>NC_137330.1:7972748-8427215 GCF_965287045.1 Carcharhinus amblyrhynchos | reverse complement strand
AGAGAGACAGACACACAACCCGGGGGGCCGGGGGGCCCGCTGTCTGAGGGTGAACCCGGGGCGCTGGGCCCGCTGTCTGAGGGTGAACCCGGGGGCGCTGGGCCCGCTGTCTGAGGGTGAACCCGGGGGCGGCGGCGGTCGGAGCTGCAGCCTCGGGCCCGGAACCGACCCTCAGCCGGAAAGGACCCCGCCTCCCCGCCGCATCATCACCGTGCGACCGCCCCCTCCCCCCCCGAGCTGTCCGCGCCGCTGCCTGACTCCAGCCGCAGCAGCCTGTGTGCACTGACAGCCTGCAGTATCCGTACAGTAAACCATTAAAACTTAACACCTCACCAGGGAAATACTCACCGTCAGTGCAGAATGTGGGAACTGCAGACACGGGCTGCTACTTTAATCAAATGGGGTCACAGGTTCAAGGTGAAGGGGGGGGGGCAAGGTTTGCTAGAGAGGGATGTACTTTACACAGAGGGTGGTGGGGGCCTGGAATGCACTGCCAAGCAGGGTGGTGGAGGGGGACATGCTGGGATCATTTAAGGGGTACCATTAGCATACACATGGGGCAAGGTGGTGTAGGAAAATGCTTTGTTAAGATGGCGGCGCGGGCTCGTTGGGCCGAAGGGCCTGTTTCCCGTGCTGGGTGGTTCTTTGTTGTTTTTTCACTTATCTGGATAGCCGCGTGAACAGACTGGGAATGGAGGGATACAAACGAATAGTCTAGTTGGACGCATGAGCGGCGCAGGCTTGGAGGGCCGAAGGGCCTGTTTCCTGTGCTGTACTGTTCTTTGTTCTCTTATAGGCTTTCGAATGGACTTACCTCGCATTCAGTTGATCTTTCGCTACACCCTATGACAGCTGTGACTGTAACACTACATTCTGCACTCTCTCGTTTCCTTCTCCCTATGTAGTCTATGAACGGTATGCTTTGTATAGCGCGCAAAAGATTATACTTTTTACTTTATCCCAATACACGTGGCAATAGTAAAATCAAATCAGCATTCAGATCGAGAAGCAGACCAGGAGCTCCGATTTACTCCCGCAGTCCAAAGATGTGCAGGTTAGATGGATTGGCCAGACTAAATTGACCCTTAGTGTCAGGGGAACTAGCTAGAGGTAAATGCATAAAGATAGGATCTGGCTGGGATTGTCGTGAGTGCGGACTCGATGGGCCGAATACCCTCCTTCTGCACTGTGGGATTCTATGATTCAGTTGGAAAGCAGACAGGATCATTGGCTTTGTGATGGGATTACCATCTTACACAGCAAATCACAGAATCCCTGTGCAGCATGAGGCCATTCAGCCCATCAAGTCTACAACGACTCTCCAAAAAAGCGTCTTACCCAGACCACACCCCACACATTTATCATGACTAATCCACCAAACATACACATTGTTTGCACAGTAAGGGGCAATTTATCATAGCTAATCCATCTACTGATTGCTCCCCCCCAGTAAAATGCAATTTAGCAAGACACATCTTTGGAGTGTGAGAAGAAACCAGAGTACGTGGAGGAAACCCAAGCAGATACTGGGAGAATGTGCAGATTCCACACAGATAGTCATCCAAGCCAGGGATCGAACCCAGGTCCCTGGCAGCAATGCTAACCACTGTGCCACCGTACTGCCCTTTATGCATGATCTAAAATACTCTGCCTGTACGGGGGGGGGAACAGCAGATTCAATAGTAACTTTCAATAGGGATTTATATAAATAATTGAAAAAGAAAAATAAAATACAGGACAATGGGAACAGAGCAGTGAAGTGGGGTTTATATCTCATTTGTATGATTTTACACTTGTCCTGGACTTTTGTCTTTAATTGCTGACTAAAATAAATCTGCTTTTATTCTCCAACTAGTCTAACATTTGAAATTTTGGGTTTCCACTGCTTAAGGTTTGCAGCATTCAATACAACTTTTCACTGCAAGATTATTATGAATTATTTTACAAATAATCTTTATATTCATTTAATGTTTATTTTATTCATAGAATCCTGTCTAATCAGCAGTAATCTGTAATTCAAGTGATTTTGGGAATGTGGAGTAAATTGAAAAGATAAAAACTGCCTGTCTGAATAATGGGCAGTTTAAAAGCCCACAGAAAGAGACTTCTGGATGAGTACATGGGACTTAATAGGATTGAGGGGTAAAGGTAAGCCTAGTAGGTAGCGATGTGATTGGCACAACTTGTGGGCTGAAGGGCCTGTTTGTGCTGTAGTTTTTCTATGTTCTAGATCAGAAAGGCTGGTGTTTTACAGAAATGGTGATTGATGACTAACCTAAACTTTCAGGCTGTAATGTAGCTGAAACTACCACTGGGTGTAACAAGTTGCTAAATTAGACAATCAGCTATTACCAGTGTGTGACCACTGAACAGGACTGGTGAGAATCACGAGATCCTGCATAGATAGTTTGAGTGGGCAAGGGTCTGGCAGGTGGACTACAATGTTGGTAAATGTGAAGTTTTTATTTGATTTATTATTGTCACGTATATCAGTATTCAGTGAAAAGTATTGTTTCTTGGGTGCTCTGCAGACAAAGCATACTGTTCATAGAGAAGGAAATGAGAGAGTGCAGATTGAAGTGTTACAGTCATAGCTAGGGTGTAGAGAAAGATCAACTTAATAAGGTAGGTCCATTCAAAGGGTCTGATGGCAGCGGGGAAGAAGCTGTTCTTGAGTTAGTTGGTTTGTGACCTCAGATTTTTCTATCTTTGGTGGAAGAGAGAATGTCCGGGGTGCATGGGGTCCTTTATTTCGCTGGCTGCTTTGCTGAGGCAACAGGAAGTGCAATGTCAATGGATGAGAGGCTAGTTTACATTCACAACCTTTTGTAGTTTCTGCAGCCATCCATTTTGGTAAAATGGACTATTATTTAAATGGTAAAACATTGCAGCATGCTGCTGTGCAGAGGGACCTGGGTGTCCTTGTGCAGGCATCTCAAGGAGTTGGTTTGCAGGTGCAGCAGGTAATTAAAAAGGCAAATGGAATTTTGTCCTTCATTGCTAGAGGGATGGAGTTTAAAAACAGCTGTATAAGGTGCTGGTGAGGCCATACCTGGAGTACAGTTTTGGTCTCCTTACTTGAGAAAGGATATATTGGCACTGGAGGGGGTGCAGAGGAGATTCACTAGGTTGATTCCGGAGTTGAGAGGGTTGGATTATGAGGAAAGACTGAGTAGACTGGGTCTAGACTCACTGGAATTGAGGGGAGATCTTATAGAAACATATACGATTATGAAGGGAATAGGTAAGATAGAAGCAGGGAAGTTGTTTCCACTGCAGGTGAAACCAGAACAAGGGACGTAGCCTCAAAATAAGGGAAAGCAGATTTAGGACTGAGTTGAGGAACTTCTTCACACAAAGGGTTGTGAATCTGTGGAAAACCCTGCCCAGTGAAGCAGTTGAGGCTACCTCATTGAATGTTTTTAAGGCAAAGATAGATAGATTTTTGAACAGTAAAGGAATTAAGGGTTATGGTGAGCAGGCGGGTAAATGGAGCTGAGTCCACAAAAAGGTCAGCCACGATCTTATTGAATGTTGGAGCAGGCTCGAGGGCCAGATGGCCTACTCCTGCTCCTAGTTCTCATACAGGGCAGGCAGCAGTTAGGATACAGGAATGCTGTGCCTTATGGATAGATTTTTGGCTTTTCAGGGAATCAAGGGCTGAAGGGAATGGGTAGGAAAGTAGTACGAGGCTGAAACATGATCATATTGAAAAGCAGAGCAGGTTCAAGGAATTGTATAGTCTACATCTAATTTTCATGTTAAAAAGGGAAGTGGGAAAGGCACAGGTGCAGAGGGTCTGAGCAGGGCATAAACAGGGAGACCAGACATCCTAGATTAGAGTGTATGAGCTATGAGGAGAGGCTGGAGAAACTAGGGTTGTTTTCTCTGGTGCTGTGGGGGCTGATGGGAGATCTGATAGAAGTCTGTAAAATGATGAGAGGCAGAATCTTTTCCCAAGTTGAAATGTCTAATACTAGGAGACATGCACTTAATTTCATGAAAGTTATATCTATTAGTGTCATAAATAGGCTTACATTAACGCTGCAGTGAAGTTACTGTGAAAATCCCCAGTTGCCACATTCTGGCGCCTGTTCAGGGTACACTGAGGGAGAATTTAGCACAGCCAATGCACCTAACCTGACGGACTTTGGGAGCAAACCGGAACAGCTAACCATTCTGCCACCATGCCGTCCTTAAGGTGAGAGGGGAAAAGTTCAGAGGATATGTGGTGGGCAAGTTTTCTTCACACAGAGAGTGGTAAGTGTCTGGAATGCGCTGCCGGGGGTGGTGGTGGTGGTGCAGGGAGATATGATAGGGTCGTTTAAAGAGCTTTTAGATAAGCACGCGAATGTGCAAGAATAGAGGGATATGGACCAAGGGCAGGCAGAAGGGATTAGTTTAATTTGGCGTCATGTTCAGTACAGTGTGGGTCGAATGGCCTGTTCCTGTGCTGCACTCTTTTATGTAGGGCTCCCGACAATTTTCTCAAATTGGCTCAAAGTCCCCCAGCTTTTAGTATTCCCGTTGATTTGAATGAGTTCAGATTGAATTTACGCTTACATACGCATCCTAGATCTATCCACTCAGCCCCAGTGGCTGCGGTTTGCAGACTGGAAGCTGAAACTGATAAACACAAGGGAGAATAAAAAATAGGTTATGCTGTTTGGGTTAAACAGAGAGGGTTGTGTGCTAAACAAACACTGGTATGGAACAGTTCGACCGAACAGTCTGATTCTTACCTGTACCTTCTACGTATCACACTTTTCATGACCTCGGTCCCCAGAGATTAAAGTTGTTTTTCTTCTCTCATGAGTCACTATTGTGAGAAATTCATTCAGCAGTGAGTTTGTGCATCACAGACTCCCATAAACAGCAACGTGATGGAGACTAGATGAGATAGTTGATTTGAGTGGGAAATATTGGCCAGTTCTTCTTCCAACACTGTCATAAGACCATAACATATAGGAGCAGAATTAGGCCATTTGGCCCATCGAGTCTGCTCCTCCATTCGATCATGGCTGATTGATCGCAATTCTAAAGGGTCGTCCCTTTACTCTGAGGCTGTGCCCTCGGATTCCAATCTCTCCGACTAATGGAAACATCTTCCCCATGTCCAATCTTTCCAGGCCTTTCATTATTCTGTAAGTTTCAATTAGATCCCCCCCGATCCTTCTAAACTCCATTGAGTACAGGCCCAGACTCCTCAACTACGTCAAGCTTTTTATTCCCGGGATCATTCTCTGGACCCTTTCCTTCCTTAGATGTGGGGCCTCTTGGGACGGAATGGGATTCCATGCTGTGGGATGTTTGGAAATCTGCTCGACAACTAGGAGGAGCAGGCCTTTGTCAGAATAACACTCGGTCAATACAGGAGAGGTTGCATCACCCTAAATTGTGCACTTGAGTTTCTAAAGTATGGGTGAATCCATGACCTTATTGACAATGCATTCAATTCCAACTTAAATGAACAACTTTGAAGATAAAATGTTTGAAAATAAGAGCTCCACTATATTCTTCTACATTCAACAGGCGGCTGGATATAACACTTGAGGCAAATGGGATCTAGGGTTATGGGGAGAAAGCAGGATTCGGTTATTGAGTTGGACGATCAGCCATGATGGCGATGAATGGCCTCCTCCTATCTTCAATGTTTCTAAATTAAATTTCCCACTGAGGTGTCCTTGTCAAATGAATAAAACATTTGAATGCAAAAATCTGGATTTATTTATTGAAGTGTCGCACCGACACACTCTACACCCCAGGTGCTCAACACTTCTTCCAAGTCTTCTTGCTGGGGTGTGAATATCACCTACTAACCAGTTCAATTACATTTCCCAGTCTTTACCAGGATTCAAGCACTTTTAAGCCATTCATGATCACTGGTCTGAAATGTTGACCTAGTCCCCCCACCCGCCCGTAGATCTGCATTTCCTGTATTTTTGGTTTTTATGGTATGATCCTTTTTGTTGCAAAAAAACCCCCACTTCATCAGGGGCTAATGGTGAAAGTTTGTGGTGGATGTGACTTATCCAAAATGTCACAGCACAAAAAGCATTTAATAACAAAACGTGGCCGAAATTCAATGATAGAAAAGTCACCGTGAAGGAATACGGTTCTCTCTCTATTAGCCCGTTGACCTCCATTGTGAAGAAGCCATTCTATCTTTTAACACCTTCCCTGTTTCAATAAAATGTCATCACCGTGAAATGTCAACTAGAAGCGCAAAATTCTAGAAAGACTCAGCAGGTCTGGCAGCACCTGTGGAGAAAGAAACAGAGCTAACGTTTCGAGTCGTGTGAATGAAACCAGAGATATGAAAACACGGGATGGAATGGGGAGTAACAACGAAGAAACGGGGAAGGCAATGAAAAAAGTCATTATCAGGTCAGTGATTTTGATATGGGACAGGCAGCTCAGCTCTGAACACTGAATTACAGGGGGTGGCACAGTGGTTAGCACTGCTGCCTCAGCGCCAGGGACCTGGATTCGATTCCCGCCTGGGGTCACTGTCTGTGCAGAGTCTGCACGCTCTCCCTGTCTCTGTGTGGGTTTCCTCCCACACTCCAAGAAATGTGCAGCTTAGGTGGATTCGCCACACTGAATTGTGCCCTAGTGCCCCAAGGTGTGAGCATTAGATGGGTTAGACACGGGATAGGGTAGGGTGGTGGGCCTAGGTAAGATACTCTGTTGGTACAGACTCAATGAGCTGAATGGCCTCATTCTGCACTAAAAGGATTCTAATGAATGAGTCTCGATGACTTCTTCAGACTAGAAATGTTAACTCGGTTTCTGAGACTGCCAGACCCTTCTAAGCATTCCCAACAGTTTCTATAATTTGATGCATTGACCCGAACAGGCGCTGGAGGGTGGCGACTAGGGGAATTTCACAGTAACTTCATTGCAGTGTTAATGTAAGCCTTACTTGTGACTAATAAATAAATAAACTTTTTAACTTTCATTTACTTCTGATTTTCAGCATCTGCAGTTTTTTTTGTTTTCAGCTGCTGATGAAGTGAATATGATTCTGATTCCAACAGGGCCAAGTTTTCCAGATTCTGGGGCGGCACGGTGGTTAGTGCTGCTGCCTCACAGCTCCAGGGACCCAGGTTCAATTCCCGGCTTGGGTCACTGTCTGTGTGGAGTTTGCGCGTTCTCCCCGTGTCTGCGTGGGTTTCTTCCCACACTCCAAAGATGTGCAGGTTAGGTGGTTTGGCCATGCTAAACTGTCCCTTAGTGTCAGGGGGACTAGCTAGGGTAAATGTATGGAGTTACAGGTATAAGGCCTGGATGCGACTGTGATCGGTGCAGACTCGATGGGTCGAATGGCCTCCTTCTGCACTGTAAGGATTCTATGAATCTATTCTGAGTGAAATTGCTTGTTTGACGTGTCAGTTTGTTTTCTGCATTACACATTGTGCTGTATTGTGAAGTGCCGACTGTAATGAAGCAAGTTAATGAATACAGCTTCAATTATCTGTAACTGCCTTTTTTAAAAACAAAAGTAATCAAATTTACAATCTATTGGCAAGGATGATACCATTGTTCGATGAGAAAGCAGATGGAATTGGCCAAAGGGTTTAGAAGAACAAGACGTGAACTCACTGAAACAAATTAAATTCAAGGGATCAGCAGGCAGGTGAGTCTAGAACTCGGGGCATAACCTCAGGACGAGGTTCACCAATATAGAATCCTTACGGTGCAGGAGGCCATTTGGCCCATCGAGTCTGCACTGAAAACAATCCCATCCAAGCCTGATCCCCATAACCGCATATATTTACCCTGCCAGTCCCCCTGACACTAAGGGGCAATTTATCATGGCCAATCTACCTAACCTACCTAATTTAGCACAGCCAATGCACTCTAACCAGCACGTCTTTCGGACTGTGGGAGGAAACCGCAGCACCCGGAGGAAACCCACGCAGACACGGGGAGAACATGCAGACTCCTCCCAGGCAGCGACCAAGCCGGGAATCGAACTTGGGTCCCTGGCACTGTGAGGCAGCAGTGCTAACCGCTGTGCCACCCATACAAGACTGATTTGAGAAGACATTTCTTCACTCAAAGGGTTGTGAATCTGAAATTCTTTAACCCAGAGAAGATAGTGAGTTGTCGAGCGTTTTAAGACAGAGATTGATGGGTCTTTGGGAATCAAGGAGCTGATATAGATGATTAGCCACGATCCTGTTGAATGGTGCAGCAGGCTTGAGGGACCCATGGTCTTTTTAAAAGTTTATTAGTCACAAGTAGGCTTACATTAACACCACAATGAAGTTGCTGTGAAAATCCCCTAGTCACCACATTCCGGCACCTGATCGGGGACACTGATGGAGAATTTAGCACGGCCAATGCACTCTAACCAACATCTTTTGGATTGTGGGAAGAAACCGGAGCGCCCGGAAGAAATCCATGCAGACATGGGGAGAAGGTGCAGCTGGGAATCGAACCCGGGTCTCTGACACTATGAGGCAGCCGTGCTAATCACTGTGCCACCACGCTGCCCCTACGTTTCTCATGTTCTGATCTTAGCTACTTGCCAAACTTGATACTTTTATTCAGAAAATGTATAGAAGAATAGGTAACTGTTAAAAGCAGTATTCAGTAACCGTTTCCCAGTGCTGCTGTTTGACTCGGAATTGGTGGGGGTCAAGAGAGAGCGAGTGAACGAGCACAAACTCTGTAAAACTGGTTTAATGTTCAAGTTGAGCTGAGCTGCACCATCCAGGGAAACGAACAGAAAATGGTCTGCCTCAGAAACCAGGCGGGTGATACTCCATTTCAGAGAACACTCTACACACAATAAACAGTGGAGGGTGGCCAGCCCTGGCCAAACCATTGGATAGAGGGTGGGAGGGAAGGAGAATCTGCAGGCTGGCGACGGGGCCAACCTCAGGGCAAAGCCGTCACGTCAGAGTCTCCGATTCACACCAGCTCCAGTCTGTGTTAATGGTGAACCTTTGGGAGAGTGAGAGTGAAGGCTCGCGGTGAGGATTAGAGAGAACACGGTATTTCACCGCTTGCTTCTAGACTTGCTGGCCTTTCCCTGGCTCGGTTTACTCTTCCGCCTTTTCTTCTTCTTGGTTTTCAGCCCCTCTGCTGGCTTTGCCATCACCCCAGCGAAGTCCTTGGCAAGCGGCGCTCTCTTCTCCGCTCGGCCCTTCACTCTTGTGTTCCTTTGGGCCGTTACAGGCGAGTCCTTGTTTACCGAGCGGCTGACCCTTACCTGGCGCTCCTTTAGCTCCGAGTTATTCAGCTTCAGGGCCAGAGTTACAGCGTCTGTGCTCTGCAACCAAAAGCAATACCATTGATGTTACTCTTATAGCCATGTCTCTTGTGTCCCCCCCCACCCGCCCACCTTTATCATGGAGTCTTTCTGTGCCTCCCACCATCCCAGTCTTGTGGATGGACTCTCAATGATTCCCAACGCTGGTACAAACCAGATTGAGCAACAGCAGCAGTTGAGGCAAAACAACAATTTGTATTTGTACAGTATCCTCAATGGAGCAAAACAGCAACCTCCATGGAAACGGCAAACAAATTTTGACATTAAGCAGATGTTAAAACAAATGACCAAAGGGAAAGCAAGAGGAATAGACAGAGACGGTGTATGGGGAGGGAATTTCAGAGCTCAGGGCCTGGGCAGTTCAAGGCATGGTCACCAAGGAAGGCTGAAAGGGAATTTGCAAGAGGCTAGAGTTAGAGGAGTGCACATAACCTGGAGGGCTGACGGAGCTGGAGGAGGTTACAGGGGGAGGGAGGGGTGTAGGGGGTTGGAGGAGGTTACAAGGAGAGGGAGGGTTGAGCGGTGGAGGAGGTTACAGAGAGAGGGAGGGGTGTAGATGCTGCAGGAGGTTACAGAGAGAGGGACGGGTGTAGGAGCTGGAGGAGGTTACAGAGTGGGGGGGGGGGGTGTAGGTGCTGGAGGAGGTTACAGAGAGGGGGAGGGGTGTAGGAGCTGGAGGAGGTTACAGAGAGAGGGAGGGGTGTAGGAGCTGGAGGAGGTTACAGAGAGGGGGAGGGGTGTAGGAGCTGGAGGAGGTTACAGAGAGGGGGAGGGGTGTAGGAGCTGGAGGAGGTTACAGAGAGAGGGAGGGTTGTAGGAGCTGGAGGAGGTTACAGTGACAGGGAGGGCTGTAGGGGTTGGAGGAGGTTACAGAGAGAGGGAGGGGGTGTAGGAGTTGGAGGAGGTTACAGAGAGATGGGGGGTTGTAGGAGGTTACAGAGACTGGGGCTGGAGGGTGTCAGGGAGGGGAATAATGCAGTAGGTTCATGAGTGTCAACTTGGCTGGATGCATCACCTCACCTGAAAGAGCACATATCCAAAACCTTTCCCCATTCCCGAGACCCGGTCTCTCACAATCCGCACCGACTCAATTTCCCCACATTGGCAGAAGTGATCTCGGACTTCGTCCTCACTGATGTCTGCACCCAAACAGAGCAAAGGCAGTGAACAGGCAGCTCAGCCAACGACAGCACTCTGAAAACGCCCGCGGTATCACTGGAGAATGAGAGACAATAACTGACAAAACACGTCAGCAGTAACACACAGACTGATCTTACCATATGTCAAGTTCCCCAGAAAGATGGACCTTCGATGGTCATGCTGGAAAAGATACAAATCAAAAATCACTCACTCTGCCCTTTTCCCAGTCAATTATAAATCAACTCACTATAAAACTCTGATTTGTAACTCACAGTGTTTGGCCCACTGCACAGGTCCACCCGTATATGAAAACCAGTTTGTATTTCACATCCGTTCCTTCAGGAAGAACAGAATTGTTTAGTCTTTCGGAAGTAAGAAAGATGCAGATGACCATTAGAAGTAAACGGTTCACCACACAATACTGATTGCACGTAGGCCAAGAAGCACACGGCACCGGTTACATAGACCGAGAAATACACAGCACCGGTTACACAGAACGAGAAACACACAGCGCTGGTTACATAGACCGAGAAACACACAGCGCTGGTTACATAGACCGAGAAACACACAGCGCTGGTTACACAGACCGAGAAACACACAGCGCTGGTTACATAGACCGAGAAACACACAGCGCTGGATACATAGACCGAGAAACACACAGCGCTGGTTACATAGACCGAGAAACACACAGCGCTGGTTACATAGACCGAGAAACACACAGCGCTGGTTACATAGACCGAGAAACACACAGCGCTGGTTACATAGACCGAGAAACACACAGCGCTGGTTACATAGACCGAGAAACACACAGCGCTGGTTACACAGACCGAGAAACACACAGCGCTGGTTACATAGACCGAGAAACACACAGCGCTGGATACATAGACCGAGAAACACACAGCGCTGGTTACATAGACCGAGAAACACACAGCGCTGGTTACATAGACCGAGAAACACACAGCGCTGGATACATAGACCGAGAAACACACAGCGCTGGATACATAGACCGAGAAACACACAGCGCTGGTTACATAGACCGAGAAACACACAGCGCTGGTTACACAGACCGAGAAACACACAGCGCTGGTTACATAGACCGAGAAACACACAGCGCTGGATACATAGACCGAGAAACACACAGCGCTGGTTACATAGACCGAGACGCACACAGCACTAGACCGAGAAGCACACAGCACTAGACCGAGAAACACACAGCACCGGTTACATAGACCGAGAAACACACAGCACTGGTTACATAGACCGAGAAACACACAGCACCGGTTACATAGACTGAGAAACACACAGCACTAGCTACACAGACTGAGAAACACACAGCACTAGCTACACAGACTGAGAAACACACAGTGCTGGTTACATAGACCGAGAAGCACACAGCACTAGACTGAGAAACACACAGCACCAGTTACATAGACCGAGAAACACACAGCGCTGGTTACACAGACGGAGAAACACACAGCGCTGGTTACATAGACCGAGAAACACACAGCGCTGGTTACATAGACTGAGAAACACACAGTGCTGGTTACATAGACCGAGAAACACACAGCGCTGGTTACATAGACCGAGAAGCACACAGCACTAGACTGAGAAACACATAGCACCAGTTACATAGACCGAGAAACACACAGCACCGGTTACATAGACTAAGAAACACACAGCGCTGGTTACATAGACTGAGAAACACACAGCACTAGTTACACAGACCGAGAAGCACACAGCACTGATTACATCTAATCTAATAAACATAGCACTACAGGCTGTATATCCTTTATCGTCAAATATCACCTGCACCGTTTTCTGTGTGATTTATGTGGTGAACTTGTCAAAAAGAAAATTACAGTTCGTGTATTTAATATTCAGTTCAAAGTTTATTTATTAGTCACAAGTAGACTTACATTAACGCTGCAATTAAGTTACTGTGAAAAACCCCCTAGTTGCCACACTCCATCTCCTGTTCAGGTACACTGAGGGAGAATTTAGCACAGCCAATGAAACTAACCAGCACATCTTTGGACTGCGGGAGGAAACTGGAGCAACCAGAGGAAACCCTCGCAGACATGGGGAGAAAGGGCAGACTCCACACAGGCAGTGACCCAAGCATGAACTGAACCCGGGTCCCTGACGCTGTGAGGCAGCAGTGCTAACCACTGTGCCTCCACCAACGCATCTTACTTTTCCAGCAATTGTATTTAGACATTAGGTTGCCTAGGCTTAGGCTACCGAAATGTAGGTTTACATGCAAAATCAGATAACCAAAATGCAAATGGCCCCAGGGATTTCAGATAAAGACTGAGTAATCATTATAAAGGATTACCCCTGCCGTACAGTAAAATTCAGAGTAGTGGGTTCTAGAAACGCCATGTTGCTCTGTGAACATATCTACAATCTGCAGAGGTGGCACAGCGGTTAGCATTGCACCAGGGTGTCTGTGCGGAGTCTGCACGTTCACCCCGTGTCTGTGTGGGTCTCCTCCGGGTGCTCCGGTTTCCTCCCATAGTCCGAAAGACGTGCTGGTTAGAGTGCATTGGCTGTGCTAAATTCTCCCTCAGTGTAACCCAAACAGGCGCCGGGGTGTGTGGCAACTAGGGGATTTTCACAGTAACTTCATTGCAGTATCAATGTAAGCCTACTTGTGACACCAATAAATAAACTTTAAAAATGTAAGCAGCTGAACTCTTGACTGTCACTCAAGGTTCTGAGCAGTGCAGGAACGTGAAACATTTAACTGGGTTGTGGAACACTGATTTAAACTAAAACACCCGCACGTTGTTATCAGAAATCAGAGCTAGGAAAGCTGGAGTGCAATCTCATACATACCTGGCCAAGGCTCTGACTGCATCGCTTTCCCTCTGAAACACAACATAGGCATTCATATTGTTCCTCTTGGGATGAAACTTCTTCCTGGGATCAGCAATGGGATGAATTGGGTTAAAGAGAAGGCATTTCAGTGGGAAATTGGTTGTCCCTTCATACTTTCAAGCTGGGAAAACGTGACAGGAAGGTTTAGAAAATAAACCAAACGTAGACACATATGGGCTGTGTTCTGTATCAAAGTTAATCCCAAATTACAGCACAGGTTTTCACAGCACTGAGTTTGAAGAACACGTACTCAGGAAGACCACTAGAGGGCAGAATTAATTGCATTTAGTTGACTATAGGGTCCGTTCAAAGGACTTGCATCAAACTTACAATTCAGAAATAGACCACCCATCTTAAAGTTTATTTACTATTGTCACAAGTAGGCTTACATTAACACTGCAATGAAGCTACTGTGAAAATCTCTCAGTCGCCACACTCCGGTGCCTGTTCGGATACACTAACGGAGAATTTAGCACGGCCAATCCACCTAACCAGCACGTCTTTCGGACTGTGGGAAGAAACTGGAGCACCCGGAGGAAACCCACCCAGACACGGGGAGAGGGTGTAAATTCCACACAGACAGATACCCAAGCCAGGAATCAAACCCATGTCCCTGGCGCTGTGAGGCAACAGTGCTAACCACTGTGCCGCCTCTAACTACCCCATGCCAGTGTTTATGTTCATGATGTGGAGATGCCAGCGTTGGACTGGGGTGAACACAGTAAGAAGTCTCACGACACCAGGTTAAAGTCCAACCAGTTTGTTTGATAGTAAACCCACAAGCTTTTGGAAAAGCTGTTCCTTCATCAGCTGTGGGGAAGGTTAGCTAATCAGTATTCTGTAAACTGTGTCTAACTTTATTTGCCCTTCTCTGATCAGAACTTTTCATACACCTGACGAAGGAACAGCGTTTCCGAAAGCTTGTGGGTTTACTATCAAATATACTTGTTGGACTTTAACCTGGTGTTGTGAGACTTCTTACTGTCTTTATGTTCCACAGAAGTCTCCTACTTCATCAAACTCTATCAAAGGTGAAACACACAAACTGAGGGATTTGTGACTGGAACAGCATTTCTAGCAAAGTGTGAACGGTCTTGGTAGTTTGATCAGGTTTGGTGCATCAGGGCAGCGTTGTGCCTGTGGTCTGAACAGAGTGGGACTGCCACAGGTTCAATCCCTGGCCTGTGCTGAGTAACAGACATTCTCACCACTTTTTGGAGAAAGGGGAGGAGGAAATCGACCAGGGGGTTCAGTCCCGACACACTGACTGCTGCTGTAAACATGTGCATATCTTTGTGGATCTACACGTGTTTACATGTATGTATTGTGTGTATACATGCTTGTGCAAGCAGACATGTCTAGAGCTCAGTCTCAGAGCAGACACAGGAGATGTGTGGGCTTCAGGTTTGAAAACACCTGCTGACTGGGTACAGTGGTGAAATGACTGCTAAGCACCATTTAGTTACACCACTGCACGAGTACAGTTTTGGAAAAGGGCAGGGATGACGCAAGCAGAGTTGAAGAAATAGAAGGAGGAGAAAACAAGCCTCCCAAGTAACCTGAAGAGGATAGTGGGAGACATTTTCTTGACACCTATTCTGCTTATTTACTTAATTCAAGAGTTTGTGCTGTGCTAACATCCACACTACACAGCAGGCAAAGAAGCAGAGTGACTTACTGGATTGTGGCCAATCTCCTGGATATGTTGAGCTCTGAACGCGCCTATAGTCCGAGGAACAAGAGAAATATAATCAGATTAATCATCTCACACAGTCACAGAAAACGAGCCTGCAGGTACCACAGATAATAAAGAGAGTGAATGGAACGCTGACACTTACAGCTAAAGGAATAGAATATAAAGGTAAGGAAGTATTGTTGCAACAATACATTGGTGAGACCGCAGCTGGAGCATTGTGCACAGTTTTGGTCCCCTTATTTGAGGAAAGATATTGTGACATTGGAGGCAGTTCGGAGGTTCACTGGATTGATTCCAGGGGTGAGGGGTTTGTCGTGTGAAGAGAGATTGAACAGTTTAGGCCTATCCTCTCTGGAATTTAGAAGAATGAGGGGAGATCAAATTGAGGTGTACAAGGTGATAAAAGGTATGGATAAAGTAGACGTGGAGCAGATGCTTCCTCTTGTGGGACATTCTAGGACGAGAGATCATAGTCTCAGGATAAGGGGCAGCAAATTTAAAACAGAGTTGAGGAGAAACTGCTTCTCCCAAAGGATTGTGAATCTGTGGAATTCACTACCCCAAAGTGCGGTGGATGCTGGGACAGTGAGTAAATTTAACAACGAGTTAGACAGACTTTTAACTGGTAATGGGTTGAAGGGTTATGGGAGAAGGCAGGAAAATGGGGATAAGGAGCATATCAGCCATGATTGAATGGCAGAGTAGACTCGATGGGCCGAATGGCTTGATTCTGCTCCTATATTTTATGAACTTACGTTCTCATGCATGCAGGATGGCAACAAAATAAGGTTTCAAAACGAAGAGGTGAGCAGTGCAGCCACTGCTCATCCCCCTGTTTCACCCGCTAAATCTTTTTTAATTCATTTGTGGGACGTGGGTGTCGCTGGCTGGGCCAGCATTTACCGCACATCCCTGGCTGCCCTTGGAGGGCAGTTGAGGATCAACCACACTGCGGTGGTTCTGGAGTCACATGTAGGCCAGGCCAGGTAAGGACGGCAGATTTCCTTCCCTAAAGGAACATTAATGAACCAGATGGGTTTTTCCGACAATAGTTTCATGGTCATCAGTAGATTTTTAATTCCAGGTTTTTTTTATTGAATTCAAATTTCACCATCTGCCGTGGCAGGATTCGAATCCCGGTCCTCAGAACATTTCTGGATTAATAGTCTAGCGATAACACCATGAGGCCATTGCCTTCCCTTGGCCTTTAACCTTCTTCCCTACTCCTCCATATAGTAAAAGTGCATTTACAATACTGGGGTGGGAAGGAAGGGAGGATTGTAAATGGGAGTGGGTGGGCAGAGACAGCACGAGAGTCAGTCCACTCCCAAGTCCAGATAGCTGTCTGCCTTGGTCCAGGAAAGAGGGAGCTGACCTCCTCACGGGGGCTGGACTACAGAGGAGAGGAAGCTGTGCTTCACTTTTACAAAGCCTTTGTGAAACCTGATTTGGAATAGTGGCACAGATTGAGTAGAATGAGACTGGGGCTGAAAGGGTTAAATGATGATAACAGGCCACACGGATTCAATTCTGTACTCCCTCATCAGGCAGAGTCAACGGCACTTTACAAAAGCAAAATCATCTCTTACTGATTCAAAGTATACGGAAAGGGACAGGAAAGTGGAAACGAGGGAGATGGATGGATGGCACGGTGGCACAGTGGTGCCTCACAGCACCAGGGACCTGGGTTCAATTCCTGGCTTGGGTCGCTGTCTTTGTGGAGTTTGCACATTCTCCACGTGTCTGCGTGGGTTTCCTCCAGGTGCTCCAGTTTCTTCCCAAAGATGTGCGGGTTAGGTGGATATGTTAAGTTGACTCTAGTGTCAGGGAGATTAGAAGAGTAAATGAATGGGGTTACGGGGATAGGGCTTGAGTGGGATTGTTGTCGGGTGCAGACTCAATGAGCCAAGTGGCCTCTTTCTGCGCTGTAGGGATTCTATGATCAGCCGTTGCATCAGAAGAGGAATTTCCAGGGGCCACATGGTCTACTCCTGCCCTTACGTACGTCGGGTGTTTAAAATATTACAAGGTTTGAATATGGCAGATAGAGAGAAATTTATTCCCCCGGGGTACCCTGAACAATATTAAAATTGAGCAATATTTTCAGCCCACAGTAGCCCTGTCCACCCACTAATTTTAGAAGCAGCCAAATTCAGGTGAAATGACAGATTTCACCATTAGGGAATGCAGGGTTCCACAAACCAGGCTGGGTTTGCGTTCATTGACTCTGCACTGGGATCATCGCGCCAGACCAGGAGCACAGAGAAACGCTGAACAGTGAAACCGCATCCTTCTGAATACAGCAACAAAAAGCAGCTCATTGCGTGTAACCAAGCACTCTACAGCATGAGATCCTCACACAGCTGAAACCAGCTTTATCTCTGTAAGCAATCACGCATTAACTTATTTCTTAAAAAAAAGTTGCCTTACCACTGAACGGAATCGTATAGATTCAATCTGCCCAAATTCTTTAAACATCGCTTTCAGCATCTGTTTAAAATGGTACAAATGATACTGTATATTAGCCAGGAGATATGCTCACTAACAGGACGACAATATTCTCAGATACAGCCTTGTATGATATTACTACAATTGGGAATATACAAATTATATACAAATATACAGGTGGCACAGTGGTTAGCACTGCTGCCTCACAGAGCCAGGGACCGAGGGTCAATTCCTGGCTTGGGTCACTGTCCTTGCGGAATCTGCACCTTCTCCCCATGGGTTTCCTCCGGGTGCTCCAGTTTCTTCCCACAGTCCAAAAGACGTGCTGGTTAGGTGCACTGGCCATGCTAAATTCTCCCTCAGTGTACCCGAACAGGCGCCAGAGTGTGGCGACTAGGGGACTTTTACAGTAACTTTATTACACTGTTAACGTAAGTATATTGTGACATTAATAAATAAACTTAAACTTAATAAGGCAGGACAAAATTAATATCTATCCATTTACCTTCTGCCATCTTGGTATTCAAACGTATAAGCTTTATACAACACCTTCCTCAACCTCCCAATGCGCTTTACAGCCAATGAAGTACTTTGGTGCGTATAATAACTGGCGTATCAGAAAAGCTGCAGCAATCAATGTGATAACGAGCAGAGTTTCTGTTTTTGAGATGTTGGTGGAGAAATAAATATGGGTCACGACACCACAATAGTGGAATGGTTAACCACAGCCATCGATCCTTATTCAATCACACAGAATCCTACAGTGCAGAAGGAGGCCATTCAGCCCACTGAGTCTGTACCGACCACAATCCCACCCATTCCCTGTTCCCAATAACCTCATTCATCTACCCTCCCTAATTATCCTGACAATTTAGCAATCCACCTAACCCACACATCTTTCAGACTGTAGGAGGAAACCAGAACACCCGGAGGAAACCCACGCAGACACGAGGAGAATGTGCAGACTCTGCACAGACAGTGACCCGAGTGCGGAATCGAACCTGGGTCCCCGGCGCTATGAGGGAGCAGTACTAACCACTGTGCCACGCCATTATGAATGAATCTACATCAGGCCGTGGGACTTGTGCTGAGGAGAACCTTCGTGGACCAGAGATTCAAAGTCACTGATTCCTATTCCCCGCCTGTCCCTTTAACCTGGAGCACACATTATCAAATCAGTGCGCCAAAACGTTGTGTTTCCCAAGGGTGAAGATCAGTAACCATTGATCGCGCCATCATGCAAGATTATGTATAAAAGCTGATAGGGTCTTTAATGCTTGTGGTGGGGGCAGGGAGAGAGGTCATCACATTTGCTGTCTCTCTCTCTCTAATCCTGTGACTGCCTGTGGTTAGTGAGGAAGCTGCTTCCCTGCCAATTACAATGGAAAGAAGCTCTAACCACCCTGTAGAAATGCAGTAATGAAGCACTGGGTCTTTAGTCCTAATACATGGCTCCTTCTGTCTAACAATGTTGCTGTGATGCACCATGGGCTGTGTTACTCTATCCATGATGTTTAATGGGTGGAAAGTGTCAGGGTCATTACTGAAGTGTAACTGCCCGTGTCTGGGTTATTCCTCACCAGCTTATCGCACGTTGACGGCAGGTTTCCAACAAACAGGGTTCTCTTGCACTTTATCCGCTCCAGTGGGTAATTGGTGGCTTTTCTTTTCCGCATCGCTGGAGCACTCAGCACTTTGTCCTCTGCCGCCTCCTTGCTCTGCTTCCGATTCTTGTGTTGTTTTCCTTCATCCCCCTTGTCTGCTGTGCTCAAGGCATTCTCTCTGCAAGTGACACAGGTTAGAGGGCAGCTTAGCTTCGCATGGCAAGAATAGGACCTAACTGTGAGCTCAGGGCTCCAGTGCCTTCTTCCCATAATCCTGACCCCTTCCCACTAAACCGAAATCACTTCCCCGCTCTGCCACTCTTAGTTTTCCTTGGCTGCCCCTTTTCTCTGGGTTGACTATGCAGTTGGACAATTAGTCCTCCAGCCAGTGATGGCCCTCTAGTACCTCAGCCTAATGTCACCTGCTTAGAATCCTACAGTGCAGGAGGCGGACATTCAGCCCATCGAGTCTACACAGACCACAATCCCACTCAGGCCCTATCCCCATGCTAGTCCCCCTGACACTAAGGAGCAATTTAGCACTTAACGTGCACATCTTTGGATTGTGGGAGGAAACTGGAGCACCCGGAGGAAACCCACGGACAAGGGGAGAACATGCGGACTCCGCACAGGCAGTGACCCAAGCTGGGAATTGAACCCGGGTCCCTGGCGCTGTGAGGCAGCACTGCTGCTGGTCCCTAGCCAGAGAGCACAAACCATGGTCCAGCTGCATGTTACACCAGCAGGCAGTCTCACAGATGGGTAAACACACAACTGGATGGCATCTTAAAACGGGTGCAAACAGAAACATTTCAGTGCATTCTCTTTAGCAGTGCAGTTGCTAAACAAACTAACTGTACTAAAAGGGGAAAAAAAATCTGTTAAACACACAAAAATGACAAGACAGGAGGCCAATCAGTCTCAATAATAGTCAGTGTTGCTATTTCAATGGGAGTAATGTGTTCTCATCCCATTTCACTGCCCTATCAATCCTGCTGGAATCTTCCTTTCCAAATCTACCCAATTTGGGAGTGCACGGTAGCACTGGGGCAGCACGGTTACACAGCGGTTAGCACTGCTGCCTCACATCGCCAGGTTTGATTCCCGGCTTGGGTCACTGTTAGTGTCAAGTTTGCATGTTCTCCCCACGTCTGCATGGGTTTCCTCCGGGTGCTCCGATTTTCTCCCATAGTCTGAAAGACGTGCTGGTTAGGTGTACTGGCCATGCTAAATTCTCCCTCAGTGTACCTGAACAGGCATCGGAGTGTGGTGACTAGGGGATTTTCACAGTAATTTCATTGCAGTGTTAATGTAAGCCTAATTGTGGCAGTAATAAATAACTTTTGGTCACCTATCCTAAAGTCTCTTGTCTGACTCAGTGTCAAACTTTGCTTTAGGACAACCATGAAATGTCTCGGAGAGTTTTATTATTTAAAGGCATTCTTGAAAAAGTGCAAGCTTGCAAAACAAGGGAGCTGGACAATCCTGCTCCCTATCATGCAGCACTTACCGGTGGGCCAGTTTCCTCTCAGCGGCTGAGTGTTTTTTGACATGAACAGGTTTGCTTTTCTCCAGCTTCTGCTGCTTGGCTTTATCCGTGACATCAGACTCATCTTCAGAAAGCTTCCTCTTCTTGCCACTGACCTAAGGGGTAACAATCGCCAGTCAACCCTTACCAGGTCATTATTGGCAGTACAGGGGGATGCAATGGCCTAATGGTATTATTCATAGACTATTAATCCAGAAATGCAGCTAATGTTCTGGGGACCCGGGTTCGAATCCCACTACAGCAGATGGTGGAATTTGAATTCAATAAAAAAAATCTGGAATTAAAAATCTACTGATGACCATTGTCAATTGTCAGAAAAATCATCTGGTTGACTAATGTCCTTTAGGGAAGGAAATCTGCCTTCCTTATCTGGTCTGATCTACATGTGACTCCAGAGCCACAGCAATGTGGTTGACTCTCAACTGCCCTCCAAGGGCAACTAGGGATGGGCAATAAATGCTGTCAGCCAGCAACGCCCATGTCCCACAAATTAATTCTTTAAAGAAGTATTCAATGTAATTGCTGTAAAAGCAGAAAGTCCCACACACACGAGGAACATATTTTTATTGCTGACCTAGGTAGTGGGCCAGTAAGCAATAAAGAATTGGCATGGACCTCAAGATGCAGGTTACTTACCAAATTCGGACCAGCGGGTTTTAAACTAGGCGTTTCTGAGGTCAGGAGCTTACCTTGTTCTCTAGAACCGGAGTGAGGGCTGGCTGAGTAACAGAGGCTGGAGTGAAGAGGGTCATTAGTGGAGTTAATTTGCATTGTCCTGGCCGTTTCCGGAATAGGCTGTTGGCCACCTGGCCCACCACATAGCTCCCTGTTTCTCCATTCATTCCCTTACTGCAGGGATGGGAAAAAGAGAAAACAAAATTGGATAAACCTGCGACTCAAACAATTAAATAGCATCACAGAAGCAGCCATTGAGCCAACTCTTCGAAAGGGAAGTACAACTAGCCCCACACCTTCTTTTCCTTTTCGAGTGTTGATCCCATTCTCTGTAAGAGGGACTAACTAGGGTAAATGCATGAGGTTATGGGGATAGGGCCTGGGTGGGATTGTGGTCAGTGCAGACACAATGGGCCGAATGGCCTCCCTCTGCACTGTAGGGATTCTACAATTGATTCTATGATAACAAATCTGCTTCCATCATCCTTTCAGATCACAATGACATGCTGCAGAAAGAAATTCTCATCTGCTCTCTTTGCCAGTGTCCTCAAGTGTACTGACTTCTCCTGTCACTGCGAAACTGTTTCTCTGTCGTAATGTGGAGCACCTTGTCTAACCTGCCGATTAATTCTGATACAGGGTTTGACATAAGCAATTTGACCCCATGCATTCTGGACAGTCTCTCTTCCACCGTCTTCCGTCAGGAAAAAGATACAAACCGACCGACTGACTCAAGAACAGCTTCTCCCTGCCGCCATCAGACTTTTGAATGGACCATACTTATGTTAAGTTGATCTTTCTCCACACTTAGCTACAACTGTAACATCACATTCTGCACCCTCTACTGTCCTTCTCGCCCATGTACTCAACAAACGGCATGCTTTGTCTGTACAGCGTGCTAGAAACAATACTTTTCACTGTATCCTAATACACATTACAATAATAAATCAAATCAATCACAAAATTCACAGCCACACAAGTTGAAGCAGAGGACAAAGAATAAAGTTTAAAGTTTGTTTTATTTGTGTCAGAAGCAGGCTTACATTAACATTACAATGAAGTTACTATGAAGATCCCCTAGTCAGCACACTTCAGCGCCTGTTCGGGTTACACTGGGGGAGAAATGAGCACGGCCAATGCACCTAACCAGCACGTCTTTCAGACTGTGGGAAGAAACCAGAGCACCCGGAGGAAACCCATGCAGACACAGGGAGAAGGTGCAGATTCCGCACAGATAGTGACCCAAGACGGGAATGGAACTCAGGTCCCTGGCCCCGTGAGACAGCAGTGCTAACCACTGTGCCACCGTACTGGCCAACAGCAAGTATTCATTGGGGCATCACAGGGGTTAGCACCGCTGCCTCTCAGCGGCAGGGACCCGGGTTTGACTTGGGGGTGGGGGGGGGGGGGGGAGGGGTCACCGTCTGCACCTTCTCCCCATGTCTGCGTGGGTTCCCTCCGGGTGCTCTGGTTTCCACCCACAGTCTGAAAGCCGCGCTGGTTAGGGTGCATTGGCTAAATCCTCCCTCAGTGTAACCCGAACAGGCGCCGGAGTGTGGTAACTAGGGGATTTTTCACAGTAACTTCATTGCACTGTTAATGTAAGCCTTCTTGGTGACACTGATAAACAGACAGACTGTTGAGTGGTGTGCGTGCTCTCCCCTCCCGGGTTTTTACACACACACTCTCTCTCTCTATCCCTCACCGCTCCTCTCTCTCCGCCTTCCCCATCCAGCCTGCTGCCTCCGCCACCGGAAATCCGCCGCTCGGTCCCTTCCCCTGGCTCCCGCGAGCCGGCCCGCGGGTTCCGGGTCTGCCGGAAGTGGGGTGGGGGGAGGGAAAGCCGGGCGGTGTCACCGGCTTTGCGGTCCGGCTGCACTGACAGTGAGGGCTGGTGGTCCCTCAGTATGGCTGCATAGACTGCTGAGAGAGGAGGCCATTCGGGCCTGCTGTATCCTGCTAGCCCCATTGCACTCCCATTCCTCCCCTGTCCCCCGCCTATCTGTCCTGGCAACTGAGCTCTCTCATCCCTGGAATAGTTCTTGTCAATCTGTTCTGTTCCTCCTGCAAAGCCTTCACATCTTTCCCAAAGTGAGAGGCTCAGAATTGACACAGGTCTCCAACTGGGGCCAAAGAGCGTTTCTTACAAGATTCATCATTTCCTTGCTTCAAGTACTCTTGTGCCTCTATTTAAAAAAGTCTCCTGTCTTCCTTACACCTTTTGAATCCGCCCTGCCACCTCCACCAATTTGTGCCCTGCATCTCCAGGTTCTCCCCGTGTCTGCGTGGGTTTCCTCCGGATGCTCCGGTTTTCGCCCACAGTCTGAAAGATGTGCTGGCCTTAAAACTGCAATGAAGTTACTGTGAAAATCTCCCTGCTGGCCACACTCCGGTGCCTGTTCAGGTAGACTGAGGGCCGTGCTGTTTCCACTGCTTCTATGTACTCTTTAGGTATGGAGATTAAAACATGTACATGCTAGTCCCAGGTATGGTCTCACCAAAGCCCTGAACAATTGCTTCCTTATTCTTATAGTCCAACACATTTACAAAAAAGACCAACAGACCATTTATTTATTTAATTGTTTACTGTACCTACTTTTTCTAAATTCGCCATCAGTGTATATGAAAAACCGCCAGAGCGTGATGACTAGGGGATTTTCATAGTAACTTCATTGCAGTGTTAATGTAAGCCTAGTTGTAACACGAATAAATGAACTTAAAATGCTTGTCTGTTGCCCTATCAAACCCCCTACGACTGTGGCGTTTCCGACTTTTCTCCCGTTCCCCTGTACAGCTGAGCTTCCACGGTGCCTAAAACTCTAATGCACAATCCAAGGGACCACCACTTTCACCAGTATTCAGAACTAAATCAAAGCTGGGGAATGAGATGCAGACAGGGAACTCCTGCAGCACCTGGGTGGTCCTCCTGGCTAGTAACCCATTCATTCCCTCTCTACTTGCACACGTTGAAAGAAGTCTCATAACACCAGGTTAAAGTCCAACAGGTGTATCTGGTAGTAAATGCCACTAGCTTTTGGAACGCTGTTCCTTCATCACTCACCTGAGTTACCCACTCAGGGGCCTGCTTGGTATACAAGGTCCAACTGGTGAGTTAATTACCAATCCTCAGGGAGCTCATATTCAATGAGCCCTACAGCAAGCGACAATGAAATAATGGACCCACTCAGGAGCCTGCTTTATACAGGGCTCGGTATATTATCTCCACTTGATGGATTAATTACCAAACCCCAGGGAGCTCCTATTCAACAGGTCCTACAGCAAAGTCAATCAATTATTCATAGAAACATAGAAGATAGGAGCAGGAGGCCATTCGTCCCTTTGAGCCTGCTCCACCATTCATTGCGATCATGGCTGATCATCCAACTCAATAGTCTAATCCTGCTTTCTCCCCATAACCTTTGATCCCATTCACCCCAAGTGCTATATCCAGCTGCCTCTTGAATACATTCAATGTTTTGGCATCAACTCCTGTGCTAAAGAATTCCCGCAGGCTCACCAGTCTCTGGGTGAAATGTCTCCTCACCTCTGTCCTAAATGGTCTACCCCAAATCCTTAGACTGTGACCCCTGGTTCTGGACTCTTCCACCATCAGGAATATACTCCCTCCATCTACCCTGTCTCGTTAGAATTTTATAAGTCTCTTTGTGATTCCCCCCTCATTCATCTGAATTCCAGCGGAAACAATCGTAACCTAGTCAATCTCTCCTCAAACATCAGTCTCGCCATCCCCAGAATCAGCCTGGTAAACCTTCACTGCACTCCCTTGAGAGCAGGAACATCCTTCCTTAGAAAAGCAAGAGCATCCTTCAAGGTACAGAGATTGTAAGCTACAGAGTACAGAGAGATGTTCTCCTTGTACTCATTGACAGCAGGCAATGCCTTGAATTTAAATCTCATCCAAATGTTCAAATCCTTCCCGATATTTAACCTCCTCCAGCCCTCCAATCCCCACCCCGGATCCCTGCGCTCCTCCAGTTTGAGTTTAGTTGCTCAATCCTGAATAGCTATGCCTGCAGCTGCAAAGGCCCTAAAGTTCTGGAATTCCCTCTCTAAATTTCTCCGCCTCTCGCTTGCCCCCTATAACCTATCTCAGTGACCCAACCTTCCATCATGTCAGAATATCTGCTCATATGGCTTGCTGTCAATTAATGCCCCTCTGCAGCAGTGTGGGATGATTTACAACATTAAAGGTGCTGTATGAATGCAAACTGTCATCTTCACAACATGTCTAACCACACAAAGCCCTGTCCTATCAGAATGTGAATGGTGGGTTTCCTCCGGGTGCTCCAGTTTCTTCCCACACTTCAAAGATGTGGGGAGTTAGGCAGATTGGCTATGCTAAATTGCCCCTTAATTTCCCAGGAAGTACAGATAGAGGGATTAGCAGCGTAAATATGTGGGGTGATGGTGATAGGGCCTGGGCAGGGGGGGAGGTGGGATTATTGTCAGTGCAGGCCCGAATGACCGCCTCCTGCACTGTAGGGATTCTATGATTTAGTACAAGGGTTAATGGCCAAGATGTTTTGCTCAAATTTCTCGTTAATGTGTATACTCTTCCCACTGAAGTCCTCAGTAACTGTATCATCCAGTGTCCAAATTTAGACCCACAAGTGTTACATTAAAAATACAGAAACCCTCGAGGGTTATCGGTGAAACAGTTTTGGGAGGAAAAAGCGAAGTATACACTTAGTATTTGCCGAGGAGACGCCACTGAAGCTTTTTGTCTTGCACTCGGCATGACAAATGCAAGAATACCAAATTTTTGAGCATTTGTCCTCTTTCTGTTGTATCCTTGTGCCTTTACCTGCTGGCTGTACTATGCAGGCAATTCAAAGTGTGCTCTCCACCCATAAAGCTTGTCAATACAGATAGAAGATGGAATGGTCCCAGGGACACAAGTTTTTTTTTTCTGTTTTTAGCCCAATTTTGGAATTCATCATTTTGGGTAATAGCTGTTAGGTCTAAATCCCAAATCATGTGGTTTTTCATTCTAAAGGAGCTGGATACACAGGGCAAGGTAACAAAGCGGTTAGCACTGCTGCCTTATAGCTTCAGGGACCCGAGTTTGATTCCTGCCTTGGGTCACTGTCTGTGTGGAGTTTGCACGTTCTCCCAGGGTACTCCAGTTTCCTCCCACAGCCCAAAAACGTGCTGTTTAGGTGGATTGGCATGCTAAATTGCCCCTTAGTGTCCTGGGATGTGTAGATTAGTGGAGTAACTATGAGAGATTCTGGGGATAGGGCCTGGGTGGGATTGTTGTCAATGCAGACTCAATAGGCTGAATGGCCTCTTTTTTGCACTGTAGGGATTGTATGTTTCTAACACTCGAACAGTCATACTTTGCACAAGCCTGGAAAAATGAGCTGGGTATGACGGCTGTGCCCATCAAATGTCACAAAGGCACATTTTCCAGAAAGCATTGCTTAGCAATCAGGAACAGAGCTCGAAGCAGCTCTCTGATATAAAGGCTAATGATTACACCCTGAATTGTACCTACCCTGACTGACACCAGTGAACTCAGCAGAGACTGGGGACTGGATGCCTCAGTAAGCATCAGCTACAAATCCCAGGATTAAATGTTAACGCGATGTTAGGCATCAGTGGTTATGGACATTCTGCACTGCACATCTCCCAAGCACATCTTTTAATAATCTGTGATTTAAGCAGTATGGTGTTCTGAAACAGGCCCCTGGAAAATAAACTCCAATGTTAAAAAAGAAAAGCTTGCATTTTTATCATACATTTCACAATCTCTGGCCATCCCAGAACAGATTACTCTCAGAGCTGTAGTCACGGTTGTAATGCTGGAAATGCAGCAGTTAATTTGTTCACAACCAGGTCCCACAGATAACAATGTGATAATAATCAGATCATTTAAACAACATTTAAGAAGCAATTAGATGAACACTTGAAATGCCACAGCAGACAAGGCTATGGGCCAAGCGCTGGAAAATGGGATTAGATTAGATAAGGTGCTGCCTCATGGCACCAGGGACCTGGGTTCAATTTCAGTCTCAGGTCACTGCCTGTGTACAGTTTGCACATTCTCCCCATGTCTGTGTGGGTTTCCTCCAGGTGCTTCAGCTTCCTCCCACAATCTGAAAGATGTGCAGGTTAGGTTGATTGGCTATGCGAAATTCTCCCTAACTGTCAGGGGGATTAGCAGGATAAATGCATGGGGGCTACAGGGATAGGCCTGAATGAGATTGTTGTTGATGCAGACTCAATGGGTTGCATGGCCTCCTTCTGCACTGTAGGGATTCTATGATCCAGTCCTGTCCACTCCTTCCCAAACCCAGCATAGCCTCAGATGTCCCAATGGGTAACTTGGACATGTTGCCATGACTGAATTCAGTAGCTGATTTGCAGAAAGCAAGATTCCCCACACTGCAAACAAGATTAATAACCAGATTATCTGCTTTTAACATTTGGCATAAAGAGGTGAAATGAGAGCGGACTGGCCTCCTTCTGCACTGTAGGATTCTATGATTCTAAATACATGGGGTTACAGGGATAGGATGGGACTGTTGTCGGTGCAGCCCCAATGGGCTGAATGGCCTCCTTCTGCACTGTCAGAATTCTGTGGCCGCTGTGGACACAATGAGCCGAAGGGCCTCCTTCTGTGTTGTAAAACTTTACATCTCTAAGTTCTAGAAAAACTCCTTAAACATCTCAAACAGCCTATCGAATATCTTGACACCTATTTTTGATTTTTTCCTTTGTGACCTGTACGGAAAAATTTTCCACATTACCCATTGTAAGACATTAGTGGTTGGCAAGCTGCAAAGCGTGACTTTGATTGCTTATCTCTGGATATTCGTGGATGTCTAAAGCAATCATGGCACCAGAACGTGTAGACAAATGACTTGTGCCTCATGTAGAATTTTGAGTCAGAAAATAATCTGCAGAGAAAGTAATGAAAACTGAGAAGGAAGGTACTTACTTACGGTACTTGCAGCGTTCGGCACTGGGTCTTTGCTGTGGCCCAGTGGCTTAACACATTGTGCACTGTATGCCCATAGGGATACCGGGTGAATGAGGCTTAGGGAGGGATAGATCACAGGCAGCAGGGTTTAGGAAGAACTTTATGTATTCAAGAGACAGTTGGGTATAGCACTTGGGGCGAATAGAATCAAAACTTTTGGGGAGAAAGCAGAATTAGGGTCTTGAGTTGGATCAGCCATGGTTGTGATGAATGGTAGAGCAAGTTCGAAGGACCACGTGGCCTCCTCCTGCTCCTACCTTCTTTGTTTATGGAAAATAGGAATCCAGCCTGAAAAGGATGAGAACAATCAAGCCCGGAGGTTAACAAAGACACTGATGAATGAGCTGAAGCCAGGGCAAGGATGGGTGATCATATGGAAGTGAAAACAGGTGATGTGGATGATGGGTATGAGGATCAGAAACTCAGATTAAATAGCATGCTGAGGTTCGGAACACACTCTGGTTGGATCAGAAACAATAGGAATGGAGTGAATGATGAGAGAACAGAATTTCTGGTGGGGGGGCTGAAGGTAATAGTTTTAGTCTTCCCCATGTTTAGCTGGGAGAAATTGTGGGTTTGAAGAAGCAGTGAAGCATCACAAGAGGCAACAGAGGGATTGAGAGAGCTGGTATGGCAGAGTGGTTAGCACTGCTACCTCACAGTGCCAGGGACCCCAGGTTCAATTCTTGTCTCCGGTCACTGTTTGTGCAAACTGTGCACATTCTCCCTGTGTCTGCGCAGGATTCCTCCCACAGTTCCAAGATGTGTGGGTTAGGTTAGATTGATTGGCCCTGCTACATTGACCCTTAGTATCAAAATTAGCAGGGTAAATGTGTGGGATTATGGGAAGAGGGCCTGAGTGGGATTGTGGTCGGTGCAGATGCGATGAACCGAATGGCTTTCTTCTGTACTGTAAGGATTCTATGAACCAGAGCTGGGCAACATTTAAGATGACCAAGGTGGAGCAGGCATAGAGACAATGAGAAGGAGGACTCTGAAGGCAATGATGTAGGGAAAGCAAGCCAGAGCTGGTGATGCTCTAGTTACAGTCAGACAGGCCAGAGTGGAAGCAAATGAGGACAGTGCCACCAGGAGAGACGTGTTGGACAAGTGTGCTTGCACCAATGTCTGCAGGGACCAGAGGATGTTGCGTGTTTCACTTAGGGCTCTTTCTGCAGGACAAGAGGACGCCATTTATCTCCTGGAGCCTGTTGCAGCATATGATTATATCACAGTTGATTTGCACCTCAATTCCAACTACCTGTCTGGGTTTTTAAACGCTTAATTAAACAAATCTTGCTCTTGGGATTTTCAATTGGCTTAGTTTTGATGCACTGGATTCCTGATTGGAGAGCTTTAAATGGGGAAATGCAGGAATAATGGCAAGGGATTGTATCTTGAAAGAAAAGTGATGTTTGTAGATTGGGCTGGTAACTTGGTAAGGATGGTGATTGGGGGGAGGGTAGTGTTGCCAACCCTCCGGAATTGTTCCTGGAATTTATGGTGGTGGCACAGTGGTTAGCATTGCTGCCTGCCAGCGCCAAGGACTCAGATTCAATTCCTCGCTCGGGTTAGTGTCTGTGCAGAGTCTGCACATTCTCCCCATGCATTTTCTCCTATAGACCGAAAGACGTTCTGGTTGGGTGCACTGGCCGTGCTTAATTCTCCCTCAGTGTGCCCAAACAGGTGTTGCAGTGTGGCGACCAAGGGATTTTCACAGTAATTTCACTACAGTGTTAATGTAAGCCTACTCGTGACACTAATAATATAAACTTTAAAATTTTTCACTGCAGGACAGCAAAAACTTGAGGGGCATGCATGCTGGAGATGGGAGTGGAAGTGGGAATCGTGATGTTTCCTTTCAGTGACACCCTCCCTGAATAAATGGTGGGAACAGTCGTACAAGCCAAACAGTGACATGGTAACTATTAAACCATCATTTACTCAACACATTTATTGAGCTAGAAAAAAAGGTTTGGTGCACTGGAAAGAAAACATGTTCACAAACTATGGCATTTTATTTCAAATGGAAGCCTTTGAATTTGCTTACTTTTTTTTTTACAATAAATTACATAATTTCCAACTTTTTGTGGAATCTAATAAATATTATATAACTTTCAATAAGTTCTTTTTTAAAGTACATAGAGCTGTCAAACAAAGGTCCCACAGTCATGTACAGGGTCAAAATTATCTGTAACCATTGTCAAAAATTATGTTAAAGAGCACAAGCTACACAGACCAAACAAATAAGGTTTTTCCTACAAAGATCTTGTGTTAATCTGGAGGCGAATGAAACCCAACAGCTACAAACATAAAACCATCTGGCAGCTCTTGTGAAGAGACGCGCACCCGCTCACACTTTTTTAAAAAAGATAGAAAGCAACATGCTAACTTTGAATTGAGGTACACCAAAAATTACCATTAAAAACAGTGAAACATTCTGTACAGAGACACGCAGTGTATCAACAGCACTGCTTCCTTAAATACAACTTCAAGGGAGGGGTGGGGTGTTCTAAATATACAAAAGGCTTTATAAAAAAAGTAATGGGATCACATGTATCGGACAAAGAACAGACTCATTGTTACGTACAACATAAAAATCTGGGCAGAAGGTGTGTTATTTTTCGTTTTGTCTACTCCAGGGCGTGGCTGTGTATCTCGATTTCAATCCCACCAATGCCACCTCAATAATCGCAGCAGATCTCAAAAGATTGGCACAGCTTGGATGTGCTCGGAGGCTGCTTCGGATCCGTCTCGCCAATCATGAAACGAGCATTAGAAACCAAGTATTTCATACGCTTTCAGGAAAAAAAAATCCCCTTTCATTTACAAGGAAGGAAAAAAAAGCCCCACAAAAATAGAACTTGTCATTATTTCCCTAGAATAAATATATCTTTTAGGCTGGCAAGTACAATGTTCAGTATACACAGATTTTTTTTTCAAAGGTTTTTTTTACAGGTTTTGTTAAGCTATTTTCTCTCTTTTTTGACGAAATGTTCTGTATCAAAATTAAAGAAAAAATATCAATGACTTTATATAAAAATGACAAAATAGGTTTCCTCTCCAACTTAACGCGTCAGGGAAAACTCACAGTAACCTTTCCCTTGGATCTGAACCTGTAAACACAAGGCAGTAATCAGGAAGGAATCTCGTATGCATTTTGGTTACACATTGAAGGCTGATGCCAAAAAGCACTGTCCCAGCACTCACTGCCCCGCTGTAGTCTCTGAAATACCTGTGCTTGTGTCACACAAAATAACGCGGCAAGCCATCCTTTTTTTTTCGTTTGTTGTTTTAAAAACAGTAAAATCCATTTAAGAAACAGCAAGCTTGTGCGATACAAAGAGAACTAAAATCAATACCAGAGGTTGTCAAATGGTCCACCTACAAGTGGGAAAAAAGAGGTGGGGGGAGGGAAACCTTTGTACGCTGCCCGCAGCCGGTTAAAATCTGCCCAGTGAATTAGTGCGCCGCGTACAAAATCTCCAGGCAAGGAACGTAAAGAGATGGAAGTCCCTTCCTGCCCCTCCTCCTCCTCCCTCCCCCCCACCCCCAAATTAAAATAATAATGGTAAGGCCCACCCATCAACAGATATACGATTCCCAGACAGACTGCAATTGGTTATTGCTCTGCCAGAACACTTGACTGTACTTCTTCATCTTGGTAAAAGTGCACTTAAGTGCTACGTTAGTTTTGCGGAGAAGTAGTTTTTTTTTCCTTGTGGAGTATAGTGCTAGCTGAATTGCTTTTCTTCATTTCATGTTTTTCTTTGTGCCTCTATCCAGCGTCTCTCCTTTTCTTAAAAAAAATAATTAAAATAATAATAAAAATTAAAACACAAGTAGCCCCGGGAGCCGTTTTAAGTGCACTGTGCGTTGGGAGGTCCTTTCATCACCTACATTCCACCGACAGCCCATTCTGTGACGAGCTGGACACGGATGGGTCGGCCAGTGTTAGCATGACCGCCGCTGTGATGGAGCTGGATGAAGGGGAGGAGGAGGAAGATGCCGTCGTCGCAGAGGCGTTTGCTGTGGATTAGAAAGAGAGAGAGGAAGGTGAAACCGCTGGAGAGGTTCCCAGACCAAACGAGACATCAGCTAGAGTGAAAATGGTTGCTTTTATATTGTGCCTCTCTTTCATGGCCTCAGGATATCACAGAATACTTTACAACTAAGGAAGTAGTTAGAACAAACAACAGTACAGCACAGGAACAGGCCCTTCGGCCCTCTAAGCTGGTGCCGATCACGTTTACCTATCTAGACCAACCGCCTATATCCCTCCATTCCCTGTTTATTCATGTGCTTAACAAGTTGTCATAAATGTGACTAGTATAATTGCCTTAACCACCTCATTTGGCAGTGCATTCCATGCCCCCACCACCCTTTGTGGGGAAAAAAACTTCTCCCGCACATCTCCACTAAACCTTTCCCCCCCTTATCTTGAACTTGTGCCCCTTCTCTGTTCATTGTTATAATGTGGGAAACACAGTCACCAATTTGCATACAGCAAGCTCCCAAAAACAGACATTGCCTGGAATTTTCCTGGCACGTCCGCCTGAATCTCGTAAGATCAGGCCCGGGGCCAACGGAGAATGCTGTTCGGCGAGCCTCGCCCACCTGGGCGTGCCGGTAAAATCAGGGCCATTGTGTTAACAGCCAGGTGATCTGCTTTAGTGGTATTAGTAGAAGGATGAATGCAGGCCAGGACAGCCCTGCTGATCTTGTTCATCCCTGAGAGGCCAGGAAATGCCAAGGGAATGCTGCACTGCTCAAGCTGCTCTCTTTTGAATGAGATGTTGAAGAAGAGCAGAGGAATAACCCAGAGTGTCCTGGCCAATATCCAACCTTCAACCGACATCACTGAAAAAAAATACAGATGAGCAATGCAAGTTTTTTCTCTGCTTCATGTTTTAACAGTCTGTTGCACTAAATCCCATGAGGTGACGCAAGAGACCCTGTTCTCTCTTGATGGCAAACCTCGGAGCCACCTCCCAATGTTTCCAATCCTGCTTCCTTATCCTTGGAGTTTGCAGCAACAGTGGGATCACGCAGCTCTCAATCTTCTAGTGCTAGCACAGTTAAGATGGGTTAAACATCCTCATTTAGTGCTGTGATTTCGGTGATTCTATTGGCAACAAGTTGAATTTATACAGAGTGAAACTCTCCCATTTGTGTTTGTGTGTGTGTGTGTGTGTCCTGGATCTGCTGTCAGGCCTGGGCGCCAGATTGAAAAGGCCTCCAATATCATTTACCCAGCACTGGGGAAAGAAACTGGGCCTCCTGAGGATGAAGAGGGAGACAGGGAGGTTCAGGAACATGGACCCCTCCCTCGGGGACACCTAATCTTCCCTGACCCCTCGCTGTGGTGTTCCAGGGTTGGGAGTGGCCTCCATCCTGAACTTGGGAGGCAGTTCCTGGCATTGTTCAGAGGAGTCCCCACATCAGCAACCCCATGCTGTTCCAAATGTGTTTCATTCCAGTGAGTTTTCCCACTGGCTCCGCGGGGAATCTGGTCACTGATCCCATGATCTGGTCTGGTCCCATTAACCAGATGTAAATGAGGTTGACGCCGGCTTCTATCAGGTTTTCCGACCCAGTCTGGCAGGGACCAGGGATGATCCCGCTGTAAAATCACTCCAGGGTGAAACTGGATTCTAGCTCTCCCACCATCTTCTCCCACTGTGCTCGCCAGTGCTGGGGACCTGGGGGAATTCCGCATAACGCTTTTCACACAGTAACTCATAGCATCATCAGACAAAATCGAACACGTGGAATAACAGGAGACATGGTCAAAGAGATCGGTGTTAAGCAGCATCTTAAGGAAGGGAGGGGTAGCAACAACATAGCAAGAGCATGTTCAGGTCAGAGCAATCAACACCAGTGACAGAACAAATTCTTTCGGCATGTATATGAAAATGCAGACAGAGTGGTGAACTTACTATCGCGGTCCTTCTTTCTCATGCGTTTTCTTCTTCTGTCGATTGAGGCCACCTCGGATTTTAAGGAGAGATAATGCCGCCGGATTTCCTGCAGCTTCTCCTGAAGGAATGCGATGCGTTCCACACTGTTCATGTTTTCAACATCAGCTAGAAAGCAGAGGGTTTAAAACAATGACTGATTATTGAATGATCTCACTTGTCTGCAGCAAGTTTGAAGATCTTAATGTACTTCAACCTCACAACAACAACTTACATTGAGACAGCACCTTTAATGTCATTAAAAACATCCCCAGATGTTTCTCAGGAGCATTATCATGCACAATTTGCAATCAATGAGGAGTGTCTTAAAGTGAAGTGTCACAACACCAGATTAAAGCCCAATGGGTTTATTTGTTATCACGAGCTTTCAGAGTGCTGCTCCTTTATCAGGTAAGTGGAAAGGTAGGTTTCACAAACACAGCATATATAGACAGAGACACAATTGCAAGATAGTTACTGATTGGAATCTGAAAATGGTTGGAATGCAAGTCTTTACAGGTACAAGCGGTGTGCGTGGAGAGAGGGATAATCACAGGTTAAAGAAGTGTGAATTGTCTCAAGTCAGGGCAGTTAGTAGGATTTTACAAGCCCCGGCCAAATAGTGGAGGTTACACGTAGTGTGACATGAATCCAAGATTCTGGTTGAGGCTGTCCTCATGTGTCCAAATAAACCTGGTATTGTGAGACTTCTTTGGAGTGGATGCTTTGGAGAGTGTACAGATGAGGTTTACGAGGATGTTGCCAGGTCTGGAGGGTATTAGCTATGAGGAGAGGTTGGATAAACTCTTCTTTTTCCTCAATGGAAAGGCAGAGGCTGAGGGGTGACCTGACAGAGGTTTACAAAAAAATGAGTGGCATGGACAAAGTGGATAATCAGATGCTCTTTCCTCAGGTAGAAAAGTGAAGTACAAGGGGACACAGGTTTAAGATGCATGGGGAAAAGTTTAGAGGGGATGTATGAGGCAAGTTTTTTCTGCAGAGGATGGTGAATGTCTGGAACGTGCTGCTGGGGAGGTGGTGGGAGCAGGTACAACAGCAGCAACTGAAATTGTTACAGGAAAGGCATGTTCCAGTTAAGTGGAAGGATGGGAAAGGTAGGATTAGAGAGCCGTGGATTACAGGGGGTATCAAAGACTTGGTAAGGAAGAAGAGGGAGGCATATGTTAGGTCGAAACAACTGGGTACAGAGAGTGCGCTGGAGGAATATAGAGAGAGTAGGAGGGAGCTAAAAAGGGGAGTTAGAAGGGCGAAGAGAGGGCATGAAATGGCTTTGGCTGATAGGATTAAGGAAAATCCAAAGGCATTTTATTCCTATATTAGGAGCAAGAGAGTAGTTAGAGGGAAAATTGGTCCTCTTAGGGACAAAGGTGGGGAGTTATGTATTGAGTCGGAGGGAATGGGGGAGATCGTGAATGAATACTTTGCGTCGGTATTCACGAAGGAGAGGGGTTGGGTGTCGTGCAGTGTCTTGGAGGGAGCTGTGGATCAGTGGCAGGAAATATCTATTACGAGGGAGGAAGTGCTAGGGCTTTTAGGTAGCGTAAGGACGGATAAAGCTCCGGGGCCTGATGGTATTTATCCCAGGCTGCTTAGGGAGGTGAAAGATGAAATTGCTGGGCCTCTGGCGCAAATCTTTGTCTCTTCTTTGGACACAGGTGAGGTCCCAGAAGACTGGAGGGTAGCTAATGTGGTACCGCTGTTTAAAAAAGGTAGTAGGGATAACCCTGGAAATTATAGACCGGTGAGTTTGACATTGGTGGTAGGGAAATTAATGGAAAAAATACTTAGGAGTAGGATGTATGAGCATTTGGAGCGTTGCGATCTGATTAGGGATACGCAACATGGCTTTGTTAGAGGGAGGTCTTGCCTTACGAATCTGGTAGAATTCTTTGAGGAGGTGACAAAAACGGTTGACAATGGGAGAGCCGTTGATGTCATCTATATGGATTTCAGTAAGGCGTTTGACAAAGTCCCTCATGGTAGGCTGGTAGAAAAAGTTAAGGCACATGGGATACAAGGACAGGTAGCTAGGTGGATTGAGAATTGGCTGGGCAATAGGAGACAGAGGGTAGTTGTTGAGGGGACCTTTTCGGGCTGGAGGCCAGTGACCAGTGGTGTGCCGCAGGGCTCAGTACTGGGACCTCTCCTCTTTGTAGTATACATAAACGACTTGGAAGAGAGCGTATGTGGTGTGATCAGCAAGTTTGCAGATGACACCAACATGGCAGGATTGGCGGATACTGAGGTGGAATGTCAGGTGATACAGCAGGATATAGATAGGTTGGTACATTGGGCAGATAGGTGGCAGATGGAATTTAATCCTGACAAATGCGAGGTGATGCATTTTGGAAGGAATAATGCAGAGAGGAGCTACGTGATAAAAGGTAGACCGATTAAGAGTATAGAAATACAGAGGGACCTGGGAGTGCAGGTTCACAAGTCTATGAAGGTTGTGACACAAGTGGAGAAGGTTGTGAGGAAAGCTTATGGAATGCTAGCCTTTATAGGAAGGGGTATAGAGTACAGGAGCTGCCGTCTAATGCTTCAGTTGTATAGAACGTTGGTTAGACCGCATTTGGAGTACTGTGTCCAGTTCTGGTCACCTTACTACCGGAAGGACGTGGAGACTCTGGAGAGGGTGCAGAGGAGGTTTACCAGGATGTTGCCTGGCATGGAAGGACTGAGTTACGAGGAAAGGTTGGAGAAACTGGGACTTTTCTCCTTGGAAAGACGGAGATTAAGGGGAGACATGATAGAGGTATATAAGATACTGAAGGGAATAGATAGAGTCAATAGTGATAGGCTGCTCCCTAGATTGGGTACAATTACGAGAGGTCATGATCTAAGGGTGAGGGGGGAGAAGTACAATTTGGATGTGAGAGGAAGGTTCTTCATGCAGAGGGTCGTGGGGGTATGGAACGCGCTACTGAGTAGGGTGGTGGAGGCAGGCACGTTGGACTTGTTTAAGGTTTACTTAGACACATGAGTGAAACAAGGATGGAGGGTTATAGTAGGGGGTATTAAATAGGGTCAGAGCCTCGGGAGACACCGGAAATGCAGACTTGTATGTTAACGTTTTTGTCTTTTTATTCCGCAGGTGGCGGTCCACCTTGTTGTCAAACAAGGGGCATGCACACGGTGGGTCGTGCGTGGGCTGCTCTTGGAGGTTCCGGGAGTGGCCTAGTACTTTGTGTCGGTGTGTGTGCTTGATCCTGGACCGGTAGACGGGCGCCGCAACAGCTCAGTGACTAGCACTGCTAGCTGTGCAGATACATGGATTTGGGCCTGTGTCTGTGGGAGTTTGCGCATTCTCCCTGTGGTTGCGTGGGTTTCCTCCGGGCGCTCTGGTTTCCTCCCACACCCCAAAGATGTGCTCTTAGGCTGATTGGTATACCAAATTGACACTATTCTCCCCTGAATCTGGCTAAGTTAGGGGTTCCACTCGCATACACGCAGGGCAGGGTAGGTGTAGGAGGATGCGGCAGCGCGGGCTCGTTGGGCCGAAGGGCCTGTTTCCCGTGCTGGGTTGTTCTTTGTTAAGGGGCAACTAAACGAATACATGAATAGGATGGGAATGGAAGGATACGGACTCCTTTAGTGCACATGTTTTAGTTTAGGCAGGCATCATGATCAGTGCAGACTTGGAGGGCCGAAGGGCCTGTTCCTGTGCTGTACTGTTCTTTGTTCTTACTGTGCCCACCCCAGTCCAATGCCAGCACCTCCGCCGAGCGTCTTAAAGGCAGAGAATGAGCTGGAGAGGTTGAGGGAGGAAATTCCTCTGCCAGTAGTGATAAAAACTGGGGATGCATGGAAGATCAGAATTGGAGAAGCACCTGCCAGATCTTGGATGATTGCAGGGCTGGAGGAGATTACAGGGACAGGGTGGGGCAAGGCCATGGAGAGTTTTGGAAAGAGAAGTGGAATTTAAAAAAAAACGAGACTTTGCTGGAGTGGTCCGCGAGCGAAAGGATGATCGCTAAGATGTGTTTGGGTTCATGGTCATCACTGACATGGTCCAACCTGCATCAACATCCCCTTTTCACAGGCAAGCTTATGACTGTCTGGAGGACCTGTCTTAAGTGAATGCGAGTATTCAAAGCCCAATTGCCGAGCACTGTACTATGGTATAAACCCCTGGATCTTTAAATCTGACTTGATGCTTACTGGCAGGGATAGGGATCAAAGGAAACATAGAAATAAGCCAGAATTGAAAACAGAATAAAAATAAAACAACTGAACGGAAAGAGCAAGTTAACAGAACAGTGATCAACACCTGAAAAACAAGATGCTGCCAAATTTATAGTCGGCATATTTTGTTCAGATAAACTGTAAAGCAGAACAAACTGTACTGATGCAGAAAGCATGTTTCCATTTGAAATAAAATCAGCCTACGTCCTACTGGGATACAAAGCACACAAGTCAAGGAGGAGTTTATTTTCCAAAAACCATTGCTGCAGTCTACACAAGGGACAGGGCTGTAAATCTCTTATTTGAAAGCTTGCAGGCTGTAATAGAGATTTACTATATAATATGGCCCATATCCTTTGGGAATCTGCAAAGTAATAAAATTGTGCTTCTCTTAGAACAAAGCACAGAAACAGGCTCATTGGCTCTCCAAGCCTGTGCCAATCATGATGCCCTAACTAAACTAAAAAAAACCTTCTGCTCTTACTCAATCTCTATCCCTCTATTTCCTCCCTATTCACGTACCCATCCAGATGCCTCTTAAATGTTGCTAATGTGCCTGCTTCCACCACCTCCTCAGGCAGCGCGTCCCATGCACCCACCAACCTCTGGTGAAAAACTCCCCCCCCACCCTGCACATCTCTCCTAAAATTTCCCCCCTCACCTCGAACCTGTGCCCCTTGTAATTGACACGTCCACCCTAGGAAAGAGCCTCTGACTATCCAACCCGGCTATGCCTCTCATAATTCTATGGATCTCTCATCAGGTCTCCCCTCAGCCTCTGTCTTTCCAATGAAAACAATCCTAGTTTATTCAACCTCTCCTCATAGCCAACATCCTGGTGAAACTTCTTTTCAATCTCTCCAAGGGTTCCACATCCTTCTGGAAGTGGAAGTTTACTCGTACCTCCTTAATCTTTGCAGTTCTTCTCTTTTTGTGTTTCTCTCTGTGCCTAACTAACACACAAAGTCCCTCATTGCATGTGGGCAATATGACTGCATGTGGCTGCAGGAGACTAACATTGGGTGTAAATTACTGCAGGAGACTTGGGTTCCTCCAGGAGATGAACACAATAGATTCACTGGCTCTGGACTTGCCTGGCTGCAACAGTTATCTGTATTGTTTCCTATGGCAAGTCAGCGTTTTCACTGGCAACCCAGAGTTTCCTGTGCCTTCCTCAGCCTTGTCTTCCATGTATCTCTGCAGGCAGGGTCACCAAAGAGGTTCTTATTCTATTCCTCTTCTTCCCTTGCAAAGCAAGCAGCACAGGAAATGGCTCCTGCCTTCATCTGCCTCACGTTCAGCAGATGGGTTCTTCCACAATGAGGACCCATTTGTATCTGGACAGTGTTAGCTTGACAGGTCATTAGTTTCATTCACAACCTAACGAAGATAACTGGCACCATACTCCACCAGTATGCCCCAAGCATTCCACTGGGTGTCAAAGATGGAGGTCCCATCTCTGCTTGCCAGAGTGGGACTCGGTTATTCACCCCTAGGCTCACGTACAAGGATGGTACAGTCTGATCTTGAGGCTGGTGGAGGTGCGAGTGCAACGAGAATTACTATTTTCGGGAGGGAAGGAAGGGATAGAGAGCTCAGTTTCTCCTGGGAAATGTAGAGCGCCAGACTGGACCTTTCGTCTTACTATATAACAGGAAACATGTTATTGTCAAGTGGGACCAAACTCACCCATCTGGATACTCCATTTATAGGTTCTGGATGACCTGCCGCTGTGCTCCTGTGCAGAATCTTTCTCTCCATTCCGAGGAGGCTTTCCAGGAGCCAGCACTTTGACAGTAGATGTGTTCCCCGGCAGAGAGTTAATGCCTGGTGGCACCATGGAGGAATTCTTCTTCACTTGTACTGATTTAGCTGGGTTTTCACCCGCAGACATCTCTTCACTATCGCTGCTATTGGCTGCAGAGGAAGAAGGAAAGACTTGTATGTGCACTGCATCTTTCATGACCTCAGAACACCCCAAAGCGCTTTACAATGTATGAAGTTTAGTTACTGTCATAATCAAACAAATAAAGCATCTAACTTGCATGCAGTAAAATCCCACCTGATGGACTTTTGCATGGTCTGCCCCCTGCAGTGACAATGCCAAATCATTATATTTTCAGTGATACTAATTGAGGGATAAATATTGGACAGGTTACTGGAGCGAACTCCTTCAAAATAACGATTGTGAGAACCTTCCCCATCCATCTGAGGGCAGGCAGGGTCTCCATTTAACACCTCATCTGAAAGATGGCATCTCCAACAGTGCAGCACCCTCTCACTACTTCACTGGACATGTTAGCCTGGATTCAATGTTCAAGTCCCTGCAGTAGACTTTGAACCTGGGACAAAGACAGACAAGGAGTCAGATGTGCAGGTGAGTGAAGCTAATTCAGGGTCGGAGATCCAAAGACTACAGGGGGTTATTTTTCCACCCCATCTGCCACAGAGACCATGCAAAGGGCTGTTCACCTTGGGAGGGATATTCCGGTTTTGGGGTGAGTGCAGCCAGAAAATCCTGTCCTAAATGAAGCAAATCCCTCTTCCGATTTCACAGTAACTTAATTGCAGTATTAATGTAAGCCTTATTTGTGACTAAGAAATAAACTTCAACTTTTTTTTAATCTATTGATTCCATCCACATGAAACTGGGGATAATATACAGGCGTGGCTTAAGAATTAGTTAACAGACAGAAAACAGGGTAGGAATAAATGGGTCATTCTCAGATGGCAGACTGTTACAAATGGGTACCATAAGGATCAATACTGTGGCCACAGCTGTTCATAAATCTACAGAAATGATCTGAATGCGGGAATCAAATGTAATCTTTCAAAATTTGCTGATGATACAAAACTAGATGGGCATGCAAGTTGCGATGAGGATGCAAGGGGGGCTTCAAGGGAACTTGACAGGCGAACGGAATGGCCAAGAACACGGCAGATGGAATATAAGGTGAAGTTATCCACTTTGGTAAAACAAACAGAAAGGCATAGCATTCCTTAAATGGTGAGAGATTGGACAAGGCTGATGTCCACACTATCTCCATATCCCTGGTGTCCTTGTTCACTGAAAGCTAGCCTGCAGGTGTAGCAGGTAAATAGGGGGGCAAACGGCGAGTTGGCCTTCATCATGCAGGGATTTGAGTGCAGGAAGTAGAGATGTTATGCTGCAATTGTGTGCAGCCTTAGTGAGACTGCACCTGGCGTACTGTGCTCAGTTCTGGTCTCCTTATCCAAAGAAGGATATACTTGTCAAAGAGAGAGTGCAATGGATGTTCACCAGGCTAATTCCTGGGATGGCAGGATTGTTTTATGAGGAGAGATTGCGGAATCTGGGTCTGTATGCCCTACATTTTGAAGAATGAGAAGCAATCTCATTAAAACTTACAAAAATCCTTATAGGTCATGACAGGGTGGATGAGGATCAGAAGGTTCCCCTGCGTGGTGAGGCTGCAACTGGGCAACGCAGTCTCTGAGTAAGAGGTAGGTTAGTTCAGACAGAGATAGTTAGAAATTTCTTCATGCAGAGGGTGGTGAACCTTCTCTACCCCAGGGGGCTGTGCAAGTGCAAAGACTGAGCATGTTTAAGACGAAAATGAGTAGATTTCTGGCTACTAATCAAGGGACACGGGGATAGTGTGGGAACGTGGCATTGAGGTAGATGATCAACCATTATATAATTGAATGGTGGAGTAGGCTCGATGGGCCACGTGGCCTACTCTGTTCATATGATCTCAATTGGAGCTGTTACAGTAGTTCGCGATTGTCTGAATTTGTATCCCAATGGACATCCCCTTGGGATATAACCGTAACAGCCCAAACCCAGGGGAGGAGGAGGGAGACAAAATAGGGCGGACAAGTTAGCCTGTCTTTAGCAGCAACCCAGGGTCCTGTGGCACAGAGCTGGGAGACGAAGGAAACTAACAAAAGTGAAGGGAGTCTATAGGGAAAGGCCAATTGGAATAAATTGGTCAATTTTGCCAACGAGCTGGACAGGCACAATGGGCTGAATGGCCTTGACTCTGGGACATTGTAATGACTTCAATCAGGCCTTTGAGGTTGGTCTATTGGAATATGAACTCCTTGGTTAAGGAGCCAATTGATGGGTCAGTCAGGGAGTCTTTGCCTTGAAGCCAACCTCACTGGCCTGATTGAAGTCATTACAGAAATGCAAAAGAATAAATATGGAAATAGCTGTACAGTTGTAAGATCAGTCAGTTCAACTCTGGTTAAACTCTCGTGCTGATAAAGTATTCTCCTCACAGTTCAAAATAGTGAATTCAGAAAGATAAACAGGCTGGTGGAAAGGGCGGACATGTGATTGATAAAACTTAATGAAATTTAAGGTGATAAAGTTTGCAGCAGGCGACGGTGCAGAGGGACCTCGGGGTCCTTGTGCATGAGTCGCAAAAACCCAGCTTGCAGGTGCAGCAGGTGGTCAGGAAGGCGAATGGGATGCTGGCCTTCATAGCGAGGGGGATTGAATATAAAAGTAGGGAGGTCTTGCTGCAGCTGTATAGGGCATTGGTGAGGCCGCAGCTGGAGTACTGTGTGCAGTTTTGGGCGCCGCACCTGCGCAAGGATATTTTGGCCCTGGAGGGAGTGCAGAGGAGGTTTACTAGGCTGATGCCGGAGTTGAGGGGATTGAGCTATGAGGAGAGGCTGAATAAACTAGGCTTGTACTCGTTAGAGTTTAGAAGAATGAGGGGAGATCTCATTGAGACGTATAAGATGATGAATGGGATGGATAGGATAGAGGTGGAGAGGCTCTTCCTGCTCAGAAAAGACAGGAGGACTAGGGGGCACAGCCTCAAGATAAAGGGGAGGCGGTTTAGAACGGAGTTGAGGAGGAACTTCTTCACTCAAAGGGTGGTGAATCTCTGGAATTCTCTGCCCGTTGAAGTGGTGGAGGCTGCCTCGCTAAATATTTTTAAGAAGCGGGTTGATGGGTTCTTGATAAGAGAGGGGATTAAGGGTTATGGGGAGAGGGCGGGAAAGTGGAACTGAGCCACAACAGATCAGCCATGATCTTATTGAATGGCGGGGCAGGCTTGAAGGGCTAGATGGCCTACTCCTGCTCCTATTTCTTATGTTCTTATGTTAGTAGGAAATAAGGAGAGGCAATATTATACAAAGGATGCAATTCTAAAAATGGTGCAGGAGCAGAGGGAGCCGGGGATGTGCATGCACAAATTGTTGGCAGGGCAGGCAGCGAGTGGTTAAAATGGTGCATAGGATTCAGGATTTTATTAATTGTGCCATGATTACAAAAGGAGGTTATCGTGAAGCTGAATAAAACACTGGCTCAGTCTCAACTAGAGCGTAAGGTCCAGGTCTGGGCACCATATTTATGTGAAGGCATTGGTGGGTAGAATCATGGAACCCTTACAGTGCAAAAAGAGGCCATTTGACCCATCGAGCCTGCACCAACAACAATCCCACCCAGGCCCTATCCTTGTAACCCCATGTATTTACTCTGCTAGTCCCCCTGACACTAGGGGCAATCTAGCATGGTCAGTCCACCTAACCAGATTTCGACTGTGGGAGGAAACCAGAGCATCTGGAGGAAACCCACACAGACACAGGGAGAATGTGCAAACTCCACACAGACAGTGATCCGAGGCCAGAACTGAACACAGATCCCTGGAACTGTGTGGTAGCAGTACTTACCACTGTGCCACCCCAGTGCAGGCAAGGTTTACAGGAATGGTACAGGGTTTGGAGGATTTCTGTAAGAAGTAACATCAACCTTTCTAAGGATTGGAAAAGCTGGGGTTGTCCTCTTTGAGGAATAGAGACTAAGACATGGTTTGATAGAGGTGTTCAAAATGACAAGGGATCTTTACAGGGTAGACAGGGAGAAAGTGTTCTCATTTGCGAAAGAGTCAAGAAAGGTTAATGTTACTTCTCATGGAAATCCTTCATCCCTGTACCATTCCTATAAATCTTGCCTGCACTGGGGTGGCACAGTGGTTAGCACTGCTGCCTCAGTGTCAGGGACCCGGGTCCGATTCCCGGCTTGGGTGACTGACTGTGTGGAGTTTGCACGTTCTCCCTGTGTCTGTGTGGGTTTACCAGATGCTCCGGTTTCCTTGCACAGTTGAAAGCTGGTTAGGTGGACTGGCCATGCTACATTGGCTCTAGGATCAGGGGAACTGGCAGGGTAAATATATGGGGTTACAAGTTTAGGGCCTGGGTGGGATTGTTGTTGGTGCAGGCTTGATGGGTCAAATGGCCTCCTTTTGCACTGTAGGGATTCCATGACTCCACCCTCCAATGTCTTCACATCCTTCTTAAATATAATGCCCAGATCTGGACCCTACACTCTAGTTGAGACCGAGCCAGTGTTTTATTCGGGTTCATGATAATAACTTCCCTTTGTAATCACTGGCACAATTAATAAGGCCCTGAATCCCGTGCACTTTTTTCAAAGTGATTGGCGATAGAATCAAAGACAACAGGAGGTAAGAACTTATTTTCGCAAAGCGAGTGGCTGCAACCTAGAACACTGTCTGAAAGTATGGCCGAGGAAGATTCAATCATAGCTTTCAAAGGGGAAACCGATGAAGATTAAAAAGTTAGCAGGATTAGAGAGGAAAGCAGGGGAGTGGAACGAGCTAAATTACTCTTGCAGAGAGCCAACATAAGCTCAACAAGCCAAATGGACCCATGCTTTAAACATTCAATGATTCTGCATGCAGTAATAAAATGGCAGCATATTCTCCAAGCGGGCATCTTCCTCTTCACTGTCTGTGTGGAGTTCGCACATTTGCACAGGAAGGGAAGAGGAAACCACTCCAAGCATACAATTTTCCTCGTTTACAGTTATGATTGTGAATGCAGTGTAATTTTGAGACAGAGAAGCAGCATCAGCCATTATTTATACAGAATCTTTAAAGAAGCAAAACTTCCCAAGGTGCTTTGTAGGAGCGTTAGCAAACAAATCCGCTATCAAATAAGGAGGTATTAGGACAGGTGAGGAATAACTTGATCAAAGAGGTAGATTTTAGGAAGCGTCTGACACAGAGAAGCAAGAAGTCAAGAGGCAGAGAAGTTTAAGGATGGAATTCCAAAAGCTTGGAGACTCGGAACGACTGCTAGTATCAATCGTTCTGTCACTGGGAGTCACAAAGCAGCTTGGGAGGAGGAGAGAAGATGGGGGAAAGGGGAGAAGGAAATCAGGAGGAAGAATGATCCCAAACTGTTTCAATACTTGTTGCAGATGCGGAAGAGCAGGTTTCTTCCCTGGCTGGGAGAGTTCATATTCACGAGAAAAGGAAACACATCATATCCCCAAAGAGAACAAACTGCTGAAGGTGAGAGGAAGTTAAGGGCCTCACCTGTCCGACTCTTCTTCTTATTGTTAATCCCTGAACGTTTGTGGCTGCGTTTTTGTTTCTTGGTTGAATTTCCTCCCTGAGCGTCTTTCGGTCTTTTGTGGCCAGTAGCAACTGGAAAGAAACAAAAAAAAAATTTAAATCATACTACAGATCAAACAATCTAAAAGTTTAATGGAGGTTAACAGATCATCCGAACTCTTAGAGCTCTGAACAAATCTCAGGGCTTGTTTAACCTTCTCTACCTTAAATACAACATGGACAAAAATGGTTGGCAAGTGCAATAGTTTACTGCAAGTACAGCCTGCAACACCCCAATCTAATGACATTATACTAATGGGCCATCTGTTTTCGATTGTCTAACATGAACATTTTACATTCAAACATGATAAAAGCTGACATTTCACAGCAGCACGATGTTGACAGATTGGCTCAGAGCAGGGCCAGTTGTATCGCAGTCTCTACACAAGAGGGCACCCTTGTCAACGACACGGAGCTTACAGGCCGTTTGGTAACACAACTCCACACTGTACTGTGATTAGCAAATCTCCACCCCCCCTCCAGCCTTTGCAAGGTTACCTTCTGCAGGAGACACCCGCTCTGAGAGCCAGTGTCCTTTACGTACAGCTTTGGGATTGCGCAACTCAAGGGTAATAGGTTACGAAAGTTTAAAAAAAAACGCTGCCAATGCTGAAAATCTAAAAGATGCTGCAAACACTCAGCAGGTCTGAACGATGAGGGAAACAGAATTCATGTCTCAGCTGATGATCTTGCCTCAGCAGAGGAAGATGTTAGATATTTAACAGTTTCTGAGCAAGAGCAACAGAGAGGAGAGAAGTGGGAGGGGTGGAAAAAACAAAAGGGAAGGTCTGTGATAGGGTGGAGGGCAGGAGAGATCGGATGACAGAGCGCATGATGGTGGAAGGGACAAAGGAGTAGTAATGAGACAAGTGTAGGAACAAAAAGTGGATCTGGAGGGATCTGTAATTGGTACAGCAGACTGGGGGAGGGGGAGGGAAAAATGGAGACTCTGTTCAGTTGGAGAATGGGCCTGGGAATGTAGTAGAGAAAGGTGGTAGGCCACGGGAGTGCAGGGCACCTCCCCACTGCGGCCTAACTTAGCCCAAATGTGGATGGGTTTGATTTCTGGCCCAGGAATGAAGTGCAGTGAAGTTTTATTTTAATATTGCTTCAGTCAGGGTGCCCTTCAGTCAGGGCAGTAGAGTGGTTAGCACTGCTGCCTTACAACACCAGGGACCCTGCCTTGGGACACTGTGGAGGTTGCACATTCTCCAATTGTGTGAGAGTTTCCTCTGGGTGCTCCAGTTTCCTCCCATAGCCCAAAGATGTACAGGATAGGTTGACTGACCATGCTAATTTGCCCTTTAGGGCTACAGGGATAGGGCCTGGGTGTGGTTGTTGTCAGTGCAGACTCAATGGGCCGAATTGCCTCCTTCTGCACTGTAGGGGTTCTATGATTCAGTCCTGTCTGCTCTTTCCCAGAAAATTTTTTCCGAGATTTATCTAATAGCTCAGCAGAGTCTCAGATGTCCCAAAGTGCTTCACAACCAGTGGGTAACTTTGGACAGGCAGTCAGTGTTGTCATGAAGGCATTCAGTAGCTAACTTGTAGAAAGCAAGATTCCCCCACACTGCCAACAAGATGAATAACCAGGTTATCTGTTTCTGGTGATGTTAGTTGAGGGATAAACATTGGCCAAGGTCTGCTCTTCTTTTAAAAATGCCCTGGAATCTTCAATGTCCTCTCAAAAGGCCAAACGAGGCCTCAGTTTAACAGCGCATTCCAAATACAGTTCGACACTCCCTCAATACTAGCACCTTGCCTGTATTTCGCTGGTTGTGAAGCACTTTAGGATGTGCTGAAGTCATGAAAGGTGCCACACGAATGTAAGTCTTACTCGTTTTTAATCACTCGGAGGGTCAGCTTCCACATTGATCAAATGGAGCTAGCTCCAGTGGGCTCATAGCAGTTAGCTCTGACAGCAATGGATAAGGGAGATAAAATAGGCATCAAAACACTTGAGAGTTGCGGGCGAATTCTCCCTCGGAAATTCATTATGGTGGAGTCAATGAGTGGAAAATTGCCCCCAAATTTGGAGATGAGAGAATGCGAGGAGTTGCTCCTCCAATCACAATCTAATCACTCCCCACTTTTTGAGCAGTTCATTGAAAAGCTGCAGGTGAGTATATCAGCACAGCAGCAAGCAGTGGGACAGTAAGTGCAGATGGGCTGAATGACAGCAGCTCAGATCCTGACTGCAGGAAACCCGGCCGGAGAGACAATAACTGGGAACACAGTTACCCTCACCACAGGGACACCCATACTGAACCCAGAGCTGCCGTTACTGGACAGGCCAAGGGAGGGAACAGCAGCCTGGATACCCCTCATCGGATTTGCTGGTCCCAGGATTCCAGGTGCCTGTATCGAGTTAGCCAGCTCCAGCAACTGCCACAACTTCCCAGGATGTTTACTGGACCCAAACCACACTATGGAAGTACAACACAGGGGTTTGGTCTTTTCCTTGATAGTCAAAAAGTTTATTTACCAGTGTCACAAGTAGGTTTACATTAATACTGCAATGAGACCACTGTGAAAATCCTCTAGTTACCACACTCAGACACTTGTTTGGGTACACTGAGGGAGAATTTAACACGGCCAATCCACCTAACCAGCACGCCTTTCAGATTGTGGGAGGAAACCGGAGCACCTGGGGGAAACCCACGCAGATACGGGGAGAACATGCAGACTCCGCACAGACAGTGACCCAAGACTGGAATTGAACCGGGGTCTCTGATGCTGCGAGGCGGCAGTGCTAACCACTGTACCATCTCAGGTTTATTCCCAGGATATAGCCATACAGATATTTGCCTCCTAACCACTCCCCATTGTCCCAAACATCTCTCTTTATTTCTGTGATCCTAATCTTGAATCAACAATGTCCATCAGCGGTGTCCCTTTAACAACATAAGCAACAAACAAACTATTAACACCCATGCTCCAGAACCACAGCCACCGGTATCGAGTGACCCAGCATCACTGCAACTAGAGATCATGACAGATTCAAAGCAGGTGAGCTGGAGCAATGATGATGAGATGTTCCAAGCAGGTGAGTGAAACCGAGAGCGAGATATGAGCGTGAGAGCAAGACTCCAAGGGGGTGAGAGAGAGAGACACACACACAAACTCCCGTGTGGGGGGGAAACAGAGAGAGTGCATAAGCGAGAAAGTGAACAAGAGAGTGAGAAATGCAGGCTTCAGGAGAGTGTGAAAGATAGAGAGAGCGAGAGAGAGAGAGAAAAAAAGATAGACAGACATACAAACAGAGGCACAGACTCCAAGGTGGCAAGAGAGGTGGGAGAGAGCGGTGGAGCAAGACAGCTATACACACAGTCTCCAAGGGGTATGTGTCAGAAAGACAGCAAGAGAGAGAAACACATACACAGAGAATCTGAGGGAGTTAGACTGAGTGAGAGGAGGGCTGTGAAGTGGGGTAGCATTTGGCTCCTGACTAATACATCTTATAGTTTTTTTTGCCTCTTAAGTTATAACATAAGGCTATACTGAATCAGTGAATGAACATTTCAAAATTATCTCCAGACAGAGAGACAAAGGGTCCAGGAAGGAGACAAGTGGAGAAACAGAGGGTTGGGGAGGGAGGTGAAGAGATGGAGGGTCAGGGAGGGAGGTGGAGAGATGGAGGGTCGGGGAGGGAGGTGGAGAGATGGAGGGTCTCGATGGGAAGGAGGTGGAGAGATGGAGGATCGGGGAGGGAGGCGGAGAGAGATGGGGGTCTGGGAGGGAGGGAGATGGAGAGTCCAGGATGGAGCTTGTTTTTGAAAAGGGCTGAACATGTGCTAATACGAAAATAGCTGCAGCACCACTGGGGAACATCCAAAATCACCAAGCACACTAAACATAAAATCTGCTATTCGGATTGCTATACTCCGTATAAACAAAAGACAAACGTGAAATGTGTTTTGGCTTTATGTCAGTACCATTAAACATCACTAGATGGCATTTACTCACTAAAACACACACAACGCAAGATGCAGCAATCATTTCAAAGCTGCGACTCAATACATTCTGTTTTCCAATTTAAACTTTTCCGCTCTGATTCCTTGTCACTCATATTATTGAGCACATTAACACTGTAGTTATTAGTAGGGACTGATTCTATTCCAATTCAATCTTTCAACAAACTATTAACAGCTTATATAGAACTGACGAATAAAACATCCCAAAATGCTTCACAGGAACATTATAAAATAAAGTACAGCACCAAGCCAGATAAAGCGATATTAAGACAGGTGACCAGAGGCTGGTAAAGAAGGTTTTTTAGGGCTATATGAAAGGGGTTTGGGGGTGAGTTACCTCCGTTGGCTGCAGAGCGTGGTGCAGAATGCTGCCAGTGCACTCAATCCCCTGTGGATTTATGGGCTGACAGCAAAATGCCTGCAGAGCATGATGGGAAAAGAAACCAATCTTGCACGAGCATAAAAACTGCTGCTGTTGCAAAAAGCTGCAGAAACAGGAGTATTACAAAGAACAATGGACAGAGGGGAATCTTGATGAACCGGTTCCTGTTTAAGTCTATTACGCCGTACAGGGGGGTTCCATAGAATCATGGAATCCCTACAGCACAGGAGGAGGCCATTTGGCCCATTGAGCCTGCACTGACCGCAATCTCACCCAGGCCCTATTCCTGTTATTCCACACATTTACTCTGCTAATCCCCATATACTAATGGGCAATTTAGCCTGGCCAATCCACCTAACTTGCACATTTTTGGACTGTGGGAGGAAACCGGAGCACCCATAGGAAACCCACATAGACATGGGGGAATGTGCAGACTCCACGCAGACAGTGATCCAAGCTGGGAATTGAACCCGGGTCTCTGGCGCTGTGGGGCGGTAGTGCTAACCACAGTGGCACCAATGAGACAGCAGAATCTGGGCCAGGTGTGAATGTGTGTAATGACTCGGTATAAAAGGAAAGCACATTGGAGACTGAGCAGCAACAGCTCCGGGAACGAGCGCTGTCGAAGGAAGCCCTGATTCCGGGACTCAGAGACACGCACCCCGATGAGAGGGAGACTGATCAGCTCGCTTCATAGTGGGTAGTATTTTGTTCCAAGTCGTGAGGCTTGGTGCTGATATGTAAATTAGTCTGAAGTCATTGAGCACCAGTCAGTAAATCATAAAGTGGATTACACTGCGTGAACACAGCCTTTAGGTGGCTTTGTCCTTGACTCAAGTTGTCCCAAGGGTGAAGCACAATACCCTGGACCAGCTGTGGTAGTTCACACCTGGCCCCATGTTTGATGGGCCCCTCAAGCTATATAATCATTTCTCTTTCTGTCTGACAGAGAGAAAGGCATATCTTGGACTACAGCTAATTACCTGAACTGAGGAAAGCAAGATGGAGAGGTGTAAGGAAGATACTCCAGAGCTTAGGGCCCAGGCAACTAAAAGGTGGGCTATCAATGGTGGGGCAATTAAAATTCAGGATGCTCAAGAGGCCTGATCTCGAAGGGTTGTGGAACCGGTGGAGATTAAAGATAGGAAGGGCTAAAACTACCAAGGGATTTGAAAACTACGATGAGAATTTTAAAATCCAGACATTGTTCAATTGGGAGTCAATGCAGGACGGCAAGCACAGCTGAATGGGATTTCCTGTAAGCTAATACTGGCCTTAGATTGTCAGAGGGTAGAATGTAGGAGACGAGCTCTGAGTGCACTGGAATAGTTAAATCTCGAGGGAATGAAGGGATGGATGAGGCTTTCAGCAGCTAATGGCTTCAGACAGGACAATGTTACCAAAATGGAAATGGGAATAAGGTTGGAAATGCATCTCTGGGCTAAGTATGATATCAAGATAATGAACAGACTGGTTTGATTTTAGACTGTTGTCAGGACGTGGAATGCAGTGTGCAGTTAGGAGTTTGGAGCAGGGACCAAAAACGATGCTTTCAGTCCTCCCGAAAATTTATTGATGGCACAGTGGTTAGCACTGCTGCTTCAGAGCGCCAAGGACTGGGTTCGATTCCCAGCTCGGGTCAGTGTCTGTGTGGACTCTGCATGTTCTTCCCGTGTCTGTATGGGTTTCTTCCGGGTGCTCCAGTTTCCCCCCACAGTCCAAAAGATGTGCTGGTTAGGTGCATAGGCCATGCTAAATTCTCCCTCAGTGAGCTTACATTAACAGTGCGATGAAGTTACTGTGAAAATCCCCTAGTCGCCACATTCCAGCTCTTGGTCGGGTACACTGAGGCCAATGCACCTAACCAACATGTTAGAGGGAGAAAACCACAGCACCCAGAGGAAACCCATGCAGACTCCACACAGACTGTGACCCAAGCTGGAATTGAACCCAGGTCCCTGGCACTGTGAGGCAGCAGTGCTAACCACTGTGCTGCCCATTAGAAGCCGTGCCGCCAATTTAGAAGAAGCTGAAGTGAAGGAAACATCTTCTTCAGCATAACATGGTTAAGATTCTGCACTCTGGAAAAATGAGTTAAAATTCTTGTTAGTTGAAGGATTCCTAACCGTGAGTTGAATTTCTGGTATAGCCAAATTGAGGAAAGCAAGCAAGGGAGTTCTGAACCAAGGTGGCTATACTCAAAATGCCAGAGACACTTATACTCAAGAGGAGTTTGCAAACTTAGGACAGTTGCTGGCAATTTGAAGGGACAAACTTAGTAAAGTAAATGAAGGCCCAAGAAATCTCAGCCCACATACAAATCGTGGCACAGTCTCCAAACCAAGTGCTTAATCTTCAAAGGTCTGAATAGTAGCTAGGATTTTGAGGTGGAAATCAAAAAAAGTATAAAAAGAAAACAGAGCGAGGACACTGGATTTGGAGTATAATGGGAGACCGGTGGAGTAGTGGTACAGTCAGTGAATTAGTAATCCAAAGGCAAGGCTAATAGTCTGGGGGATACGAGTTCAAATCCCATCGAGTCAGCTGATGGAATTTAAACTCAGACAATAACAAATCCTGAATGAAAGTTAGTCTCAGTGATGGTGACCATTAAAGTATTTACTGATTGTCATAAACCCATCTGGTTCACTATTGTATTTATTATTAGTGTCACAGGTGGTGGTGTTTGTTATCATTGCCTGCTGCCCTTGCCCTTCTAGGTGATGCAGGTCATAGGTTTGGAATGTACTACTGTAGGAGTCTTGGCAAGTTGCATAAATATACCTTATTGATGGTATTGTGCATTGGTGGTGGTGGATGTGAATATTTAAGGTGGTGGATGTGGCACTAATCAAGCGGGTTACTTTTTGCTGGATGGTGCTGAAGTTCTTTAGTGCTGTTAGAGTTGCATTCATCCAGATGAATGCAGAGTATTCCTCCACATTTATGATTATTACCTTGTAGATGGTAGATAGGCTTTGGGGAGTCAGGAGTCACTGCAGAATTCCCAGCCTCTGAGCTGCCCTGCAGTTACAGTATTTATGTGGCTGGTCCAGTTAAATTCCAGTAATGGTAATTCGTAGGATGTGAACGGTGTGGTACTCAGTGAATGTTAAGTGGAGATAAGTTCTTTGTTGTTGGAAGTGCTAATTGCCTGGTACTTATGTTTTGTTGTGGGCTTCACTAGTCAGGCTTAAAAAATGTTGTATAAAGTCATGTTCCAGCCCATTCAACTTTCAAATCAGCCAATTAGGATTCCAGATTCTGCAGAGAACGCCAGTCTGTTGATTCTGGCTGTGTTGTACAGTATGGTAGCCACAGCCTCTGATGCCGTATTACAACCAGTACAGGTTCTGCTGCACAAACAGGGCAGTTACTTCTCTATGTTTGACAGTTCATAGAATCATACAATCCCTACAGTGCAGAAGGAGTCCATTCCGCCCATCAAGTCTACATCGACCACAATCCGGTAACACAGTGGTCAGCACTGCTGCTTCACAGCTCCAGGGGCCTGGGTTCGATTTCCGGCTTGGGTCTCTGTCTGTGTGGAGTTAGCACATTCTCCTCGTGTCTGCGTCGGTTTCTTCCGGGTGCTCCAGTTTCCTCCCACAGTCCAAAGATGTGCGGGTTAAGTTGATTGGCCATGCTAAAAACTGTCCTTAGTGCCCTAAAATGCGTAGGTTAGAGGGGTTACTGGGTAAATATGTAGGGAAATGGGGGTAGGGCCTGGGTGGGATTGTGGTTGGTGCAGACTTGATGGGCTGAATGGCCTCTTCCTGTACTGTAGCGTTTCTGTGATTCTAATCCCACCCAGGCCTGATTCCCGTAACCCCACATATTTACTCTGCTAACCTCCCAACACTAGGGTCAATTTAGTATGGCCAAGCAACCTAACTGCACATCTTTGGACTGTGGGAGGAAACCAGAGCACCTGGAGGAAACCCACACAGACACAGGGAGAACGTACAAACCCTGCACAGACAGTGGCCCGAGGCTGAAATTGACTCGGGTCCCTGGCACTGTGAGGCAGCAGTGCTAATTACAGTGCCACCGTGCTGCCCAGACAAGAAGTATTTTCTTTCTTTGGTCACTGGGTATATAGTCTGGGGTGTGAAGAGCTGAAACTTGTCCTGGAGTCCTGCGCCAACATCCCTCCCCTGACCAACCCCGCTAAACGTGGATTAATGTTTGACACTTGTGCAACCACTGATATGCTGCAATTGCTAACATGATAGCTTCAATAAGGATCATGTTGGTTATGGGGAGCTGTTAACATACATGATGAACAGATGAGTTGCAATGTAAAATGCAGGTTTTACATTCTAACAAGTGGCCAGCACGGAAAAATATTTCAAATACTTCAGTTATGGAATAGTTACATTTTCCATTATTTGACCTCCTAGTCTGCAACACTAACTGAAAGGCAGAGGAGTGCCTTTTCATGTTAAAAAAAGGATATATTTTCAGTACAGTTATTCCCGTATTATGGAGATCAAATTATAAATTAATTTAAACTGAGTTATAATTAAATGTTGTTTTAATTTTGATATATCAAATGAATCCTTGCTCCAGTGTGAAGTTAGTGTAACCATCTTAGTCCTTCATGTAACTAGACTCCCATCACTAGAAGCACATATCAGCAGTTGATGGTCAGGCCACATTTCAGGTTGGGGACAGACAGAACAGTGTGTACCATGCACAGTGTGGCCATGTTCAGCATCGGTATAAGATGCTGAATGACCTGTTTTTACGCTGCATCATTCTCTGATGCTCATCTTTCTCATAGTGCAATGAGGCAGAGATCAATATCCCGAACGCTCTTACGTCCACAAGCTGCTCAATCACAAACTGCCCCGAAGCCTGAGAACGTCACTCAGATCAACTCAATCTCTTGTACTAGTGAGCAATGCAGCACTGAATCAAAGCTTCTTCAGGAGCAGCTCCCGAACCCACTTTCTCCACCACCTGGAAGGACCAGTGCAGCAGACACATGGGGACCACCACCTGCAAATTCTTCTCCAAGCCACACACCATCCTGAAGTGGAACTACACCACTACTTTTCACTTGTCACTGGGTCAAAATCCTGAAATTTCCATCATAACATCAGCAGGAGTATATTTACACCGCAGGACAGCACAGGACCTGGTTTGATTCCCAGCTTGGGTCACTGTCCCTGCGAAGTCTGCACGTTCTCCCTGTGTCTGCGTGGGTTTCTTCTGGGTGCTCCGGTTTCCTCCCACAGTCTGAAAGACGTGCTGGTTAGTTGCATAGGCCATGCTAAATTCTCCGTCAGTGGACCCAAACAGGAATGTGGCGACAAGGGGATTTTCATAGTAACTTCATTGCAGTGTTAATGTAAGTCTACTTGTAATACTAATAAATAACCTTTTAAACAAGTTGAGGAAGGTGCCATTGGGGATGACCATAAGCTACTAGCCTGGACAACAACGTACGAGTTTCAATTTAAATAAAAACTACAATTCAGCAAAATATCTAGAAAATCCACAAGTGAAAAAATGCTGGTGTAAATTTAAATTTGACTTTTTGAAGTTTTCTCCTTCCTGAAGTTAAAGTGATTCTGTGCATTTGTCTTAATGCAAAACCGATAAACTAAATTAATCAAATTCAGGGATAAAGCAAGAAGGGCAGCCCCCAAAAAGAAGGAAACCATCCAAATCAAAAAGACAAAGCATAAAGGAAACTTAAAACATCAAAATGTGATGAAAAGGGTCAATAAGGCATCCCAGCTCCTGCAGGGCTCAACAGGCACAGAAGGTCCCAATGCTGTCCATGGACTCCACATGTTCCCTGGCCGGCTGTGAATGTAGCCTCGGTAGAGGGCAGACAGTTGGGTTGCACAGCCCCCTTGGTCGCCTGCTGTCTGGACCTATTTATGGCGAGTCTGTCTAGGCCAAGGGGCAGGCTTGTGAGGGGGTCCTCTGCCCTCCCCCCCCCGTGCACTGGGTGCCCATGGATCAGGAGTGTGGGACTGAAGTGCAAACAAAACATCAATAAGATGCTTTTCCAGTAACTGAAAGGGAACTGCAGAATATAACACAAAACGTAGGCATGGTCCATGGACCCTGCCAAATCGCAAAAAGGGCCAGTTTCCGGAGAGTCTGTGACCAGTGCAGTTTACGAGTGAATGGAACTGCTGCACTTACCAGCCTCCACCCCCAGATCCCCGATGTATTGGGGTAGGATCCCTCCTCAGAGGGGACCTCTGCTGCTGGATGGCAACAAGGCACGGACAACAGGTGAGGACACAGTAGTAGAAGCTGTGTAGCAGCAGCCCATACAGGAAACACCTCATGTCGTGGCAAAGGGCACGGAGGGCATTTCCACAAGTTAGCTCAAACTGGGGGGTGCCAGACCCGGGAAAGAGGGTCTGGGTTTAGGGCCAACATGACTTACTGTCTGAGCAGGGGTATGCTCGGACAGGATCCCATCGCACAGTTGTGCTTTCTCAAGACCACATGTGACATTGGGTTCGAGCATGACTGTTCTAAGGTCATGAATGGCACTGGCCATGAACTGAATGTCTGCTGCTGTGTGCCCAGCCAGCTTGTGGGGTCAAAGTAATTCAATCCAAAGCAGCGAGCTAATAAACAAGGTCTGTCACATGAAAGAAGCCTTTATAACTTCTCGGTTTACTGGCTGGATTCTTCACGTCCTGTCAATGATGCACCCCCCTCGCCAAGGGATGCATTCAATAAGAAACTATATTCACAGCAGAGAGAGCAGAAGATCCTGCTGTCAATAACAGGCTGTCTCCTTCACCCTCAAACGTGTGTTTGGTGACGGGTTGCTCAGTAAATCTAGTGGCACAGTGGATAGCATTGCTGCCTTGCAGCGCCAGTGACCTGGGTTTGATTCCTGGTTTGGGTCACTGTGTGGAGTCTGCACATTCTCCCCATGTCTGCGTGGGTTTCCTCTGGGTGCTCCTGTTTCCTCCCACGGTCTGAAAGACATGCTGGTTAGGTGCATAGGCCATGCTAAATTCTCTCTCAGAGTACCTGAACAAGTGCCAGAGTGTGGCGACTAGGGGATTTTCACAGTAACTTCATTACAATGTTAATGTAAGCCTACTTGTGACTAATAAATAAACTTTACTTTAAATCCCACTCACTGTTTTCAAAAATAGCACTGATATTAAAGTCCATGTTAACATTCTCTCATATTCTCTTTCTGAAGTCAATTCACTACATCCCATGGTTTAAAGTTGCACCTACACCATAGCTGCAATGTTGATGCTAAGCGGTCTCATAATATCGGAGAGGTGGCCTGACCTTACTGTAAATAGACTTGTGAAGAAGCGAGATTCACCCCACTCCACTTTAGACACACAATCTCTTGTGGTGAATGAATGCTTTTGTTTTTGCACAGTTCCTTACCTTTCTCCTTATGTTCTGTCTCGGGTTGATTGCTGCTACTGGAGCTAATACTGGCGTCAAACCCTGTTGGGGAGACATTGCCCTCTGACTGCCCCTCTTGCAGCTCCCCAGTCACACTGTCCACCTCATTGGTGCTGTCAGTCTCACTTTTAACACTGTGCATTTCCTCCTGACTTGGAGCCAAGGCTTGTGGGAGCACAGTGCTTGGCTGCGGCCTGGTGGGCTCTGTCACTGTGACTGAGACGGGAGACTCAGGAGTGGTGGGTGGAGTGTTGAGCACAGAATTGCTGCCGCTGCTGGGCATCTCGCCTTTCTTGTCCAGCTTTTCAGTTGGCTTCTCTTCACTGGGCCTGACTGGGGAGATAAGCGATGGCGCAGTTTCCACTTCCAGGGAGGGCAACCTCTCCTCCTCTTTGGCAGTCTCAGCTGGTGCCTCGGGTTTTGGCTCTTCCGGTGCCACGGGTGGGGATGATGTGGTCTCGGTATCGGAATCAGAGAAGAGCTCCTTCAGGACTTTCTTTGGCCACTGGATCTGGATGCTTGACCACACATCTTTCCGGTCCTTCACTTTTGCGTTCTGAACCCTTAATTCAGAATTGTTTAAAAGCTTGATCCTTTTCTCAGGTATTTCAGAGAAACTGGAAAACAAAGCAGTTGTGTGCAGAGGTTTCCTCTTTTCCTGTAGACCGTTATGTTTCCTGGAGGGGGAGTTTTTCACTTCAATCCTTTCACCTTCTTCATCTGAGCTGCTGCTGCTGCTGCTGGTTATGTTGAGGGGAGATTCTTTGCCCTTTGACCTCTCGCCCTTACAGTTAGGCGACCCCTTTTGTGCCCAGTCATCAGCGCCCACCTTTTTCCTCCGGGAACGCTTCATGTGCGATTTTGTCCGCCTCTCTGTTGGTTCTTTCTGGCCTGTGGGTTTTGTTCTCATGGTTTCCTCTTCCTCGTCATCAGAATGCTTCCCCCTTCTTACCCATTCCAGGGAATCTGAGATGCTTTTCAACTTAGTGCCAGTCGGGGGTATTCCAGGCAGCCCGGCAGTGGTTAGGTGCTGAAAGGCTGGTTCCTTTCGCTCCTGCATTGCTGTGTCCTCTTGTGGGCCTTTTCTCCAGGTGGCTTCACGTTGAGTGCCATCATCATCATCATCGCTCTCCTCAGAACTTCCAGAACCTGTTAATATAAAACACAGAAATAAAATAAACATGACTTAAGTAACGCAGCACCATTCCAATAAACACACAAAAAACACGGCGAAAAACACAGGTTACTTCATCAACCATCTCATTGCTGTTTGTGAGGTCTTAATTGTGTGCAAATCGGTGCCATTTGTGTCATTACAATATTGCCTGCCATTCAAAAGTACTTCAATGATTATAAAGCTCTTTGGAAGCTCTTGAGATTGCGAAAGGCTTGATTATAAATACAAATTGGATGTGTAGGGTACAATTTCAAAATCAGAAGGTGAACAAAATATAGTGATCAGTGAGGAGGCTGATGACAGACAACAAGTAGATATAGACAGGTCAGTGTCACAAGTAGGCTTACATTCACACTGCAATGAAGTTACTGTGAAAATCCACTAATCGCCACACTCCGGCGCCTATTCGGGTACACTGAGGGAGAATTTAGTACGGCCAATGCACCTAACCAGCATGTTTTTGGCATTGTGGGAGGAAATTGGAGGAAACCCACACAGACACGAGGAGAATGTGCAAACACTGCACAGATATTGACCCAAGCCAGGAATAGAACCCGGATCCCTGGTGCTGTGAGGCAGTGGTGCCACCCAGGAAAACATGGCAGACGGAATCTAATGCAGAGACATAGGAAGTGATGCATTTAGTAGGAAGAAAAAGAGGAATGAAAGGAGGTAGAGTGTCCTTAGAGAAGGTACTTGAACAGAGACCTGGGGTTATATGCTCACAAATTGTTGCAGGTAGCAGTAGGCTGCTGTTCTTCCATCATCACTAAGTCCAGTATAACGGCATTTTGGCTGTGCCTACACCATGTGGTCTGCAGCTATTCAAACAACGTGGCTCTCCGACACTGTCGAGGACAAGTGTGGAGGGGCAATAAATGCTCACGTCCCAAGGAACACATTTTAAAAACAAACTGAGATGACATGAAGCTTGAGAATTCACCAGAGGAGGACTGCAGCCTTGGAATCAGTCCAGGATGGTTTATTAATAACATTAGCTGTAAAATTCATGAGGGTGCTTTCATTCAGCTAGCTTTCCCTCGTAGCTGACAGCAGCAGCCACAGCTTAATATTCTGTGCTAATTATAATTGGTGGTGTCTGCGACAGAAGTATTTGGTGAAAATGATGTAACTTTCATCGAACAAATTACAGTTCAGAATATACACTGCAAATCAATTAATTATTTTCTTGCAGTCCTATTTGAAAGTAAATGCATTACCTTGTACTCCATTAAGGATGGAACAGCCTTCTGTGGGATTGTCTTGTTCACAGCTTCTCGTTCCAACTCCAATAACTTTCGGAGAAATGTCAGAAGATAGCGTGTGAGCTGGGGACTTTGAGAAGCGACGAAGCCGGGCAGACTTGCTGGGTGATTTATCTTCTTTATCTTTTTTATCACGCCTTTCTTTCTCTTTATCCGCTTTGCTCTGAAACGTAGATGGACATCACAAATTTTTCTTCTGCCAAACACCATTTTGTTTTCTGGACTAACCTTTGGCTGGGACTGCTTTTATGCAGAACTGCTCGGATTGTGTCTAGAGTACTGCATTCAATTCCAGGTGCTACATCGAGCAAGGTTTCAGTGGCCTTCAAGGAAGTATAAGCTAATTTCACCAAAATGATACTGGGCCTAAAATGGATTCAGTTATTACACAAACAAGGTTTGTGATTCCTGAAGTATATATGACTAAAGGGTGATCTAATTTGTAGAATCATAGAATTCCTACAGTGAGAAGGAGGCCATTCAGCCCACTGAGTTTGCACCAACAACAATCTCTCCAGGCCCTATCCCTGTAACCCCATACATTTAGCCTGCTAATCCCCTGACACTAAGGAACAATTTAGCATGGCCAATCCATCTAACCTGCACATCTTTGGAGTGTGGGATGAAACTGGACCACCCGGAGGAAACCCACGCAGACCTGGGGAGAACGTGCAAACCCCACACAGGATAGTGACCCAAGTCGGGAATTGAACCCAGGTCCCTGGTGCTGTGAGGCAGTAGTGCTAACCACTGTGCCACCGCAGAGGTATCTACGATGGGTAACTGTTCTGATATGGTGGGAGACAGACAGACAGACACACACACACAGACACACGCGCAGACACAGACTTTGGATACTGAGATTGAAAGATTTTTGTTAGGAAAGCAGATCAAAGGATATGGAGCAAAGGTGGGTAAATGGGGTTGAGGTACAAATCAATCATGAATGGCCAAACAGGCTTGAAGGGCTGAATGGCTCATTCCTATTCATATGCATGGCTCAGATATTTGTAACATATCCAAATTAGCACGTCTATAAATTCACAAGCCCAACAAAACAAGTCAGTAACCTGCAGTATATAAAAGATACTTTTTTTAAAGTTTAAATTTATTTATTATATCACAAGTAGGCTTACATTAACACTGCAATGAAGTTGCTGTGAAAATCCCCTAGTTGCCACACTCCGGCGCCTGCTCAGGTACGTCGAGGGAGAATTTAGTGTGGCCAATGCACCTAACCAGTACAGCATCTCTTTCAGACTGTGGGAGGAAACTGGAGAACCCGGGGGGAACCCACGCAGACACAGGGAGAACGTGCAGACTCCACACAGACAGTGACCCAAGCTGGGAATCGAACCCGGGTCCCTGGCGCTGAAAGACGAACAATTTCAGAAAATGCAAAGTTGTTGGTGGGTAGCAACGTAAAATTAGCAGCATAATTCAGGAGGCTACTGAATGCAGTAAAGCCCTGAGACGTGGTACACCAAAGGCAATATATTTCAGTCTGAGAATGTGAATTTTTTTCTCTGAATAGCGCTGGTGATTTTCTATCTTTGTGTGGACTATAAGTGAAAATTACATGAAAAAAACTAATGCATTTTGAATGCTTCCTACACAGAACTGTGGCAGCATTGGGCTTTCAATTTGTAATAGCCATAAATTAAAATTCACAGCAAAGTGTCTGTATTATGCAGTTCGATTAGGTTATAAATCAACAAAAGCTTGAAATTCCACTGAAGCAGAAAGCAGAGAACAATACCTAATTGGGCAATTAAGGCTTGCATGGAAAGTCACGTTTGGCTTTTTCTACTGAAAATGGAATGGGAAAGTTGAGAGGAGGATTTGATATGGAATTATTGAAACTCTATGAATGCAATTAACAAGCCCAGTCTTTACCTTTGGAGCAGAAAAAAGTGAACCACTGCAAATCCAAGACTCAGATTTGTTCCTCAGTTTAATTTAAACTCCTCTCCATCTCCAAATTGCAAAATATCAATGTTACTCTGATTAGTGAGGGTACAGGGGACTTGTAGCGAGATAAAAACGCCTCAGTAACATTCATTGTCAATATTCTTCTTGCCTCATGCACCAACTCAATTAGGAAATGATCCACTTATTGTGGGTGAAGCAGTCATTCCGCCTTGGGAAATCAGCTACATGCAGTGGTACTACCCATCAGTTGGGTACAATCCCACAGAGGTCCCAACAGCAGCCGAGCCATTCAACAGCAATCAGGTCAATGGGTTCATTTACTCAGATGGTAGCTTTGGTTTTATTTTTTTCAGCCCCTCAGGATGACAATTTCCACACTCTTTGGGGAGAATTACAGAACAAAGAGATCTAGAGGTACATGTTCAAAGCTCCTTGAAAGTGGAGTCTCAGGTGGACAGAGTGGTGAAGAAGGCATTCGGCATGCTTGGTTTCATCAGTCAGAACATTGAATACAGGAGTTGGAATGTCTTGTTGAAGTTTACAAGATACTGGCAAGGCCACACTTGGAATACTGTGTGCAAGTCTGGTCACCCTATTATAGAAAGGATATTACTAAACTAGAAAGAGTGCAGAAAAGATTTACTAGGACGCTACCGGGACTTAATGGATTGAGTTGTAAGGAGAGGCTGAATAGACTGGGACTTTTCACTCTGGACCGTAGGAGGCTGAGGTGTGACCTTATAGAGGCCTATAAAATAATGAGGGGCACAGATCAGCTAGATAGTCAATATCTTTTCCCAAAAGTAGGGGAGTCTAAAACTAGAGGGCATAGGTTTAAGGTGAGAGGGGAGAGATACAAAAGTGTCCAGAGGGGCAATTTTTTCACACAGAGGGTGGTGAGTGTCTAGAACAAGCTGCCAGAGGTAGTAGTAGAGGCGGGTACAATTTTATCTTTTAAAATGCATTTAGATAGTTACATGGGTACGATGGATATAGAGGTATATGGGCCAAATGCAGGCAATTAGGATTAGCTTAGGGGTTTAAAAAAAAAGGGTGGCATAGACAAGTTGGGCCAAAGGGCCTGTTTCCATGATGTAAACCTCTATGACATTACCTGGAATATACTGCACAGAAACAGGTACTTGGCCCCCATTTGTCCATGTTGGTATTTGTGCTCCACTTGAGCCTATTCCCATCTTTCCTTATTGAACTCAATCAGCATAATTCTAGATTTCCTTCTCCCTCAAATGCTTATCTTGCTTCCCCTTAAACTACATTTATACATATTTGCCTCAACTACTGTGGTAGAGAGTTCCACATTCTCACTGTTGTCGAGGTGGGGTGGCACAGTGGTAAGCAGCACTGCCTCGCAGCGCCAGGAACCCGGGTTTGATTCCCGGCTTGGGTGATTGTCTGTGCGGAGTCTGCACATTCTCCCTGTCTCTGCATGGGTTTCCTCCGGGTGCTCCGGTTTCCTCCCACAGTCCGAAAGACATGCTGGTTAGGTGCATTGGCCGCGCTAAATTCTCCCTCAGTGTATCTGAGCAGGCACTGGAGTGTGGCGACTAAGGGAATTTCACAGTAAATTCAGTGCAGAGTAAGCCTACTTGAGACACTAATAAATAAATAAATTTAAAAAGAAATGGTTCTTCTGAGTTTCTAGCTCTAGTTTATCTACAGATGAATTGGGAAGACTACCGTAAACAATAATTTAAAGGCCTGCACTCCCACTTCCAAAGGAAAAATATCTTTTCCATTTCAGTCAGGATTGCCAACTCTGGTTGAATGCATTCCTGGAGATTTCAGCACATAAGGGGAGGTGACAACATTGTGGTTTTGTCACTGAACAGAGACCCAAGTTCCCAACTCAATCAGATGGTGAAATCTGAATGCAATAAAAAGAATCTGGAATTAAAAGACGATAGGTGTAAAAACCCACCTTTAGGGAAGGAAATCTGCAGTTCTTACCTGGCCTGGCAAGGCACACAGATTTATAGCAATGTGGCTGTTTGTTAGTGCCCTCTGAAAAGGCCCAGCACCACTCAATTTGAGGGCAATTAGTGATGGGAGAGAAAATGAAAAGAACATTTCCAGAAACTAAGATAATGTCTATGAAACTAAAAATAAGATTTTTCTCCTGGAGTTGCTAACAGTAAATTAATTCTGGAGATTCTGGGACACTCCTGAAGGGTTGGCAAGCAACTCTGAAAGTGCCAAGCAAATGAAGTAATGTGTATCACTCACTGGTCCCCAGTGTTAAGGTTATTGCTGAAATCTTGGCATACCCACACTTCACCAAGGTTCTGTTAGCTTCTGATTAAGAAAGCTATCTGGAACTAAACAATGACTTGGCACACTACTAGTGAGGGATGATGAGGCACTGATTCAAGATCTTGCATGCCTTTCCAAGTGTAAGAGGACAATCTCACAGTAATGTCTAACCAGGAGCAGCAAATTCTCTCAGTGTCTTGACTAACACATTCGCCCTCAACCAATACCAGCAAAAAACAGACTAACTGCTAATCAATAACTTAAAGGCCTGCACTCTCATCCTCCAAGCTGTAAACCTCTATACCGCACAGAAACAGGTACTTGGCCCCCATTTGTCCATGTTGGTGTTTGTGCTCCACTTGAGCCTATTCCCATTTTTCCTTATTGAACTCAATCAGCATAACTCTAGATTCCTTTCTCCCTCAAATGCTTATCTAGCTTCCCTTTAAACTACATTTATACATATTTGCCTCAACTACTGTGGTAGAGAGTTCCACATTCTCACTGTTCTCTAGGTGGGGCGGCCCAGTGGCACAATGCTTAGCAGCGCTGCCTCACAGCGCCAGGGACCCGGATTCAATTCACAGCTTGGGTGACTGCACATTCTCCATGTGTCTGCATGGGTTTCCTCTGGGTGCTCCGGTTTCCTCCCACAGTCCGAAAGATGTGCTGGTTAGGTGCATTGGCCATGCTAAATTCTCCCAGTGTACCTGCACAGGTGCCACAGTATTTCTTTGCTGTTTATGACATCAAGACACACAACGGCTCTCTCATTCACTTGGATGATAGACACTGCACTTCAAAATTTAACGAAAAGCTTTAGGTTGTGCTCAGGACATGATCACCGAATCCCTGCAATGCAGAAGGAGGCCATTCAGCCCATCGAGCTTGCACCGACAACAATCCTACCGAGGCCCTGTGCCCGTGACCCCATGTATTTACCCTGTTAATCCTCCTGACACGAAGTGTCAATTTATCATGGCCAATCTGCCTAACCCACACATCTATTGAAGTACGGGAGGAAACCGGAGCATCTGAAAGAAACCCATGCAGACATGGGGAGAATGTGCGAACTCCACACAGACAAGGACCTGAGGCTGGAATTGAACCCAGGTCCCTGGCGCAGTGAGACAGCAGGGCTAACCACTGTGCCACCGTGCTGCTGCGTGCATGATACTGCATGTTATTTTTTACATTCTCTGTCTCCAATGAAACAGCACAATTCAGATTATAGAAAAAAATCTTAGGTGCAAGTGGGTTGATGTACTGTTCAGTTCTGAGATACCCAAATCAGGAAGGGTCCAGAGAACTGACCTTACTGGTACAGTAAGCAACAGGGAGGCTAGACTGTGCAGCCTGAATATTTTCTTTCCTGATGTATCGCAGCTTGGTACGGCTCCTGCTCCGCCCAAGATTGCGAGAAACTACGCAGGGACGTGAACGTAGCCCAGTCCCACCACGTAAGCCAGCCCCCCATCCATTAACTCCATCTACACGTCCCGATGCCTTGGAAAAAGCAGCCAGCATAATCAAGGACCCCACGCACCATGGACATTCTCTCTTCCACCTTCTTTCCCGACGGGAAAAAGATACAAAAGTCTGAGATGATGTACCAACTGACTCAAGAACAGCTTCTTCCCTGCTGCGATCAGGCTTTTGAATGGATCTACTTCGCACTAAGTTGATCTTTCTCTACACCCTAGTTATGACTGTAACACTACATTCTGCACTCTCTCTCTCCTTTCTTTTCCTATGAATAGTATACTTTGTCCGTACAGCGCACAAGAAACAATACTTTTCACTGTAAACTAATACATGTGACAACAATAAATCAAATCAAAATAATCAGCCAGTATTCCTTAATCCCACAGTCAGAAGGTCAAGGATTTTTCCTCCCACTACCAAGCTTTAAGGGCAGCCCAGGCTAACATGAGACAGTACAGTACTGAGGGGGGGAGTTATATCATCAGCCTTCTCAATCTGATGTCATCTGTCTGCCCCTCAACAGATCCATGATTTGAAGGACAGCAGGGGAGTTTCCTCCAGTAGCTCAGACTAACATTTACCTCATCACTTAAACAGATTAGCTGGTCATTGTCACATTGCTTCTGGGATCTTGCTGTGCAAAATAGTATGCTGCATTACTACAGTTCAAAAGTACTTCCTTCAGTGTAAATTGCTTTGAGACGTCCCAAGCTTCCAAAAGGATTTGCATTAATCCAAGTTATTTCTATCTGTCCAGTAAGCCATGCTGGAAAATGTCTGTATTGCATATTAATTGAACATACTGGGTTGAATGCAATGCTCTTGGCCCTTTAATTAACTGCCTCCATGCCAAGGTTTGGGCACCAACAGTGGCCACTTCAGCAAGCCCCAGAAATCTGTCAACTCTGCTGGAGTTCTTCAAGTAAAAATCAACAACAATGACTTATCTATCCATTTTAATTTGTGCTTCACACAATTGGCGATATGTTGAACTCTTGGGGGGGGGTGGCAGAGGTTAAAAAGTCAGCACAGAGTTACCTGCTTGGGATATATCATGGAAAAAAAATCAGGGCTGTTCTTATTAGAACAGAGATTATTGAATTAATTGATAGATGATTTTAAAATTATGAAGGGATCGGACTGTTTCTAGATTTTGAGGGCTATAGAAGAAGGGGACGTAGCTGTAAGAGGTTTAGGATAGCATGCAGGAGGACTTACTCTTTTGCACATAGAGGGACGGAGAGACTGTGGAATTAGTTATCAGATTTATTGATCAAAGTGATTGAAGGAAAGGGGAATAAAGGACTCTGGGTCAGAAAAGCATATGGGACTAAGATGACTACTCTTATGGAGAATAAACATCAACACAGACTAGTTTTCACATTGTGATTTCTATATCATTTCAAAATTCAGAGCACTGATCTAGCTACAACTCCACAGGAACAACATTATGATGTAGAAATTATTGATGCCATGACGCACAAGCCCATGCTATTCCAGTCGGCCTCATATAAAGGTGGCCATTTGGCCCTGCAAGCCTGTTCCACTGTTCAGTAAGATTATGGCTAATGTTCTATCTCCATTCCCCTTTGCCATGCTTTCACCATATTCCTCTTAGTATCCAAAAATCTACGAATCTCAGTAAATGCTCTGTACAGTTTAAACAATATATTATTTATCCAGTTACAGAATGTAATCTATATGCTTATGTCAATGTGCTTACCTTTATTTTCCTTCTGTGTTTAATTTTTGGGACATTTTTGTCTGCAGGTCGCACTATTTTGTCTGCCTTGATCCATTCATCATACCTGACAATTAAAAAAAAGAGGCAAGCTCATGTCTTGTGTTAGAAGGACACACTGCAGATTACAGACATACACGAGAGGATACAATCAGCATTTCCAAAGGGCTGTGCTTGAAGAGTTCATGCTGCAGCCTCCAGCTTCATCCCACTCTCCCTGCTGGAAACGCAAGATTGGTGAATCCAACTCAGAGAAACAAGAGCTTTACAAAACCAGCAGAGCGTACTCTCGAGAAGAACACGAGACTTGTACATAATTCAGCATTGCTAGATGCTGAACATTGTCATGTGCAATAGATTGAAGTTGACGTTAAAAGGCTGCTAATATAGCGAAGCTCATTTATGACGGGGCAGTCACACTGAGTAATGACACTTCAACACAGGAAGAACAAGCACAGTCTCCTCAGGATGTGTCCCTTTGAGTGGGTCTGATGAAATTAAAAACGTGAGCAATGCTTTGAAAAGTTCTCGTGCAACTGATAAAAATAGACAGTTTGTTTTATGTAATGTAGCTTAAGTGGTCTGAAAAGCACAACCAAATCACTGCCAAGTGAAACAGCCAGCGGGAATGCTGCGGTAAAATAGTTTTGTGATTTGTGTCATTAGTTTCAAAATGTGCTCCGAAGCATCATTTCATCTTTCAGTTGAACACGTACAGTGCTTAGACTACAGTTACTTTTGAGCACTGGCCCCAAAGCCTTCCCCACCATCTCTTTGCATGGGCACAGCCTGTTTTACTGACCATTACAAGAACCCAGGAAAGTTGGGGATGGGAGAAATCTGTCACATTTCAGAAAACTTTATAATTTAACCCAAAGATTGGATTTCCTTCCTCCAAACCTTCCCCTTAAAATTAATTTTCATGTTTTCCCTTCCTCCCAAACTATGTGCCAACATGAGATTAAATTCTGCTTTGATCTATCCCTTCCTGCAGATTCCAAGTGACTCATTTCAATTGGTAATGAGTGGAGACTGAACCTGCGTTTGTCCAGGAGGCATCAACGGTGCCCAAACACTTTGTTTTGTCTTCTCCCCCTCCTCCAGATATTCCTTCTATGCCTCAACATAGGCATCCCATCTAGCACCCTCTGTAAACCTGAGCTCACCTAAAACACTGCAACCCATATCCTCATTAACACCAATACCTGCTGACCCACATAAACTCAACTTTAAAATTCTCACTCATATTTTCAACCTCTCCTATGGCCCCGTCCCTCCCAATCCATGTAACTTTCTCCAATCCTACAACCCTCTGAGATCTCAGCACTCCAATTTTTGGCTTCTTGCACATTCCTGATTTCCAATGCTCTATCATTGGAGCCATGCCGTCAGCTGCTTGAACAGAAGAATTTCTTCCCTACCTTACTGTCCTCCTTTAAGCTGGTCCTTTCTGTAACTAAGTCATCTACTCTAATGTCAAATCATAGGATCTCTACAGTGCAGAAAGAGGCCATTTGGCCCACTGAGTCTGCACCGACAACAATCCCATCCAGGCCATATCCCCGTAACCCCTAAAATTTACCCTGCTAATCACCCTGACACGAAAGGGTAATTTAGCATGGTCAATCAACGTAGCTTGCACATCTTTGGACTGTGGGAGGAAACCGGAGCAGACAAGGAGAGAACGTGCAAATTCCACACAGTCACCCGAGGCTGGAATTGAACCTGCGTCTGTGAGGCAGCACTGCTAACCACTGTGCTGCCCCTTACTCTTATGTGAGTCAGTATCAAGTTTTATTTAACATTCCTGTGAACCACCATGGGATGTTTTACTATGGTAAAACCACTACACAAAAGCAAGTTGGTGATCTCATTGAAACTTATAAAATTCTAACAGGTTTAGACAGGGTAGATTCAGAAAGAATGTCCCCAGTGGTGAGGTAGTCCAGAACTATTGTGTTGAGGATAAGGACCTTTTAGAACTGAGGTGAGGAGAAATTTCTTCACCCAGAGGGTGGTGAATGTGTGGAATTCACTCCCACGGAGAGTAGATGAGGCCAAAACATTGTCTGATTTTAAGAAGATATTAGATATAGCTCTTGGGGCTAAAGGGATCGAGAGATATGGGGGGAGGGGAGAGTTCAGGCTATTGAATTTGATGATCAGCCATTATCAAAGTGAATGGTGGAGCAGGCTCAAAGGGCTGAATGGCCTACTCCTGCTTCTAGCGGCTAAGGAACAAGAGAATGATGTATACACAATATTGCTTCAAATCCACTGACATTTTTAGACCGTTAAAAACACATTGCTGTTAGAAAACTTCATGGGTTTCGTCATTATAAGCAGCTTGTTTAATGAAGGAAGGACAGTTATTTACAATTGGAAAAGCATTATATCAGCCCTATCTGTAAGTCATTGCGGTGACAAATTGGTGCCCAGTGTATGTAGCTATGATTGCTGCTATTAGTATTTATAGAACATTATACAATTGTCCCCTAGTTCATTCTATACTGCAGCCACAGCGCACAATCCTCATGAATTTAGGCCTCCAAGTTTGAAAGAATATTGCTCCACTAGAAAGTCATGATACTGCCATTATTTTCACAAGTTACATAACTTAAAATAGATACCAGTACCAGACAATAACTACTTTAATCCCAATAATCTAAGTCAAACGTAACAAACCTTCAGTACGCCAACTAAAGCATGCTCATACCCCGGGCTTGGCAATTCTCCATACCTCCCTGTTTTGCTTCAACTTCCTGAGATGTGGAGCCACAGAGAACCTGATCTCAATGCTCCTCCAATTCTGGCCTCTTGCATAATTCTGGATTTCATCGGCCCACCACTTATGGCCATATCTTCAGCTGTAAAATTCCCCATTAGACCTCTTCACCGTTAAAGATACTCTTTAAATCTCCCTGACTAAGATTTTGGTTGGGAACCAAAATGTTATGTAACTCAGGACTATGTTAAAGGATCCAAATTAACTGCAAGTGGCTGTTCTTGAATCAGATGTATGTAATGTAAGTCAATTGAAGTAATGTTCCTAATGCTCTTGTTCCTTGTCTTCTCCCCTGAGAAATGGAAACGCCCCACTAAAACCAGATGCTTACCCAACACCCTAAAACTGACAGTCATGGAAAGTGAACAGGGTGAACAGAACTGAAATGTTACGTTGGTGCCTGTGCTAATTCAGAAGTTCATTCTTCCAGAACTAGAATATTGTACTCAATGGGACTACCAAAATTTTACAGTAACAGGTCAGAGTACCAATGTGCAACCGTACAAATTACTTCACGATGTTCAAAAGATTTAGACCAACTGGGGAAGATGGCTGGGCACAAAGCACTAGGGAAGATAGAGACAGCAAGACACACATACTCATGCACACCGAGTTCTGCCGTACAAGTTTCCAATCACTCACTGCAAGGCTCAAGGCTACAATCTAGAAGAATGACATGGACAACTGGAGGAGAGACAGGAGACAAGAGAGACCATACAATTGAATGACTTCACCTGTATGGCATTCCCTTTTAACAGCTCTATGTGAGACAGGTGGTCGATAGTTCTAACTCACCTCACATTCCAGCCACAGTAGTGTACCAAGTAGAGGACCATTCCACCCTCCACGTCACAATCTTTAATGCTGGCTTCATACAGCTTCTGGTTCCTCCCTCGACCATATCTCACTTGAACTTTCATTCCTGCTGGGTAGCACTCAAATTCTTCCTCTTCTTCCCTCTCTTCATCATCACCATCTTCCTCCTCTTCATCTTCCTCATCCTCTTCATCTTCCTCATCCTCTTTACTGCTTTCATCCCTAACCCCAGATAAATGAAAAACATTTATGTTTTTAAAAAAAAAACAATATTAGCAATTTCCTTTTATGATACTTTATATTTGCATTAAAAGTGGCCATGGTGCTTTAAGATACACAGCAATATTGTCACTCTAGCTTTAGGACATTCTGAGCACAAAAATAGTGCTTCCTGTCCCGGTAACTACAATGCAAAATCGGAACTTGTGCTCAAGATGGAGCCAAAGAGCACAAAACAACTAAAGACCAGCTGTGTACAATTTTAAGATTAAAATATTACAACGTTTAAAAATATAGTTTAAGAAATGATTTAGTGCAATATTTTTAACCTCGATCTTTCCATCTAGGCTAGTTTTCATTGGTGCATTTAGCTGAGGTCTACCCCAGCAAAAACTAACCAAAAGGAATGTAATGGTCAAAATGTCCTCTCCTCCATGAAGAGGCGGTGAAAATCCTTTCATCATGTGGCAATAACAACAGCCACAGGGAATGGAGTAATCACACTTCATGAATTATTTATTGCATGAATTGGAATGTTCAAAACATCTATAAAAGATTGCTGAAAATTTTGAGACATATCTTATTTAGGTTTATTTGATGAGGTGAATGGACCTGAGGTGGTAAACAGAAGCTCATTTTAAACTTCCAGTTAGTTCAGTCGTTGTTCTGATGTAGAGGAATTTTTATTTCTGTATGTTTATTTCAGGCATAAACAAAAGACACTTTGGAGCACTTCACAGGGTGAAGAAAAGAAAGAAGGGAAAACTGATTCTCAAATCTCAGTTAAATATTATAAGGGAGGGCAAGTTATTTGTCTTTGTGGAATAAGGGAGGGGCTGTCACTATTTCACTCTAAGGATGTACTTGGAGGCCGGCACAGGGCTGGCAAAAGGTGTCTGAACCCCTCAGCATCCTTGAGTGTCTGTGAACACTGCCAGTCGTAGCCTCTTCAGGCCAGACTTTGATTTGTTAGTTTGGCTTGTTGGGATGTTTTGAGGTCCTGGAGGTTCACAGAATCCCTATTGTGCAGACGGAGGCCGTTCGGCTCATCAGGTCTGCACAGACTCCCTGACAGGTATTTGACCCACCTCCCCCCTCCTATCTGTGTAACCCGTCACATTTACCATGTTTACTCCACCTAACCTACACATCAATTTTTATCTTTGACCATGGCCAATCCACCTAACCTGCACATCTTTGGACCTTGGAAGGAAACCAGAGCACTCGGAGAAACCCATGCAGACACGGGAAGAACGTGCAGACTCCAGTCACCCAACACTGGGATTGAACCTGAGTCCCTGCTGCTGCGAGGCAGTTGTGCTAACTACTGTGCCACCCAAGGTTTGGAAAAGACTGAGCACTGTTGCCTCATAGCCGGATACAGCTTAAATCAGAACATTCAGATCTACTATGTAACATATATGTAAAATGATGGGGAATGTGGCTTTAAATGAAAGGAGTTGGGTTTTGTTGGGGCAGAGGGGGGCCCTGGCAACAGATGAGAAAGCTGGGGGCAACAAGGCCTCAGCCATATAGAAGAAGTCCACCGCATCATAGGGGCCACCTTGCCTCCAAGTACATCCTTAGAGTGAAATAGTGACAGCCCCTCCCTTATTCCACAAAGGCAAATAACTTGCCGTCCCTTATAATATTTAACTGAGATTTGAGATTCAATCTTTCTTTCTTTCCTTCACCCTGTGAAGTGCTCCAAAGTATCTTTTGTATTTGCCTGAAATGCTACAAAAATAAAAATTCCTCTACACCAGAACACGCACTGAACTGGAAGTTTAAAATGAGCTTCTGATTAAAGTGATCATATGTATTATTAGTTTTGCATGCCCTTTAATTGACTGAGGTAGGAAGTAACAACGCTACAGAAAGTCAAACTAAATTTGACTACATCTGTCCTCGTATTTGGTGTAATTCACAACCAGCTCAATGATGCTGGAATAAAGAATCCAAGTTTTACGCCAAACAACTCTCAAATTTATTCAGGCCAAATAACCACAAAACGATCTTACACTCTATTACCTGTGCTGAGTTTCCAGCCTCTAGTTTTAGTAGCTGGGCTGATTTGACTGACTATCCTGCTGGTTTTACAGTCTCTGGTTCACTAACTATCCCTCTGGCAGTTTTCCTGTCTCTGAATGAATTATTCCTCTCCTGGTGTTTTTGTACACAGTTCACTACTTCATCAGCTTTCTTGCATCTTGCCTCCTTCGAACTTCAAGGTCCCCAGTCACAATCTATAGTTTCCTTTAACTTTAACAGCACAGCCTATTCGGAGAGAATTCATTTGGAAGGTTTTGGAACTGCGTAAGTCAGTGATCAGCCGTTTTTAGTATTCTTTCTCGCTGCTCATTGTGCAACAGATTTAATTGAGCTGGAACGAGAGTTGGGTTAGAATCAGCAGCATACTAACAACTGGGAAATCTGTGTTCAGTCTCATCTTCTCAACTACGTCAGTCATCCTGTTGGTGTTGTTCACTCGCTCTCTCTCTCTCTCTCCCGCACTCCCATTAATCTCCTGTTGTTCCTCTCCACTATCTTTCTCTCCCCTACTGTATAACTCCCTATCCTCCTCTATATTTTCTACACATTTATACATTTCATACAGTGTATACAATATACAATTCTATTCGCTCCCTTTATATACCTTTCCCACCTATCATATAACTTTCTCTGTCCCCAGTATATATGTCTTCTGCCTCTCCACCTCCCTCTCTCTCTTTCTTCCAATCACTTCCTCTTCCAGGCTCTCTCTCTTTCTCTCCCCATTTGCCTTCACGCTCTGTGCTGCCACGTGGAGAAACTGCAGGGAAGGGCCAAACAAATGGACCAAAATATTTCACACTCCAAGCACATCTAATTTCTGGCGTACTTTCTGACAAATAAGCAATGTTGTTTTACTCTATACCCGACAGGGATCCAATCTCAACATTCACAGAGGGTGGGGCATTTTCTCATGATGTAGAGGGTATAGACTGCTAAGATGAACAAACTAGGGGCATAAGAAGAGTGGCACAGTGGTTAGCACTGCTGCCTCACAGTGCCAGGGTCCCAGGTTTGATTCTGGCCTCGGATAACTGTGTGTGTGGAGTTTGCATGTTCTCCCCGTGACTGCATGGGTTTCCTCTGAGTACTCAATTTCTTCCCATAGGCCAAAGTTAGATGGATTGGCCATTCTAAATTGCCCTTCAGTGTATCAAGATGTGTAGGTTAGGGGGATTAGCTGGGAGTAGGGCCTGGATGGGATGTTCTGTTGGAAATTTAATGTAGGGCCTCAGCTTTTTACCATTTATATAGATGATCTGGAGGAGGGAACTGAGTGTAGGGTGTCGAAATTTGCTGATGACACCAAGATTGGGGGAACGGCAAATTGTGCGGAGGGTGTGGAGAGTCTGCAGAGGGATCTAGATAGGCTGGGCGAATGGGCCAGGAAATGGCAAATGGAATTTAATGTTGGCAAGTGTGAGGTGGTCCACTTTGGTAGGAAGAATGGTAGGAAGGACTATTACCTACGGGGCGAAAAACTGCAGCAGGCGACGGTGCAGAGGGACCTCGGGGTCCTTGTGCATGAGACGCAAAAACCCAGCTTGCAGGTGCAGCAGGTGGTCAGGAAGGCGAATGGGATGCTGGCCTTCATAGCGAGGGGGATTGAATATAAAAGTAGGGAGGTCTTGCTGCAGCTGTATAGGGCATTGGTGAGGCCGCAGCTGGAGTACTGTGTGCAGTTTTGGGCGCCGCACCTGCACAAAGATATTTTGGCCTTGGAGGGAGTGCAGAGGAGGTTTACTAGGCTGATACCGGAGTTGAGGGGGTTGAGCTATGAGGAGAGGCTGAATAAACTGGGCTTGTACTCGTTAGAGTTTAGAAGAATGAGGGGAGATCTCATTGAGACGTATAAGATGATGAATGGGATGGATAGGATAGAGGTGGAAAGACTCTTCCCGCTCAAAAAAGACAGTAGGACTAGGGGGCACAGCCTCAAGATAAAGGGGGGGCGGTTTAGAACGGAGTTGAGGAGAAACTTCTTCACTCAAAGGGTGGTGAATCTCTGGAATTCTCTGCCCATTGAAGTGGTGGAGGCTGCCTCGTTAAGTATTTTTAAGACGCGGGTTGATGGGTTTTTGATAAGAGAGGGGATTAAGGGTTATGGGGAGAGGGCGGGAAAGTGGAACTGAGCAGCGACAGATCAGCCATGATCTTATTGAATGGCGGGGCAGGCTCGAAGGGCTAGATGGCCTACTCCTGCTCCTATTTCTTATGTTCTTATGACCAAATAGCCTCCTTCTACTCTGTAAGGGTTGTATGGATCTGAATGACATAAGGCTGCAGAAAAATGGCAGGAGCCACTACAACAGTAGTTAGGCAGGTTAAAAATATTGTAGCAACAACTGTGGCTCATTCGAAGGCTCGCCTACCCTGCACCTCACCAGTGGAGTCAGTGTAGGATGCTGTAACAGAGAGAGGGCAGAGCCAGTTAGTGCATAAAGTGCAGTAAAAGGCATTGGGTTAGCCCAAAAATACATTATTTTCTTCACAAAATTTGCTGAATGGTCAGTTTAAACTGTAATGAATTGGTGGTATTATTAATAAGTTTATGATCATGCTGGACGCTACTGGGTCAGCTCACAGTCTGTGCTGGAGGATAACCTGAGGTGCCAAAGCTCAAACTTGCATTAGAACCGCTTCACTTCGTTCAAGTCAAAGTCAGAATAGACACCTAAATGATTCAAAGGTGCTCACACTAAATAACTGAATTACTCAATCATTTGAATGAAGGAATAGCAAAAGGGGAACAGCTGTAATAAAAGCACAGAATCATCAGACTAGCTGAATGAAGCAACTTTAAATTATGTGAAGACTCCTTCCTCCTTAGCTTTGCAATGGCAAAAACACCTTCAATTATTGCCCAAGATTGCCCATTTATTTATTTAATCCACTGACAAAGGAGATTGTTAGAAGGGTGTAGCACTAATAATTAAGGAGTCAATTACTACAATAAAGAGAGATAGTTATTGGAAGGGTCTTCAAACCAGGCTTTGTGGATTAAATTTAGGAATATAAAGAGGGCAGCCACATTACTGGGACTGTACAATAGGCCCTCAAAGAGACAGCAGGAAGAAGAGGAGCAGATATGTAGACAATTCACTTAGCTGTGTAAGAATAATAATCAGGTAATCACACCAGGAGATTTCAACTTCACCAACATAAATTGGGTTTAGAGGGAGCGGATTTCTTGAAATGTATTTAGGGGAGTTTTTTTGTAACAATATGTAAGAAGCCCAACAAGGGATGGAGCAGCGCTGGATCTGGTCTGGGGAATGAAACCGGACAAGTGTTCAATATGGCAACGGGAAGCATCTTAGCTATAACGGCCACAACATGGCACGGTTCAAGTTTGTTACGTTCAAGAAGAAAGATGGCCTACAAAAGACGGCTTTGGATTGGACCAAAGTTGACTGGTAACAGCTCCCTATGGAGAAGTCTACAGCAGAGCAGTGGATGTAGGAATGCAGGAGCAATAGTACTTATTCATAGATCCCTGAAGGTGGCAGAGCAGTTAAGAAGGCATATAGGGTATGTGCTTTTATCAGTGGTGGCACAGAGTGTAGGGAGGTTATGTTGAGGCTGTACAGAACATTGGTTAGGCCACAGCTTGGAACTGCGTACAGTTCTGGTTGCCTCACTATAAGAATGACGTGATTATACTAGGAGGTACAGAGGAGATTCACCAGGATGTTGCCTGGGATGGAGCATTTGAGCTATAAGGAGAGACTGGATAGATTTGCATTGTTTTCTCTAGAGTAGAGAAGGCTGAGGGGGGACATGATTGAGGTGTATAATCTTATGAGGGGAATGGACAGGGTGAATAAGAAGCAGCTGTTCCCCGTGGTTGAGGAATCAATCACAAGGGGGCATAGTTTTAGGGTGAGGGGCATGAGTTTCAGAGGGGATTTCAGAAAACATTTCTTCACTCAAAGGGTGGTGGGAATCTGGAATGCACTGCCTAGGAAGGTGGTGGAGGCCAGAAACCTTACAACCTTTAAAAAGTATTTGGCTTAAAACATCATGACATTCAAGGATATAGGATAAGTGCTGGGAAACGGGATTACTGCAACTTTAGTGGTAGTTATTGTTGGTGCAGACTCAATGGGCCAAAGGGCCTTTTCTGTGCTATAACTTTTGGGAAAATTGGTGCCTGATAGTAGCAAGGCCCATTATACCAAAAAGCCATTCTGAAAGGTTGTAACTGAAAGTTAAATGATGGTAACTACAACTTGTCATGCCATTCCATTGGTTGACAAGGTATGGAGCAACAGCAGCATTCCTTAAAAATTACATTCCTGCCCCAGGCCAATCAAAGCAAATGTTTCTTAGCAAATTCAGCTGGTGTGTCTTCCCACGATTAAGAAGCGGGCTTACCATCAGATTAACTATTTAATGCTTAGTACAACTTCACTCTGATATGCAGCTATGTTGCAATTGTAAAATTACAGAACACTCACCCATGTTTTCCTTTATCTTCCAATTTTTCGGTCTTTACTTCTTCGGGTTTGCATCGAGGAATCTCTCTCACACCACCAATTTGTTCGCCTTTGCTTTCTTCGCTCTCTTCGATCTTTACTTTGCTGCCGTCCTTTCTGGCGTCTGGTGCCTGCACCGCGAACTCCGGCAGGTGCTTCTTCCGCGCCTGCGAGGAAAAAATAACTCCATTATGAGCAGTAAAGACCTGTGCTCATTCTCTTTTCACCTGGATGGTGGGTGACCTGCTCCCAGGCTTCTCCATCCAATTGAGGGAGTAGGATGAAGCAGGTGTTCCCCTTTCACAGGAGCCCATGTGAGATTAGCAGCTCGACCAGCAAGGAGCGCTACTGCATGTTTCTTTGGTGACTAAACATTCTTGACAGATTATCAGGTTTCCACAAATTACCATTCAAAGTCACATTACAGGTATTTCTAGTTCTCCGTGGGATTATAAATAGTTGGTAGGTTTCATCTTTCAGAAAGGGGCAAGATGTCATAAACTGATTGAACTTGGAATGGTTCATTCTATGCCCTGTATTTAACAAAGCTGTCAGCACTAAGTAGGGGATTTTTAGCATGCATGTACGCACACACGCACACGCACACCCAAGGCAAAGTCCCAATTAATGATGATAGAATTTTGCAACAGAGAAGGAAATAAGCGCAGTCACTGCTGTTACCTAGACAAATACAACAGCTAAAGAAGAAAAGTAATGGATTGGTATAGCACCTTTCATTATTTGAACACAGCAAGTTCCCACAAACAACAATCAGATAAATAACAGGTTTATCAGCTTTTGTGGCTGATTGTGTTGGTTAAGGGACAAAGGTTGTGGAGGACACGGACAAAGGTTGTGGAGGACACGGACGAAGTTCATTACTTTTCTTCAAATAATGCTATACGATCTTTTACATCCATCTGAGAGGGTTTATCTGTGAGAGGGGCATGAAGGGTGCAGCATTCCCTCAGTGATGCCTGGTTAGATTATGTGCTTGAATTCAGAAGGGGCCTTCCTAATTCAGAGGGAGGAATGCTACCGTTGAGCCACTGCGGATAATAATGAGGCAAATGCTGCCTGTTTATGCTCTTAGATGAGCAAGCTGTCCTATTACTCACATTTTGTTGGAACACAACGAGCAGAGGCTAATGGTATTATCGCTAGACTATTAATCCAGAAACTCAGCTAATGTTCTGGGGACCAGGATTCGAATCCCGCCACAGCAGATGGTGGAATCTGAATTCAAGATAAGAAATATCTGGGATTAAGAATCTACTGATGATCATGAAACCACCGTCGACTGTCGGAAAAACCCATCTGGTTCACTAATGTCCTTTAGGGAAGGAAATCTGCCGTCCTTACCTGGTCTGGCCTACATGTGACTCCAGAGCCACAGCAATGTAGTCGACTCTCAACTGCCGTCTGAGATGGCTTAGCAAATCACTCAGTTCGAGGGCAACTAGAGATGAGCAATAAATGCTGGCCAGCCAGCGACGCCCATGTCCCATACATTAATGAAAAAAAGGGTGTGGTGGAAAGGGGCAGGGTGTAAAGCTCTGCTTATTATCACTCATATTTTGGCAATGGAAAACAATGATCTTGTCAACTGTTTTCAATTAATAAAGTACTCTTGAGTACGGGAAGTTCCTAAGTAACAACTTGTGTCTTTTAACATAGTAAAAAATGATCCAAGGTGCTTCCCAAGAGCATTAGCAGCCAAATTTTGATACTGGGGCATGTAAGGAGCTATTAAGACAGATGACCAAAAGCTTGGCCAAAGAGGTGGATTTTAAACACTATCATAAAGAAGAGAGAGGGAGAGAGACAAGCAGGTTGAGAGAGGGAATTCTGGAGCTTAAGAGTCCAGATGGCTGAAGGCACAGTTGGCAATGGTGAAGTGATAGTCAGAATTGAAGGAATGCTGACATTCAGGGATTAGGGGGTATGTAATGCACCTTGTGCCAGTTCAAGGATTCTGTATGCAAGTGCTACCTTCACCAGTTTCACCATAATGTGAAGAAACTGTGTAGGTGTGGGCCCATCTGTGTTACTATGATGCAAACAATATTGCATTTTCACTGCCTTATTGCTGCCTTGACAACTTGAAGGTCCCAATGTTGTGTCCCAGCCCTTATGCTTCTAAGAAGCTGCTATCATTACATTATGGATTTCAATAAAAGAAAGGCTTGCATTTTTCAGTGCCTTTCACGACCACAGGCAGCCCCCAAAACACTTTATGTCAATAAAGTACCTTTGAAGTATGGTCACTGTTGTAATGTAGGAAACGGGCAATCAATTTTCACACAGCAAGCTCCCACAAACAGCAACATCACAATGACCAGAAGATCTGTTTTGGTGGTAATATGTGAGGGATGCCAAGATAGACCCATTGCTGAGAGACAATAAAACAAAGATGGTCAAAGCTGGGATTCATTGGCGGTTTAAATACTTGATATGATGAGATCTCAGTCAAGTTGCAAATGATTAATGGAACTTTAAGCCTGACTTTAAAATACTAATACGCCATGTCTCAAAACTTTCCCGATCACCTTCCCACAATTACACATGAAATCAGATCTGAGATCAGCTTAGGCCTGCTCTTGACCTCAGCAAATTGGCGGCCTCTGAGTCATATTTGTGGCTATTTGCATGTGCAAAGTAACTTTGCATTGTTAGGCTGGAATCCCAACAGGGTGCACTTGGAATAGAAGCCGCTTATTCATCTGCATTGTGTTTATCCATCCTGGGATCATTAAAGACAGGCTGCCTCATATATCAAGGTCAGGCTTATTGCTTGCCATGAGTTTTTTGCACAAAGTACAGGGATTCATTCTCACACTCCGACAACTATGCTAGAGTGTGGGGGGTGGGAGGGGGGGTGGGGGGGAAGGACTTGCATTTATATAGCACCTGCCACGATCTGAGGATATCTCAAATTGCTTTACAGTCAACGAAATATCTGTTGAAGTACAGTCATTGCTATAATGGAAGAAACCACAGAGTAGGGTCCCATAAAAAGCAATAAGATAATGACTTAAATCATCTTTTTTTAATGTGGTGTTGACTGAGGAATAAATGTAGATGAGAACACTGGGATAACTCCTATTCTTCATCAAAGTAATCCCGAGGGATATTTAGCCCATCGAGTGCAGAGATGAGGCCTTAGTTTCATCTAAAAGATGGCACTCCGACAGTGCAGCAATCCATCAGGCTGAATTAAGTGCTCAAGTCTTTCAATTTGGGAATGCAGGGGAGTGAGTGTTGGGGAGAGGATTTAAATCTGCAATTTTCTGACTCCAAAGTGACAGTCAGATACACAGAACCATGGCTAACTCCATGGGATGGGATTCCTGTAAATATGCACCGGGTGTCTTGGTCTACAGAGATATGCCTTGGCTGCAAGCAACATTGGCTAAACACCTATAGTTATACACTGATATATATTGCTTTCAGTTTGTCCAATTTTCACTCCACCCATGCCTGGATTTATCTGAATAACTCGCCGACAGTTCTTTGGCCGGAGTGAAGGAAAAGACAAAAGCTTAGTCTAATCTCTTATCAGGGAGGTGCAGTGGTGGTGGTATACTTTGGAAAAGTAGTAGAAATGGCAATTTTGCTGAGGCACTCAAAGTGTTTCCTACTGCAGTGTGCTCTAAGAATCCAGTGTTAAGTTCAGAATTTGGTGCAAGTGGGAATTCAATGCAGAGAAGAAGCTGCTCTTTTGTTTTATCTTCAGTATCTGTTGAGTGTTTTTGCTTTTCCCTTCAAGCGAGGAGACTGTCACTTGCTATTACTTTAATTACTTTATAAGACCCTTGTCAGACCCCACTTGGAGTACTGTGCGCACTTCTGGTTGCCTCACTATAGGAAGGACGTGGAAGCTATTGAAAGGGTGCAGAGGAGATTTACAAGGATGTTGCCTGGATTGGGAGGCATGACTTATGAAGATAGGTTGAGGGAGCTGGGACTCTTCTCCTTGGAGAGACGAAGGTTGAGAGGCGACTTGATAGAGGTTTATAAGATGTTGAGAGGAATAGATAGGGTGGATTCTCAGAGGCTATTTCCCAGGGCTGAAATGGTCGCTACGAGAGGATACAGATTTAAGGTGCAGGGAAGCAAGTACAGAGGAGATGTTAGGGGTAAGTTTTTCACTCAGAGGGTGGTGAGTGAATGGAATCGGCTGCCGTCGGTAGTGGTGGAGGCGAACTCGCTGGGGTCTTTTAAAAGACTTCTGGATGAGTATATGGGATCTAATGGGATTGGGGGTTACAGATATGTCTATGGCTTAGCAGGTATAGAAGTGATTGGTGCAACTAGTGGGCCGAAGGGCCTGTTTGTGCTGTAGTGTTCTATGTTCTAATCTGCTCGTTACTCATTTATAAGTAATTAAATAAATGAAGAAGGTTAGACAGACATGGTACAGCAGGTGGTGCACTGTGAATAAAATATGTGGGAGTTTGTGGAAGACATTCCAGGCCAGGGCAACCATATTGCCAACTTTGGCTCAAGAGCTGCTGAGTTGGGGCCTGAGGTTACAGGGCATCAGGGAGGAGAAGAATTACCTGGACACTTGATTTCAATCAGTAATCAAGCTCCTTAGTTTAAGTAGAGTTCATTAATGGTCAGGGACAGGCGTCTGTGACTGAGAGTCAGGTGGATATGGGGATCCAATATGTAGAGATGGTGGAACCTCAGACCTCAGGGACAATGGGTGAGAACAGATCAACAGATGAGAACAAGGACTGTAGAACAAATGAGTAAAGTGCCAATGGCACCACGGTGTAGGATGCCATTCAAGTGAAAAGGGAATGTGTTCGTGAAAGGGGACAATGAAGTCAGTCAGAGGTGCGCAAGGAGGAGGCAGGTGATTATGCCCAAATGAGACAGAGACCGAGTGAATTAGGTTCACGTAGTAGTTCAATGCACAGGAAACAGCTGTGGTATAGACAGCAATTATTCGAAATTAGGAACAGGAGCAGCTGAGCAGAAAAGGACTTGGGCATAAATCTCACCTTTAGGGGAATTTGGAAATAAATATAGAAGAGCGATACTACAGGAAAACGGCTGTTAAAGAGGGTCTTTATATAGCTGCAAATTAGGAAAATGTACTACTTTTGAACTAACTATTTGGATTTGAGTAAGAAGCACTCGGATTAAGGGGAAGTCAGGGCCAATAAAATAAAGCAATATATTTAAGCCGAAGTTAAGTGAGATTAGTGTAAGGGAAGTAAAGTTAAGAACTGTCAAGGCAGCTCGATTATGTGGAATGCTTGTCCTGTAATATGTGGGAAACCATGCACACTATTAGTGACCTAGGTGACCACATCTGCATAAGTGGTACCAGCTGCAGGTACTTGGGTTCCAGTTTCCGAGCTCAAGCAGCAGATGGAGTCTTGTGACAGCTACATGGTTAGCAGATTAAAAGAGGTGGTCACATTGCAAGATAAGAGCATAGACAGAAAAGGAACAGGTGACCACCAAGTCATCCAAGAGAAGCAGGCAGTTACTGCAGGAGTGCCCTGGGGTTCTATTTGTTAATTGGCTTTCCATTTTGGATACTGGTGATTCCTTAACAGAATGCAGTCAGAGTGGCTTGGCTGTAGAAGTGGCGGGGAAGTGCCGGAAGATTGGAAAGCGGCTAATGTTACGCTGTTGTTTAAGAAGGGTGCCAGGCAAAAGGCGGGGAATTACAGGCCGGTTAGTTTGAAGTCTGTTGTAGGTAAAATGTTAGAATCCGTCATCAAGGAGGAAATAGCGAGGCATCTTGAGGGGAATTGCTTGATAGAGCAGACGCAGCACGGTTTCGTTAAGGGGAAGTCGTGTCTCACAAATTTACTGGAGTTCTATGAAGGTGTGTCTAGGGCGGTGGATAGAGAAGAGCTGGTGGATGTGGTCTTTCTTGATTTTCAGAAGGCGTTTGACAAGGTACCACACAAGAGGTTATTGCAGAAGGTCAGGGGACATGGAGTTGGGGGTAGGGTGTTAGCGTGGATAGAGGACTGGTTGTCAAATAGGAGGCAGAGAGTGGGGGTCAATGGGTGCTATTCAGATTGGCGGTTGGTGACTAGTGGAGTGCCCCAGGTGCTGGGGCCTCAGCTATTTACCATTTATATAGATGATCTGGAGAAGGGAACCGAGTGTAGGGTGTCGAAATTTGCTGATGACACCAAGATTGGGGGAACGGCAAATTGCGCGGAGGGTGTGGAGAGTCTACAGAAGGATCTAGATTGGATGGGCGAATGGGCCAGGAACTGGCAAATGGAATTTAATGTTGGCAAGTGTGAGGTGGTCCACTTTGGTAGGAAGAATGGTAGGAAGGATTATTACTTACGTGGAGAAAAACTGCAGCAGGCGACGGTGCAGAGGGACCTCGGGGTCCTTGTGCATGAGTCGCAAAAACCCAGCTTGCAGGTGCAGCAGGTGGTCAGGAAGGCTAATGGGATGCTGGCCTTCATAGCGAGAGGGATTGAATATAAAAGTAGGGAGGTCTTGCTGAGGCTATATAGGGCATTGGTGAGGCTGCAGCTGGAGTACTGTGTGCAGTTTTGGGCGCCGTACTTACGCAAGGATATTTTGGCCTTGGAGGGAGTGCAGAGAAGGTTTACTAGGCTGATGCCGGAGTTGAGGGGGTTGAGCTATGAGGAGAGGCTGAATAAACTAGGCTTGTACTCATTAGAGTTTAGAAGAATGAGGGGAGATCTCATTGAGACGTATAAGATGATGAATGGGATGGATAGGATAGAGGTGGAGAGACTCTTCCCGCTCAGAAAGGACAGTAGGACTAGGGGGCACAGCCTCAAGATAAAGGGGGGGCAGTTTAGAACAGAGTTGAGGAAGAACTTCTTCACTCAAAGGGTGGTGAATCTCTGGAATTCTCTGCCCGTTGAAGTGGTGGAGGCTACCTCGCTGAATATTTTTAAGACGCGGGTTGATGGGTTTTCGATAAGAGAGGGGATTAAGGGTTATGGGGAGAGGGCGGGAATGTGGAACTGAGCCACGACAGATCAGCCATGATCTTATTAAATGGCGGGGCAGGCTCGAAGGGCCAGATGGCCTACTCCTGCTCCTATTTCTTATGTTCTTATGTAGAAGAGGGGATGAAGAAGAAAAAGACCGATTGGGGATTCATCAGTTAGGAAAACAGAGACACATTTTGCAGTCATGGATACGACTCAAGGATGATATGTTGCCTCACTGTTTCCAGGGTCAAGAATGTCACAGAACTGCTGGAGGACATTCTTCAGGGCAAACAGCCAGAGATTAGGGTCCATATTAGCACCAATACTTAGGTAGGAAAGGAGATTTAGTCCTGCAGTCAGAATTTAGGAAACTAGATAGAACGTTAGCAATCAGGACCTCAGAAGCATCAATCTCTGGATTACTCCCAGTGCCATAAGCAATTGAGTACACAAATAAGAGGATAAGGCAGACAAATATGAGGCTGGAACGATGGTGCAGGAGAGAGAAGGCTTCAGATTCCTGGGATACTGGGACTGGTTCTGGGAGAGATGCACCTGTACAAGCCAGATGGATTACACATGAACAGAGAACATAAACAGAACATAAGAAATAGGAGAAGGAGTAGGCCATCTAGCCCTTCGAGCCTGCCCCGCCATTCAATAAGATCATGGCTGATCTGAAGTGGATCAGTTCCACTTTCCTGCTTTCTCCCCATAACCCTTAATTCCCTTGTCTGTCAAAAACCTATCTACCCGTGACTTAAATATATTTAGCAAGGTAGCCTCCACCACTTCAACGGGCAGAGAATTCCAGAGATTCACCACCCTTTGAGTGAAGAAGTTCCTCCTCAACTCCGATCTAAACTGCACCCCCCCCCACTTATCTTGAGGCTGTGCCCTCTAGTCCTGCTAAGCGGGAAGAATCTCTCTACCTCTACCCTATCCATGCCTTTCATTATCTTATACGTCTCTATAAGATCCCCCCTCATCCTTCTAAACTCCAACGAGTACAGGCCCAGTCTATTTAGTCTCTCTTCATCGTCCAACCCCCTCATCTTCGGTATCAGCCTAGTGAACCTCCTCTGCACTCCTTCCAAGGCCAAAATATCCTTGCGCAAGTGTGGTGACCAAATCGGCACACAGTATTCCAGCTGCGGCCTCACCAGTACCCTGTACAGTTGCAGCAAAACCTCCCTGCTTTTATATTCTATCCCCCTCGCTATAAAGGCCAGCATCCCATTCGCCTTCTTGATCACCTGCTGCACCTGCAGATTGGGTTTTTGCGACTCATGCACAAGGACTCCTTGTGCATGAGCTGGGGCAGAGTGCCTTTCGGGGTGTTTTGCTAGTGCTTTAAATTAACTTTTCAGGGGTGTGGGAAGCAGGAGAGAACATTCAAGAGTAAAATACCAGGAGGTAAAGATAGCACTAGAGTACAGAATACAAGTTAATAAGAGTTGGAGCAAGGTGGAAAATAATACAATCTAAATCAAGGTTATACTGCATGTATGTGAATGCAGGCAGTATGGTAAATAAGATTGGTGAGATGTAGGCACAGATTGCCATGCGACATTATGATGTTGTGGTGAGTTCTGACTTAAGGAAAGGCAGCAATGACTACAAGGTGTTCAGGGATGATAGGGTAGGAATAAACAGTAGGGCTGGTGGGTATTGGTTAAGGAGAGCATTGCAGTGCTGGAGAAAGAGGACGTCCCAGAGAATTCAAGGACAGAATCAATGTGGCTAGAGCTAAGGAATTTCCCTGCAGGTGTATCTACATCTTTGCCGCTAGTTGATGGCCTATAGAGTACATTGACATTGCTCAATATACTCTACACGTCATTAACTAGTGGCAAAGATGTAGATACATCCGCAGGGAAATAATAGAGGTATAAACGTTACAGAATAGTTATATCGGGGGGCTTCAATTACTAAAGTATAGACTGGAATAACAGCAAAGTGGCAAGAATTCCTAGAGTATGTTCAGGAGATTTGCCACAGCAGTATGTGTCCAGGCCAACAAAAAAGGAGACACAGCTAGACTTGGTTCTTGGAAATGAGGTGGGCCAAAAAGATCAAGTGTCAGTGGGGGAACATTTAGGTGAGAGTGGGCGGGATTCTCCAGCCATTCACGCCAAAGGAATTCTCCCATCCTGCTGCAATGATTGAAGATTTGGCTGAGTGCCAAACTCTCCTTCTACTCTGGCAACGGTGGCAGGGCGTGAATGGCCGGTGAGTTCCGGCCAGTGATTATTGTATCATAAGGCTTAGGATAACATTAGAAGAGGACAATCCAGAGTAAGAATAATTAACTGAGGGAGAGCAGACTTCAAAGGGGTACTACTAACATCCTGGGGGTTACCATTAATCAGAAACAGAACTGGACTAGTCATATAAATACTTAGGCTACAAGAGCAAGTCAGAGGCAAAGAATCCTCCAGTGACTAACTCACCCCCTGAATCCCCAAAGCTTTTCCATCATCTACAAGGCGCAAATTAGGAGTGTGACAGAATACTCTCCATTTGCCTGGATGAGTGCAGCTCCAACAACACTAAAGAAGCTCAACACCAACTAGGACAAAGCAGCCCACTTTGGCACCCCTTCCACAAACATTCATTCCCTTCACCACCAATGATCAGTGGCACTAGTGTGTACCAAATACAAGGCACTCTGCAGGGGCTCACCAAGGCACTTTAGATGGCACAGGTCCAAAGCCATCTAGAAGGACAAGGGCAGGAGATACATGGGGAACACTACCACCTGCAAGTTCCTCTCCAAGCCACTCACCATCCTGACTTGGAACTATATCGTTGTCGTTCCTTCACTGCTGCTGGTCAAATTCCTGGAACTCCCTCACTAATGGCACTAAGGGTGTACCTATGCCATAGGGATTGCAGCTACCAAGAAGGTAGTTCACCACTTACTTCTCAAGGGCAATTAGGGATGGGCAATAAATGCTGACCTAGCCAGAGACACCCACATCCTGTAAATTAATTTTAAAAAAGGCAAGAGTGGAGCTGGGCTAGTTCGACTGGAAGCAAGGGTTGGCGGCAAAAACTGTAGCTGGACAACAGGCTACCTATGAAGAAGAAATGGTTTGGGCCACTTCAGGGTACCTTCCCTCAAAAGAGAAAGGTAAGGAAAACAAAGTCAGAGGTCCCCCAGTGGAAAAAGAAGAAAAAAAATGTGCTTGTGACAGGTATCAGGTAGAAAATACAATTGACAATCAAGTTGAATACAGAAGGTTCAAACGGTAGTCAAAGAAGCAAATAAGAGAAGCAAAGAGGGAATATGAGAAAAGACCAGCAACCAACTTAAAGGGGAATCCCAAAGTCTTCTATTGGCAATAGTAAAAGGAAGAGTAGGATCAATTGGGGACCAAAAAGGGGATTTACACAGTCAAGTAGGGGGCACTGCTGAGGCATTAAATGAATACTTTGCATCTGTTTTTTTTACAAGGAAGCAGGTGCTAACCAGGCCATGGTGATTGAGAAGAAGACTCTGTCTCTAAAAGGGTTTAAAATTGATAAGGAGAAAGTGCTGAATAGACTCTCAGTAATTAAAGGTTGACAAGGCACAAGGACTAGGTGAGATGCATCCAAGGATATTAAAGGAAATGAGAATGGAAATTACAGGGGCACTGACAATCATCTTTCAGTCTTTCCTAGGCTCAGGGGAGGCGCCAGGGAAATGGAGAATTGCAAGCTTTATGGCCTTATTCAAAAAAGGATAATTTTAGCACTTTCAGAACATTCCTTTTAACTTTGATGGCAGGGAAGCTTCTAGAAACAATTACTTGTTTAACTAATAGGTAAGCGGGCATAGAGGATGCATGGGGGGATGGCACAGCAGGTATGTGGAGGGGGTGGTGGTGATGTGTGGAGAAGGTGAGGGTCACAGGGCCTACCAAGCATGAACAGAATTAGGTTGAAGTCCGAGTAAACGTTGGAAGGTCTTTTAAACGGCCGACCTTACCATGTGCCCAACTTCATTGCCATCTTTGGAAGAGAACATAGAACATAGAACACTACAGCACAAACAGGCCCTTCAGCCCACGAGTTGCGCCGATCACATCAACACCTACCAATCTATAGACCTATCTATAACCCCCAATCCCATTAAACCCCATATACTCATCCAGAAGGGCCCATCTTGCTCATGTCTACCACCATAACTTGAAAAAACGGGGTCCTTCAGAATGGATGAGAGACTGGACTTCCAATGTAGGTATGGACATAGATAGGTTAATGACTGGGTTAGGTTAGTCTCAGGATGAGGTGCTGATCATTTAGGACTGAGAGGAGGAGAAATTTCTTCACTCAAATTAATCTTCAGATTTCTCTATCCCAGAGGGTTGTGAATGCTCCATCATTGAATATGTTTAAGGCAGGGATAGACAGATTTTTGGTCTCTTTCGGAATATGGAGGGCAGGTGGGAAAGTTTTTTAAATAGTCACAAGTAGGCTTACATTAACACTGCAATGACATTATTGTGAAATTCCCCGAGTTGACAAACTCCACCACCTGTTCAGGTACACTGAGGGAGAATTTAGCATGGCCAATCCATCTAACTAGCCCACCTTTCAGACTGTGGGAGGAACCTGAACATCCAGAGGAAACCCATGCTGACATGGGGGGGAACATGCAAACTCCATGTTGACAGTGATCAAGCCGGGAATCGAACCCGGGTCCCTGCTGCTGAGGCAGCAGTGCTAACCACACCACCCTAAAAGTGGAGTAAAGGCTGCAGATCAGCCACGTTTGTACTGAATGGCGGAGCAGGCTTAAAGGTTCATATTTTCAATCCTGCTCCCATTTCTAATGTTCAAATTGACAATCATAAGATTAACTGATGATACAAAACAGAAGGAGCCATTTGGAGCAGTTGACTTTGTAAACAACTATTGAGTGAATCAGACTCCCCTCTCTATCCCCACAGCCCTGCAGTTTCTTCTGCTTCATGTAGTTATCCAATTCCCTTTTGTAAAGTTATCAATTAATCGGTCTCCACCACCATTTCAGGCCACACATTCCAGATTCTAATAACTTGTTGCATGAGAAAGATTCTCAATGCCCTACCTCCTCTTTTAGTGAAATCTGTGTTCTCTGGTTACCAACCCTCCAGTCACGGAAACAATTTCTCCTTATTTACTCTGGGAAAACCCTCTATCAAATGTCTCATAAATATTCGTTGCTCTGAGCAACACAATCCCAGCCTTTTCAAGTCGAGGAGATGATTCTGTATCTGGGGTTTAATACAAGGGATTTCAGTTAAACTGCGGTCAACATCATAACCTCCTTTTTCACTTCTTAACACTTTCAGCAGTTTAACAAACTGAGGCTGACATAACTGAATAAAAACTATTTGACCTGCTGGAGGTTTGAAGGTGAGAATTGCCACCATCACCTTTGAACACCTTCGGTGTTTTAAGGGTATTCTTTCTATTTCAATGTCCTGAGGCAATTCCAAATCACACCCACATATATACTTACCTTCAGGGATCTTGCTTCCTGATCCTTTAGTTCATCATCATGATGAATGTTTTTGCTTTCATCCTCAGTTTCATTCTCAGCTTCAACTGTTACTGGCTTAGTGTTTTGAACTTTCTCTTTTTCCACTTTATGATCAAGGTTGTCATGAACTTTTTCGCATTCTTTCTTCTGTTTTTCTATTTTAACGTTTCCTTGCAGTGTGGTGGGAAACTGAATGTTCGCAGACTTGCAATAGTCCTCGAAACCACATAAGTATCTGAAAAACAAACATTAAGTAATGTTTCTCAATTAAGTACAGAAACCTTTATGTGTAGCTCCTCACCATCCATCTGAAAGGAGGCTTTTATTTACCCTACATCAAAGGGACAACCAACTATTTAACTCTTTAATCAATTATAACTGCCATCTGGTGTATAATCACTGAAATAAACTTGCATTTCTATAGCATCTTTTACAACCTCAGAACATTCCAAAGTGTTTTACAGCCACTTAAGTATTATAGTTACTTTTGTAACCAGGAAACACTACTTACATAGATTAAGATCACACCAACCAGAGAAGCTGTCTTAGTGATGTTGGGAGAGAGATAAATGAGAAGACGAGACTTTGGTTTGACATCTCATTTTAAAAGTTTATTAAAGTTTAAAGTTTTTAAAGTTTATTTATTAATGTCACAAGTTGGCTAACATTAACAATGCAATGAAGTTACCATGAAAAATCCCCCAGTCGCCACACTCTGGACCTTGTTCAGGTACACTGAGGGAGAATTTAACATGGCCAATGCACCTAACGAAAGGTGTGATAATACTGTGCTATTAATGTTTCTGATGTTCAAGGGGACTGTTTTAAAAACTCACTTTTTCCCTACAGATAGTCAGAATAGTCTGGCAAATATGCATCTTAGATGCAGCGAAAGCAGGGTAGTTACTCATTTTAATCATGTAGTGTTTATTTAGAAGAGAGTTAATTGCTTTTTATTTCTAAATGAAAAGGTCTCCTTTTTCTGATTAAAGGAATGGAAGGTGTGTTTAGGTATGCAAGGCCATGTGATAATATGGTTAATGGGAGGAGCTAGGGTTGTAGCAGAGAAACAGTTTTTCAGTTTCTGGCTGGGGTTGTTTAAAGACACAAGTCTGCAAGCTGCTCTGGAAATCAAAACCACTCAAAGTTTAAGGGTGTTAACCCAATTTATAGCAAGTATGCCTGAGTTTGCTGACTGTATTTAGCCGATCTTTGTATGTATCCGATCTTTGGGTAAGCGCTCTCCAAAGCTGCCTTCAAGACACACAACAACGCAGAATCACCGAGCAGAAACTGATAGCCAAGCTCTGCACGCATGAAGACGGCCTCAACCGAGATCTTGGGTTCATGTCACACTGTCTGTAACCCGCACCATTTGGCCTGGGCTTCAAAATCCTACTAACTGCCCTGGCTTGAGACAATTCACACCTCTTTAACCTGTGATGATCCCTCTTTCCACTTGCAATGTCTCTATCTGTAAAGACTCACATTCCAATCATTATCTTGCAATTGTGTCTTTGCCTACATATGCCGTTTTTGTGAACCCAGTTTGCCACTCACCAGATGAAGGAGCAGTGCTCTGAAAGTTCATGATTCCAAATAAACCTGCTGGACTTTAACTTAATGTTGTGAGATTTCTTACTGTACTTAAAGTGGCATTGAGTCTAAGAGGACTGTTGCTTATTTGGAACTGAAATAGTCATAGATTAGACTTGTTTCCTTTCAGTTTTTAACTGTTGTCCAACTGTTAAAAGCTGCTTCATTTTGTTTGCGTTATGTTTAAACTGTTATGAATAAAGCTTGTTTTGATAAAAGATCCTTAATTTGTCAACAGAATTACTCCTGGAGCGAATCATCCTAACCTCATATTTATATCAAAACAGAAAAATTGTTGGGGTCTAATCAGGCTTCATAATATCTCTTGGGGTTTGGGTCCAAGATTTGTTTCCCCTTACAGTGGAAGGCTCCCTCAGTACTGAACTAGAATATCAATCTGGGGTTTATGCTTGAGTTCAGGACTGGGTCTTGCACCAACAGCTAGCTGACAGAGAGATACGATTGCTACTAACTGAGCCACAGGTAACATTGCAGATTATCAATTTCTTTGTCAACCTTAATCCTTTCCCAAAATACTGCGACTATACCAGAGAACACAAACTATGAGTTACAAAGTGGAAAAATGTAAGTCACTCTCAAGGCTTCTCTTATGAATAATTATATAGGATGCAACAATATCCAAGTTCATTTCCAGATCACTCCTTCAACATATCCTGCCTCGGAATCAGAAGAAAGCTCACCATTCTGCAGGAATTGCTCTTTATGAATATTTTTGGTTTGATTCCATTCTACTGATTTTATATTTTTGGCACCTGTCACCTGTTGGGTTTGAGATTGCTTCTTGCTTGAAAGTACTTTGAGAATTCACTCTGTAAATTCATGGGCTACACAGTACCACAATCTCAAAAGCTGTTGACAGTTCAAAGAAGACAGTTAACGAGAAGGTAAAGAGATAGGGAAACAGACGTGAATACGAAGATTATTTGCCCTGGAACAGAGATGGCCAATTTACATAGAACATACAGAACGTAAAAAGACTATTGACCCAAATGATCTGTGTTGGTGGTTATCCTCCACTCCCGTCTGCTCCCATTCCATCTATTATTCAGGCTCAACAGATCTTTCTATTTCCTTTTTGTTTCAACTTGTTTCCATTTAAAAGCATCCAAGCTATTTGCCTCAACTACTTCCTGTGACATGTAGTCTACAATCTAATCATTTGCTAAATTTGGTATTTAGTATGGTGGCACAGTGGTTAGTACTGCTACTTCACAATGCCAGGGACCAGAGTTCGATTCCCTGCTTGGGTCACTGTATGCGCAGACTCTGCACGTTCTCCCCGTGTCTGTGTGGGTTTCCTCTGGGTGCTCCAGTTTCCTCCCACAGTCCAAAGATGTCCAAGTTAGATTAATTGGCCATGCCAAGTTGGCCCTTATTCTCGGGGGATTATCAGGGTAAACATGGTGTTTTAAGGGTTTAGGGCCTGGGTGGATTGCTGTCAGTGTAGGCTCGATGGGCATTGGGATCCTATGTTTCTAAAGAGATGTCCCCTTGTTGCACAACTTGAGTTCTTACCTATCTTTAGTTATGGACTCTGATTTTGTTACAAGCTCTGAGAGCCAGAAGGGTGATTCAGAGACATTTCTCTACTGTGAGCTGATAGAGCACAGAATGTTTATCCAAATGTGGGGAGACAGCATCTTTGGAAGGAAGGACAGGTAAGTACACAAAGCAGCTGGGCATAGAGAGTTCTGGACAAAAGATGGGGCAGTGGGATGAGTTGGGCAGCACAATGGCTCCGTAGTTAGCACTGCTGCTTCAATGTGCCAGGGACCTGGGTTCAATTCCTGGCTTGGGTCATTGTCTGTGTGGAGTCTGCACGTTCTCCCTGTGTCTGCATGGGCTTCCTCCAGGTGCTCCAGTTTCCTCCCACACTCCAACGACGCGTTGGTTAGGTACACTGAGGGAGAATTTAGCATGGCCAATGTACCTGAACAGGCGCCGGAGTGTGACGACTAGGGGATTTTCAAAGTAATTTCATTGCAGTGTTAATGCAAGCCTACTTGTGACTTTAATAAATAACTTAACCTAGTTTAAAATTGATCTAACAAAGAGTCAATGCAGGCACAATGGATCAAGTGCCCCTCCTCTTCTTCTTAAGTTCTCCCTAAACTCGAAGATGATTTGCCCTGGAACAGAGATGGCCAATTTACATAGAACATACAGAACTCTCCCTAAACTCAATACAATAAACCTAATACGAATTGAAACAGAGATGAATTTCCCAGTGATCTATTAACTGACTACAAACAGAGTACAAGAGTACAAACAAAACTTGTTTGTGAATCATTGCATATGACGATCTACTGACGCTGAACCAAATGCTGCATCTTGGAAAGACAGTCCAAAAACTCAAGTACAACATAGGAAGGAAATACACCAGTAAACATCTGTTTTAACATGGACAGAAGGTGAAGTGTAACCGAGAAAAGGATTACAACGCTAAATATCTGTTTTCATATGGACAGTATCATTCGATAACACAGAAAGGGATTACACCAGCAAACAGCTCTGTGTTAATACAGGCAGTCTCGAGTGTAATACAGAAAAGGATTACAGCAGCAAAAGGCTTTTATGTTAATAGACAGTATCTTGAGTGTAATACAGGAAGGGATTACACCAGCAAACAGCTCTGTGTTAATGCAAACACTACCTTAAGTGTAACTTAGAAAGTGATCTACAGCTCTGTGTTAATATGGATGGTATCATGCGAGACTAACACAGAAAATGATTACACCAGTAAACCGCTATACAATCAAAAATTCAAAACTGACATTGAACAATGGGCAGATTTTTATCAGACAAGACTCTGGATCACTCAAGGTACATTCCCATGAGGATGAGGGTTAACACTAACAAATGCAGAGCTCCCTGGACAACAAAAGAAACAGAGATCTAAGATGCAGCAAAAAAAATTGCATTTGACAGATCTCAGATCGTTAATATTGTGAGAAGCAGATGAACATAAAAAGTTCAGAAGTGAAAAAAGAAATACCAGCAAATAGAAAGTATAAGAGACTAGCATAAGAAAGAATCCAGAAATCTTCCAAAGGAATATAGACATCCATCATAGGTTTCTCTTGGTTATCGAAGCTGGCTGTCTCTTGCATCTATAGCGTCATCTGTTCTGCTTTCTAATCTGGCTGTAGAGCCCGACTAGACTGGCTTTCCACTGTGCAAGGATAAAACCGCCTGATTTTAGTGGAACTGCCCAGTTTTTCAAGTTTGTCTTTTGTGCTTTTCTACTTGTATTCTTTGCTGTTTGGTGGCTAATCCAATGGGTGGCACAACAGTTAGCACTGCTGCCTCTCAGCGCCATGGGCTCCTGCCACACAGCGTCATAGATTCCTGGCTCGGGTCACTATCAAACTATTTCCTTTCACCACTCATAGGCGATCATTTGCAGAAGAATATCAATCCTTGTTCCTCACGGTAATTTTCTGGTTGAGCTGGTTGCCAGATGGATAAGTAAGTCCTCTTGGGTGGCACAGTGGCCCAGTGGTTAGCATCACTATTGTTACTAGAGAGGCGGTGCTCGACAGACTGGAGGGACTGATTGTGGACAAGTCCCCAGGGCCAGATGGAATGCATCCAAGGGTTCTGAAGGAAATGGCGGAGGTGATACTGGATGCCTTGGTGATTATTTTCCAAACGTTGCTGGATTCCGGGGAAGTGCCGGAAGATTGGAAAACGGCTAATGTTACGCCGTTGTTGAAGAAGGGTGGCAGGCAAAAGGCGGGGAATTATAGGCCGGTTAGTTTAATGTCTGTTGTAGGAAAAATGTTAGAATCCGTGATCAAGGAGAAAATAGCGAGGCATCTTGAGGAGAATTGTTTGGTAGAGCAGACGCAGCACGGTTTCGTTAAGGGGAAGTCGTGTCTGATGAATTTATTGGAGTTCTATGAGGATGTGTCTAGGGCAGTGGATAGAGAAGAGCTGGTGGATGTGGTGTTTCTTGATTTTCAGAAGGCGTTTGACAAGGTGCCTCACAAGAGGTTATTACGGAAGGTTAGGGGCATGGAGTTGGGGGTAGGGTGTTAGCGTGGATAGAGGATTGGCTGTCAAATAGGAGGCAGAGAGTGGGGGTCAATGGGTGCTATTCGGATTGGCAGTTGGTGACTAGTGGAGTGCCCCAGGGGTCGGTGCTGGGGCCTCAGCTATTTACCATTTATACAGATGATCTGGAGGAGGGAACCGAGTGTATGGTGTCGAAATTTGCTGATGACACCAAGATTGGTGGAACGGCAAATTGTGCGGAGGGTGTGGAGAGTCTGCAGAAGGATCTAGATAGGCTGGGCGAATGGGCCAGGAACTGGCAAATGGAATTTAATGTTGGAAAATGTGAGGTTGTCCACTTTGGTACGAATAATGGTAGGAAGGACTATTACTTACGTGGTGAAAAACTGCAGCATGCGACGGTGCAGAGGGACCTCGGGGTCCTTGTGCATGAGTCGTAAAAACCCAGCCTGCAGGTGCAGCAGGTGGTCAGGAAGGCAAATGGGGTGCTGGCCTTCATAGCGAGGGGGATTGAATATAAAAGTAGGGAGGTCTTGCTGCAGCTGTATAGGGCATTGGTGAGGCCGCAGCTGGAGTATTGTGTGCAGTTTTGGTCGCCGCACTTACGCAAGGATATTTTGGCCTTGGAGGGAGTGCAGAGGAGGTTTACTAGGCTGATTCCGGAGTTGAAGGGGTTGAACTATGAGGAGAGGCTGAATAAACTAGGCTTGTACTCGTTAGAGTTTAGAAGAATGAGGGGAGATCTCATTGAGACGTATAAGATGTTGAATAGGATGGATAGGATAGAGGTGGAGAGGCTCTTCCCGCTCAGAAAGGACAGTAGGACTAGAGGGCACAGCCTCAAGATGGGGGGGGGGGGGACTTCTTCGCTCAAAGGGTGGTGAATCTCTGGAATTCTCTGCCCGTTGAAGTGGTGGAGGCTGCCTCGCTCAATATTTTTAAGACGTGGGTTGATAGGTTTTTGATAGGCAAGGGGATTAAGGGTTATGGGGAGAGGGCGGGAATGTGGAACTGAGCCACGACAGATCAGCCATGATCTTATTGAATGGCGGGGCAGGCTCGAGGGGCTAGATGGCCTACTCCTGCTCCTATTTCTTATGTTCTTATATTCTTATATCACTGCCTCTCTGCACCAGGGATCTGGGTTCGATTCCCGGCTTGAGTCACTCTCTGCGCAGAACCTCTGTGTCTATGTCTCCTGGTGTTCTGGTTTCCTCCCACAGTCCAAAAGACTTGCTGGTTAGGTGAATTGGCCATGCTAAATTCTCCCTCAGTGTACCCAAACAGGTGCTGGAGTGTGGTGACTAGGGTGTTTTCATAGTAACTTCACTGCAGTGTTAATGTAAGCCTGCTTGTGACACTAATGAATAAACTTTATGAAGGTAAGCAGTGTTCCTGTATGTCTTCTTTTTAATGTGCTTGCAATACACTGTAGTGTGTGGGTGAATGCTAAAGGAGTGCATTTCAGAACATAACAGGATATGTATGAAGGATTAGTAAGGTGTGCATCTAAGAAACACTTGGCCACAAAATCTTGTGGAACCATGTGACAGCTGGGTGAGGGTCAAATACCATGTGCAGTTATCCATCCAATGATGAAGTTACATGCAGTTGACTCCTGCAGAAGGCACTATGTCTGACACACAGCCCAGTGGTGACTGGAAAGGCAAACTTATACATGGAGGCAGAGGGCATAACTGAGGTACCACAGAGATAATTTGCACTTGTCTTTACCAAGGAAGGTGCTACCAAAGATGTAGCAAAAGATATCAGAGAGAGTTGAGACACTGTTTGGACTCAGACTTGATAAAAGGAATATATTAGAAAAACTACTTAAAGTTCGTAAATTGCCAGGGAGAGATCAGGTGCATCTGGCAATACTGATAGAAGTAGGGGTAGAAATTGCAGTGACATTGGCTATAATCTTCTAATCCTCTTAGATACAGGATGGTATCAGATGACTGGAGAACAGTAGATGTTAAATTCTCGTTCAAAGAAGGGTATAAGGATAAACACACAACCCATTAATTTCATTCATGGCAAAGCTTTTAGAAATAATAACCTGGGATTAAATCAACAAAACTACCCCTTGGATAACTAGGGGTTGATGAACGAAAACCAGCATGGATTTGTAAAAAGAAAATCATGTCACTTCATTTGATGACGTGGTTTGATGGGGGCAATTCTGTTGATGTGGTGCGGATGGATATTAAAAGACCTTTGATAAAGTGCCACATAACAGGCTTGTCAGTGAAGTCAAAGTGTATGAAGTAACAATGGTAAACAGATATGAAGTTGGTTGAATGACAAAAACAGACAGCAATGGTGAATTGTGGACTGGCGGAAGATACAGTTTTCCAAGGGTTGGTATTAGGACCAATTTTTATTTGATCTTTTTTGCTGGGATGTACAACGCAAAATATTAAGCTTTGCAGATAACACAAAACTTGGAAGTACTGTGAGGAAGAGAGCGACAGACTTCAGGAGGACATGGACTAACAGGGAAGAAGATTGAGAGAAGATACTGTCAAGGAAAGGATACAAATCTATAAAGGGGTTGCACATATACTTGGGGGTATAGCTGCACAAATGGTTCAAAATGGCAGGGCAGACTGAGAAAGCAGCAAAGCATTTGGAATCCTGACCTTTTTAAAATCAAGGCAGAGAGTACAAAAGCAAGGATGTTATGGTGAACCTTTATAAAATACTGTTTCGGTCTCAACTAGACTATTGTGCCCAATGTAGGGCACCACATTTTAGGATGGTAATGAAGGCTTTGGATTGAATCCATTGGGGATCCATGAGAATGGTTCCAGGAACAAGGGACTCGTTGGAGTTTAGAAGGGTGAGGGGGGATCTTATAGAGACGTATAAGATAATGAAGGGGATGGATAGGGTAGAGGTAGGACAGCAGGACTAGAGGGCACAGCCTCAAGATAAGGGGGGGGCAGTTTAGAACAGAGTTGAGGAGGAACTTCTTCACTCAAAGGGTGGTGAATCTCTGGAATTTTCTGCCCGTTGAAGAGATGGAGGCTACCTTGCTAAATATATTTAAGACACGGGTAGACAGGTTTTTGGTAGGCAAGGGAATTAAGGGTTATGGGGAGAAAGCGGGAAAGTGGAACTGATCCACTTCAGATCAGCCATGATCTTATTGAATGGCGGGGCAGGCTCGAAGGGCTAGATGGCCTACTCCTGCTCCTATTTCTTATGTTCTTATGTTCAGATACATGGATGGAAGAGGTTGAGACTGCTCGTCTTATAATTGATAAAGGTGTTCAAAATCATGAGACAGCTGGGCAAAGTACAGACGGAGAAGCTGATCAAATTGGCAGAAGGCTCAAGAGCCAGAAGACATCGAATTAGAATCACAGAATCCTTACAGTGCAGAAGGAAGCCATTCGGCCCATCAAGTCTGCGCCAACCACAAATCCATCCAGGCCCTATCCCCATAACCCTACCTATTTAGCCTACTAACCCTCTGACACTAAGGAGCAATTTAGCATGACCAATCAACCTAACCCACACATCTTTGGACTGTGGGCAGAAACTGGAGCACCAGAAGGAAATCCATGCAGACACAAAGAGAACATGCAAACTTCACGCAGACAGTGACTCAAGCTGGGAACTGAAACCGGATCACTGGCGCTGTGAGGCAGCAGTGCTAACCACTGTGCCACCATGCTGCCCAGTTAAAGGTGATTGGCAAAAGAGTAGACATGAAGAAAATCTTTCTTCTGCAGTGAGTGGTCAGTATCCAAAACTACTGCCTGAAAGTGTGGTAGAGGCAGATTCAATTGTGGATTTCAAAAGGGAATTGGATAATTATCTGAAGATAAAAATTTGCAAGACAATGAATAAGATGGACGACAGAGAGCTGGCACAGACACAATGGGCCAAATGGCTTCCTGTGCTGTAACCATTCTGTGATGACACAGATAGTATCTTTAGAGTAACCCAGAAAGGAATTACACCAATAAACAGCACTGTGTTATTACAGACAACATCTCTCGAGGGGGTAACCCAGAAAGGGAATTCACCAGGAAACAGCTTAATGTTGATGCAGACAGCATCTCTCGAGAGGGCAACCCTGAAAAAGATTACACCAATAAACAGCTTTATGTTAATAAAGACAATATCTCAAGAGTGACAAAGGAAGGGATTACACCAGCAAAGTGCTCGGTGTTAATATGGACAGATCTTGAGTGTAACACAGAAAGGGATTACTTCAGTAAACTGTGGTGTATTAATATAGACAGTAGCTTGGTTGTATTCTGCAGAGCTAAAAATATTCTGAAGTTACTCAAAACGGCAGTGGGGCCGACACAAATTCAAACCACTCATCTTTCTTAACAGAAGCATCACGTTGAACAAATCCTTAGTGTTTTTCTTTCTTGGTTTTGGTTCATAATGTATTTCATTACAGAATACTACAGCACATTCACCCCATTATGCCAGTGCCTCCTATTTGAAAGAGCTATCCAATTAATTCCACTCCCCTGCTGTTTTCCTTAAAGTTCAAGCAAAGATTTCCTTGTCAAGTATTTATCCAATTCCCTTTCTTCCACCACCCTTTCTGGCAATGCATTTCAAATCATAACAACTTATCTCCCCTACTTATTTTGCCAATAGTTTAACTCCGGCTCCACTGTCACTGAGCCTCCTGTCAGTGGAAACTCCTCATTTACTCCATCCAAACCATTTCTAATTCTGAAAACCTCTATTGCATCCTACGTTACTGATACAAAAAAACATTTTTCAAAGCTCTCTCTGCTTCTAATCATCAATATCCAAAGGCAGAGCTCTTCGATCCGGGAGTAAGTCCCATGATGGAGGTGGGAATGGGGAATGTTTCTTATGTGGACACTGACTGAACACCACGTCATTTCTTTTAGCCCTGATGTAATTAATAATGCACCTGGGTCTTCCTGTCGTCATACCCAGGAACCATATTTAAAAAGCGCCCAGACATCCTCAACGTCAGACCAAAAACAAAAAGGTATTTGCAAGATTATCTGCCAGAAATTTAATGATGCCTGCCTGTACATCCTCATGGATAATGTTGAGGTGCCCAGGAATGTACTGTGCCCACCTGATGGGAGAACTGCTGCATAAACCACAAAGATGAGATTGTCCAAGGCCCAATGGCAAAGGCATGTCGGTGCACACATCCCACTTCAATGCATCCATGTTGCCATGGAGCGAGCACTGTGCATCCTTCTCCCTCAGCAGGCATGGAACTGCATGGGTGGGGATGGTGGAAGAGTGGGGGGGGCCAAATCACACCTGTGATGACCTGGCACTAAAGTGGGCTCTCTGATATGGGGAGGCTTGATAAATGAACCAATTTCCACCATTTCAATCCATGCAACTCCTCTGCAGCATGCGGCTGTGTTTGAACAGGTAAAGATCAGACACAGCCGGAGTGCAAGAAGATGGGGCTGTGAGAAGCAGCCATTTCTCAGGTCTCAGAGTTTGAGGAGATCGGAGTGGAATGGGACAGATCCATTGGTGATAGGGAGCTCAGACCTGGGTGTTCACCTCATAAGTATTCATCCATTCAATGCAAACCTGAGGATGGACAGGCTTTTTTTTCCAGAAAAGAGAACGCTGAGGGATGTCCAATAGTCACTCATAATCTTAAATGGTTGCAGGCTGAAGAAATTACTGGTGAGGTGAGAGTGATTACTGCCTTTGATATCAAGACAGCAACTAACTGAATGTGGTATCAGCAAGCTCCAGAAAAATGAAGTTAATGGGAACCAACTCTCCACTAGGTTGGACTCCTATCTGGCACAAAGGAAGATGGTTGTGATAGTTGGAAGTCAATCATCTCAATCCCAGTACATTGCTGCAGGGGTTCCTCAGGGTATGTCCTATACCAACCATCTTTAGCTGCCTAATCAATGACCTTCCTCCCATAGTAAGGTTAGAAATGGGGATACTTGCTGACGACTGCACATTTCACAATTCCTCAGATACCGAAGCAGTCGATGTCTACATGCAGCAAGATTTGGACAATATTCAGTCTTGGACTGATAAGTGGCAAGTAACATTCATGCCACATAATGGCCAGGCAATTCCCATCTTCAACAGGAAAGAATCCGCTCATCTCCCACTGACATACAATGGCATTATCACTATTGAACATTCTTGCAGGGGGAGGGGGCAACTTATCATATGTCCTTCCAAATCCAAGACCCTCACCACCTAGAAGAACAAGGCAGCAGCACACAGGAACACCAGCACCTGCAAGCCACATATCATCCTGATTTGGAATGATCCTGCTGTTCCTTTACTGTTGTTGGTTAAGAGTCCTGGAACTCAATTCTAAGCAGCATCATGGATGTACCTACACAACATGAACTACAGTAGTTCAAGAATGCATCTTCTTGGGGCAGTTAGGTTTAGTGTGATTTATTATACAATGATAAGTATTGTTTCTTGTGCGCTATACAGACAAAGCATATTGTTCACAGAAAAGGAAAGGAGAGAGTGCAGAATGTAGTGGTACTGTCATAGCTAGGGTGTAGAAAAAGATCAACTTAACGCAAGATGAGTCCATTCAAAAGTCTGATAGCAGCAGGGAAGAAGCTATTCTCGAGTCGGTTGATACGTGACCTCAGACTTTTCTATCTTTTTCCCAATGAAAGTAGGTGGAAGAAAGAATGTCCGGGGTGTGTGGGATCCTTAATTATGCTGGCTGCTTTGCCAAGGCAGCGAGAAGTGTAGACAGAGTCAGTGGATGGAAGGTTGATTTGCATGATGGACTCGGCTTCATTCACAACCCTTTGGTTGAGATTGGGGTGCCAGTGATGTTCACAACAGGTGAATAGAATTTTACAAAAATGTCTATTCCAACCTATCTGCAACCTGAGTTTCCCCACAAACATGAAGGAGCGAAGCTTAGCTTACAGGAATTACTAAACTGAGGAGAGGATTGGAAGGATGTGCCACTGACAAATTAAAAACGTAAGATTTATATTTTAGATTGGGTATAAAAAAGGATTTATCTCTCGAGGAATAGAACAGAGAAGTTTTGTTAGACATGTCAAAGCTTGAATACACCACATTTGGAATGCTGTGAACAGTTCTGGTTTCCAGATTTTAAAAAGGATTTAGAGGCCATAGAGGAGGTACAAAAAAAGATTTGCCAGGAGAATACTGGAACTGAAAGATTCTATACATCAGGAAAGATTGGATGAGCTGGGGAAGGACTGACTGAAAAGTGATCCAATAGAGATTTTTGAAACTGTGTAAGAATTTGCTAGGCTAGACACACAGAGCAGCCTGTACTGGAGAGAATTCAAAATCAGGGGTATGAACACAAAACAGTCATTAATAAACCCCATGAGGAATCCAGGAGAAACTTCTTTACCAGGGTAGTGATTATAATATAGAACTCACAACTTCAAGGAGTAGTTGAAGCGAACAGCTAGATGCATTTAAGGGAAAGCTAGATAAACATATCAGGGAGAAAGTAATAAAGGGCATGCTGATATCTCATTGAGACGTATAAGATGATGAATGGGATGGATAGGATAGAGGTGGAGAGACTCTTCCTGCTCAGAAAGGATAGTAGGACTAGGGGGCACAGCCTCAAGATAAAGGGGAGGCGGTTTAGAACGGAGTTGAGGAGGAACTTCTTCACTCAAAGGGTGGTGAATCTCTGGAATTCTCTGCCCGTTGAAGTGGTGGAGGCTACCTCACTAAATATTTTTAAGACGCGGGTTGATGAGTTTTTGATAAGAGAGGGGATTAAGGGTTATGGGGAGAGGGCGGGAATGTGGAACTGAGCCACGACAGATCAGCCACGATCTTATTGAATGGCGGGGCAGGCTCAAAGGGCTATATGGCCTACTCCTGCTCCTATTTCTTATGTTCTTATGATAAGGTGAGATGAAACAGAATTGGAGAAGGCTTCAGTGGAGCAATGGAGCTTTGTGATTGAGGCTTAGGGGCGGACAAATCTTTTGTGTGTTTGCAAATAGTGTGCTCGACATACTCTCTTCCATCAGGAAAAAGATACAAAAGTCTGAGAACCAACCGATTCAAGAACAGCTTCTTCCTCGCTGCTGTCAGACTTTTGAATGGACCTCCCTTGCATTAAGCTGATCTTTCTCTGCACCCGAGCTATGACTGTAACATTACATTCTGCACTCTCTCATTTCCTTCTCTATGAACGGCATGCTTTGTCGGTATAGCACGCAAGAAACAATACTTTTCACTGTATCCCAATACATGTGACAATAATAAATCACATCAGATCAGTGTTATACCAGATAGCACAATAAAACCTGCAGAATGCCTGGCTGCTGATTAGAAAATATATTTCTAATTTTGGAGGCAAGGTGGAATATTTTTCAAATTATTTTTTGTTAGATTAAAGATTGTGGACTGGATTCTCACTCCCAGCTGGGGAATGCAGAGGTGGGAGTGTTGCTATAATGAGACTCAGCAGAGACTCAGTCTCCTGATGGTCCGATTTTGACTTCTGCAGTCATTCTCCATTTGAGTAATACTCGGTATTTTTATTTTTCCTGCCAAAGTGAACAACTTTACACTTCCCTCATTATCTGCCATACATCATTTACACTTTCAGGGACTGGACACATTTCCTGTTCACAAGGGTATCAGGTTGATGGTTTGGTGTCCTTGTGGCCACGTGGCTGCAATAGATAGCTCCCTGCGCCTGAGGCGATCCTAATAGTGCTAAGTCTGTGGCTCTCTGTGTCCCATTCGCCACATCCTTCAGGAAGTTAATGTGTTCCCCAATCAAGCAAAGAGGGCATCAGTAACTGCCTTAGTGGAGCTGTGCAGGGCCAACTGTTAGATTCCACAGAGGTCTCCTGCTGATGCCTGGAAAGAGATGGCTGCAGAAAAATTCAGAGCCATGGTAACATTGAGGGCCACCGACAGGGCATAAGAGTCAGCAGACTGGTTTGTGGTGTTGTCACCATGCCACACACATCAGTGATCAATTCCTTGCTTAACCTGAGCCACTCTTTTGCATTGGTTCACAGTCATATTGAATAGGACTCCAGTCAGTAAGCCCTTACCCTCAGGTAAAACCAGGTTGTACTCCTCGTCCTCCCTGGTGCATGCTGTGCTCCCTCTAGCTCCTGGCCTGATGCCCTCTCTTTAGCATCACGTTGGTCATGCTCACTTGCCCCAATGGCACAAATGTGTAAAGGGACCTTCCCCATTTTGCCTCTTCTTTCATAGAATCCCGACAGTACAGAAGGAGGCTATTCAGCCTGTCGAGTCTGCACCAACCACAACTGGACCCTGGCCGTATCCCCATAACCCCACATATTTACCCTGCTAATAATCCCCATCACTAGGATCAATTTAGTATGCCCAATCAATGTAATCCCCACATCTTTGGCAGGAAACCAGAGGAAACCCACGCAGACACAGAGAGAACGTGCAAACTCAACACAGACAGGGATCTGAGGGCGGAATTGAACCTGGGCTCCTTGAGCTGTGAGGCAACAGTGCTAACCACTGTGCCAACGTGCCGCCCACTTGGGCAGAATGCTCACTGTTCCCTTTTCTGACACACTCTCTTTCTTACCATCTAGATGCCCGAATCATGACGGGCAGAAGCCTTTGCCCTTCCAAAGCTACTGATCCCATCCTCCAGCTCCCTGGATGTCAGCCACACACCTGTGATTGAACTGTGTGAACTCCTGTGCCAGTTGGTGAAACTTTCTAACACTATCCAAAAGGGTTCCCCAGGGCTGCAGAGAACTTTGGTAAGCTAAGGCCTTCTCCCTCTTTAAACGTGCAGGCTGCCTCCATAAACTGCACATATACAAACGGGCTCCCGCCTCCCGCTCCAGTAAAAACGGTGGGTGCCAGATCCAGGACGACAGTCGTAGTAAAAGTCCAATCTGTCATTACAGTGTGTGTAGTCAGCTTAAGAACATAAGAACATAAGAAATAGGAGCAGGAGTAGGCCATCTAGCCCTTCAAGCCTGCCCCGCCATTCAATAAGATCATGGCTGATCTGTCGTGGCTCAGTTCCACATTCCCGCCCTCTCCCCATAACCCTTAATCCCCTCTCTTATCAAGAACCCATCAACCCGCTTCTTAAAAATATTTAGCGAGGCAGCCTCCACCACTTCAACGGGCAGAGAATTCCAGAGATTCACCACCCTTTGAGTGAAGAAGTTCCTCCTCAACTCAAGCTTGATGAAGAACATAATAGCAGCAAAATATTTTTCACAAACTGTCGATTTTCTTTGGCTTCTTTCATTTGGCTTTTCTTATTGTCCATTCTAGATTTCTGAATTTCCCAACTGACATCATTTTATTTCTAAATAAAAGCAAATTACTGCGGATGCTGGAATCTGAAACGAAAAGAGAAAATGCTGGAAAATCTCAACAGGTCTGGCAGCATCTGTAAGGAGAGAGCTGACATTTCGAGTCCAGCTTTGACGAAGGGTCATTGGACATAAAACATCAGCTCTTTTCTGCTGCCAGACCTGCTGAGATTTTCCAGCATTTTCTCTTTTTATTTCTATGTTGCTAAATTAAGAATGTCACATTAAGCAGGTGCAACCAAAGTACAGCTCAGGAATTCATGCAAGTACACAGGACGCCTAGAATGTGAGGGGGGAGGTGGGGGGTGTTACCATTGACCAGAAACTGAACTGGATTAACCATATAAATGCTAAAGCTACAAGGGCAGATCAGAGGCTAGGAATCCTGTGGCTGGAACTCACCTCCTGACTCCCCAAAGCCTGTCCATCATCTACAAGGCATAAGTCGGGAGTGTGACGGAATATTCCCCACTTGTTTGGATGAATGCCTCTTCAACAACACCATCCAGGGCAAAGCAGAACTCTTGACTGTCAACTCACCCACAAACATTCACTCACTCCACCACTGATGCACAGTGGCAGCAGTGTGTACTCATCTACAAGATACAATGCTGGAAATCACGATTCCTCTGACAGGACCTTTCAAACCCAGAACCGCTACTGGCCAAGGGTAGCAGATACGTGGTAACACCAGCACCTGCAAGTTCTCCTCCAAGCCACTCACCACCTGACTTGGGAATACATCACCATTCCTTCACTGTTGCTGGATCAAAATTCTGGAACTCCCTAGCAGCATTGTATCACATGGACTGCAGCAGTTCAAGAAGGCAGCTCATCACCACCTTCTCAAAGGCAATCAGAGATGGGCAATAAATGCTGACCTAACCAGCCATGCCCATGTCCCATGAATAAATTAAAATATTCAACATTCATACTGCTTTCACATTGCTGTCAGAGATCCAAGGTGGTGAGTCAGATAATGCAAAAGACAGGACTGTTCTCTATTGTACATGATTACTGCTTAAATTGAGCAGTGCCCTCATAGAGACAGCAAATTCAATTCTCATTCAAATGCAGATGCAGGCCAGAGTCTTTACAGGTCATTTGGCCTTGAAATGCAACTTTGGAATATACTCTTCACTTCTGTGTTAGCAGTGAAGGTTAAGATCACCTAACTTTGGCTGATAGGATTAAGGAGAATCCTAAGGCGTTCTATAGGTATGTCAAGAACAGAAGGTTGGTTAGGGCAAGATTAGGGCCAGTTATAGACTGCAGAGGGAAGTTATGTGTGGAACCGGAAGAGATTATTGAATGGCGGGGCAGGCTCGAAGGGCTAGATGGCCTACTCCTGCTCCTATTTCTTATGTTCTTATGTAGATTGGAGAGGCATTGAACGAATATTTCTCTTCGGTGTTCACGCAGGGGGACAAGAATATAGCTGAGGAGGACACTGGGTTGCAGGGGAGTAGAATAGACAGTATTACAGTTGATAAGGAGGATGTGCTGGATATTCTTGAGGGATTGAAAATAGATAAGTCCCCTGGTCCGGATGGGATTTATCCTAGGATTCTCTGGGAGGCAAGAGAAGTGATTGCAGAGCCTCTGACTCTGATCTTCAGGTCGTCGTTGGCCTCTGGTATAGTACCGGAAGATTGGAGGTTAGCGAATGTTGTCCCATTGTTTAAGAAGGGGAACAGAGACTTCCCCGGGAATTATAGACCGGTGAGTCTCACTTCTGTTGTGGGCAAGGTTTTAGAAAAAATTATTAGGGATAGGATTTATAGTTATTTGGAGAGTAATGAATTGATTGGAGATAGTCAGCATGGTTTTGTAGCGGGTAGGTCGTGCCTTACTAACCTTATTGAGTTTTTTGAAAAAGTGACCAAAGAGGTGGATGGGGGTAAGGCAGTTGACGTGGTATACATGGATTTTAGTAAGGCGTTTGATAAGGTTCACCATGGTAGGCTTCTGCAGAAAATGCAGATGTATGGGATTGAGGGTAATCTAGGAAATTGGATCAGGAATTGGCTAGCAGATAGGAGACAGAGGGTGGTGGTTGATGGTAAATATTCGTCATGGAGTTCGGTTACAAGTGGTGTGCCTCAGGGATCTGTTTTGGGGCCACTGCTGTTTGTAATTTTTATTAATGATCTGGATGAGGGTATAGTTGGGTGGATTAGTAAATTTGCTGATGACACCAAAGTCGGAGGTGTGGTAGATTGTGAGGAAGGGTGCCATAGTTTGCAGGAAGACTTGGACAGGTTGCAGAGCTGGGCCGAGAGGTGGCGGATGGAGTTTAATGCGGAGAAGTGTGAGGTAATTCACTTTGGTAGGAATAACAGATGTGTTGAGTATAGGGCTAACGGGAGGACTTTGAATAGTGTGGATGAACAGAGGGATCTAGGTGTATGTGTACATAGATCCCTGAAAGTTGGGAATCAAGTAGATAGGGTTGTTAAGAAGGCATACGGTGTCTTGGCGTTTATTGGTAGGGGGATTGAATTTAGGAGTCGCAGTGTCATGTTGCAACTGTACACAACTCTGGTGCGGCCGCACTTGGAGTACTGTGTGCAGTTCTGGTCCCCACATTACAGGAAAGATGTGGAAGCTTTGGAGAGGGTGCAGAGGAGGTTTACCAGGATGTTGCCTGGTATGGAGGGGAGGTCATATGAGGAGAGACTGAGGGATTTGGGGTTGTTTTCGCTGGAAAGAAGGCGGCTAAGAGGGGATCTTATTGAAACATATAAGATGATTAGAGGTTTAGATAGGGTGGACAGTGATAGCCTTTTTCCTCGGATGGAGAAAGCTAGCACGAGGGGGCATGGCTTTAAATTAAGGGGGGGTAGTTATAGGACGGATGTCAGGGGTATGTTCTTTACCCAGAGGGTGGTGAGGGATTGGAATGCCCTGCCTGCTGCGGTTGTAAATGCGCCTAGTTTGGGGGCGTTTAAGAGATCCGTGGATAGGTTTATGGACGAAAAGGGATTGGTTTAGGTTAGTGGGTCATTGTTTTTTAACTGGTCGGCGCAACATCGTGGGCCGAAGGGCCTGTTCTGCGCTGTAATGTTCTATGTTCTATTAACATTTTAAGGCTATACTCATTTTTAAACCATTGTGAACACCATACAGAAGTAAGAGTGGACCATTCAACCTAACATCATTATTCTGATAGTCTCGGCCGCTCTACTTTTTAAATAATAAGTTACCACTTTTCTCCCATGTCCCTCAATACTCTTATTTCCAGCTCCTATTGCCATTTGGAGCAGTATGTTCCACATTAACACACACACTTCCATTAAGACATTTATCTTGGATGCACCTTTGACTAAGTTATAAGTTCTGGTCCCTTGTTCTGATCCCCCTACAACCATTCACTATCCTAATTATTTTCAAAGATCTTTATAAGAGCTCTGACTTCTTTTCCTGTTACCAGATCTTTCTGTCCCCCTCCTCACCCATTGGACCCCACCAATCTCCAGTGAATACCACCAAAGTGTACCTTGTTTTAGCTCATCACCTTAATCAGTATCAACTGGGTGAATCAGTGGCTTCGTCCAATTCCCAGTACAAACAGGTTGTGTCATGACTCACAGAAGGAAGGCATTATATTCAACACATTGTGACCAGTTCATAGATTTTCATTCAAAATGTGTACAGAATACACTAAAAGTTCCTCAATAGACAACTGTTATTTCATCCACCTGACAGCACAGAACAATGTTACCAGTTATATTATGTTCCGAATAATCTTCCAATAAATTCTGCATTCACAGTCAAGAGGTTCTGTGACAAAACTTTTGGAAGAAACGAAATGCCTAATTGTATAAAAGTGCTGACACTATAGAGAAAGTCTAGATGTAAAAAGTCCAAAGATGTGCAGGGTTACGTTGATTGGCCAGGCTAAGAAATTGCCCCTTTAGTGTGTCCAAGGCTGCGTAGGTTAGAGGGATTAGTCAAGGTATAATATATAGGGATATGGGGGTAGGGCCTGGGTGGGATTGTGTTCGGTGCAGACTCGATGGGCCGAAGGGCCTCCTTCTGCACTGTAGGGTTCTATGATTGACTAAAAGGAAGATCTGCATTTATGTAGTGCCTGCCAAGGCCCAAGTATATCCCAAAGTGCTTCAGCCAATGAGGCACTTTAGAAGTGTAGTCACTATTAATCTAAGAGATGCAGCAAGCAATATAGATACAGCAAAGCCTCAGGAGAATACTGTGATAATGACCAGGTAAGCTCTTTTTTTGATGTCAGTTGAGAGATAAATGTTGGTCAGGGCACAGAAGAGACCTTGCCCATTCCTCTTTGAAATGATGGGTGTAGGATCTTTCCCATATAGCCAAGAAGGTCAGTTTAATTCCTCATTCAAAAGACATCACCTCTGACAGTGCAATATTTATTTATTTAGTTTGAAGTTAATTTATTTATTAGTGTCACAAGTAGGCTTACACTGCACTGAAGTTACTGTGAAATTTCCCTACTCACCACACTCCAGCGTCTATTAGCGTCAATGCACTTAACCCGCATGTCTTTCATACTGTGGGAGAAAACCAGAGCACCAGGAAACCTACGTAGACATGGGGAGAATGTGCAAACTCCACACACACATTGATTCAAGTCGGAATTTGAACCCAGGTCCCTGGCGCTGTGAGGCAGCAGTGCTAACCGCTGTGCTGCCGATTCCCTCAGTAATGGCACTTGCAGAGCCAGCCTGGTTTTATGTACTCCAGTTTCTGCATTAGGGTTTAAAACAATGGCCTCCCAACTCAAAGGCAGCAGTACGATCAACTGCATTGCAGCTGGCATCAGGAATGCATGGTAAATTTGTCAAGCTGCACATGCAGGCTGTATCGTGCAATACTTTCTTAGGCACACTGTGGCAAAACAAACTACATTAAATATGTCCAGCAAAATGTAACTAAATAAGGAACTTACTTCCTGTAGGCGCACTTCACATTGTAACCCGCTGCAGAGTTCATCACAGGGATTCCTAGATCCTGATAAACCTGTTTCCACACAGCACCACTTTCAATCTGTGGGCAGAAAGGCAGATGATGAGTGACGTGAACTTGTGTCTAAAGAAAAAACACAACTATTATCTAACATAATTCAAAAGAACTTGTACAAAACGAACCGCAGCACAACTGACACTACACCAAAACTAAAAACAAAAACTGCTGGGAACACTTAAGTGGGTCAGGCTGCGTCTGTGGAGACAGAGACAGAGAAAGAGAAAGAGTTCACAGCTCAGTTTTCATGCTGCTTTTATTTCAGATTTTCAAGCATTTACATTGTGTTGCTTTAATTTCGATACAGTAAGAAATTGTTTGCAGTGACAGTCACCAGAGGACACAGGTTTAAGTTAATTGGCAAAAGAATCAAAGGGAGAGAGATGAAAATCTTTTATACAGCAAATAATGGTGGTCTGGAATTCATTGTTGAAAAGGAGGGCAGTATGAAAGCAGCTTCGTACAAAAAAAAATTAGGATATTTATGATTAACTTGCTTCATTACCACAGTTAATTCCAAAACATTGAATGTATTCAAGAGGCGGCTGGATATAGCACTTGGAGAGAATAGGGTCTAAGGTCATGGGGAGAAAGCAGGATTAGGCCATTGAGTTGGATATCAGCCATGATCATGATAAATGACAGAACAGGTTTGAAGGGCCAAATGGCCTCATTCTATTTTCTACATTGCTATGAAATTATGACTGTTGTATTATGCAACTTGCAGGAAGGCAGCACAGCGAGCACTGCAGTGGGTTCATTTTTTCACCATGTGTTGGATCGATGCAATGATGATCTTCATATTGGCACCAAGGGAACTCCAACAACTAAGTAGTCACCAGGCCGCAGCTGGAGAAGGTTGAATAACCCCAAAAGGCCACCCCAAACCTCTCTTGGTTTCTAACCACTGACAACAACGCACATTTATGTAGCACCTTAAATACAGTAACATTTCCCAAGGTGCTTTACGGACTATAAGATATAAGAGCAAAGTTAGGCCATTTGGCCCATCGAGCCTGCTCCGCCATTCAATTGTGACTTTTTCTCATCCCCATTCTTCTGCCTTTTCCCCAAAACCCCTGATCCCTTCATTAATCAAGAACCTATCTATCTCTGTCTTAAAGACACTCAATGACCTGGCCTCCACAGCGTTCTGCGGCAATGAGTTCCACGGGTTCAACTCTCCGTGGCTGAAGAAATTCTACCTCATCTCTGTTTTAAAGGATCCTTTAGTCTGAGGTTGTGTCCTCTGGTTCTAGTTTTTCCCACTACTGGAAACATCCTCTCCACATCCACTCTATCCAGGCCTCATAGTATCTGTAAGTTTCAATAAGACCCCCCTTCATCCTAAACTCCAACGCGTACAGACCCAGTGTCTTCAACCATTCCCCGAAGGAGGATATTAGGACAGGTGACCAAATGTGGTCAAAGAGATAGATTTTAAGGAAAGTCTTAAAGGAGGGGAGGAGAGAGAGAGAGAGAGAGAGAGAGAGAGAAAGAAAGTATGAGATGTGTGATTAGGGAGGAAATTCCAGAGCTTAGGCTCTAGGCAACTGAAAACACGGGTTACAATGGAAGCTGAAACACAGTCATGGGTGGATTTCACTCAGTTTAGTTTTGATATACGGGTTCTGACACTGACAAGGCAGGGTCTGTCCCCTGAAGCTATTAGCATCCATTAACAAACATTAATGTTGAGACTTATTAAAATCTTACTCATATTGGTCTTTGTGCAGAAATCAAGATTAAATTGTGGGCTAAGCTCTGCACCCTTCTGGCCACTCCTGACTTTTTTTTCGCCACACTGGTCATGAAATGCTGAAGCCCTCATTCGTGTCTTGGTCACCGCCAGCCTTGTTTATTCCAATGCACGCCTGGCTACTTTATATCTCACATTGCAGTTCAGCCAAAACTATGCAGATCATATCCCAGTTAGGTCATGCTCATCCCATCACAGAATCGCTACAGTACAGAAGGTGGTCCACTGACCCTGTACTGATAACAATTTTACCCAGGCCCTATCCCCAGAACCCCACGTATTTACCCTGCTGATCCCCCGATACTAAGGAGCAATTTAGCATGGCCAATCAACTGAACCTGCATGTCTTTCGGACTGTGGGAGGAAACTGGAACACCCAGAGGAAACCCACACAAACACAGGGAGGATATGCAAACTCCACACACAGTGACCCGAGGCTGGAATCAAACCTGGATCCCTAGCAGTGCCACCATCAATCTTCTGCTTACTGACCTATGTTGGCTTTCGAGTTGGCAACAGCTCCATTTTCAAATTCTAATCACAATAATCAAAAAGCTTCATGATCTCACCGTTCTCTATCTCTGTAACCTCCTTCAGCACTACAACGTTTGAGATCTTTGCACCTTCCAATTATGACCACTCCCTCAAGCTACCATTGGCAGTCATGGCTTCACCTGCCTATACCCCAAGCTCTGGAATTCCTTCGCAAAACCTCACTGCTTTTCACTCCTCCGTGAAGGTTATTTTAAAGTTTACTGACGTGTCACAAGTAGGCTTACATTAACAGTGCAATGAAATTACTGTGAAAATCCCCTAGTTGCCACGTTCCGGCACCTGTTCAGGTACACTGAGGGAGAATTTTGCATGGCCTGTGCACCTTATCAGCACATCTTTCAGACTGTGGGAGAAACCCATGCAGAACGGAGAGAATGTGCAGACTCCACACAGACAGTGATTCAAGCCGGGAATCAAACCTGGGTCCCTGGAGCTGTGAGGCAGCAGTGTTAACCACTGTGTGACCGTGCCGCCCCAAAAGGTGTTCCTTACAACCAAAGAACTTTGACCAAGCTTTGGGTACAAATCCTAAAATCTTCTTAGATGATTTGGTGTCAAAGTTTGCCTACAAACGTTCATGTGAAACATTCTGGGATATTTTTCCCATTATTTAGTGACTAGGAAACACCAGAACAGATGCAAGTGATACGATTCCATCAGATTACTAACAGGATAAATGCAAAATACTGTGGATGCTAGAATCTGAAAAAAGAAACCCAGAAAATGCTGGGAATTCTCAGCAGGTCTGACAGCTTTTGTGAAGAGAGAATAGAGCCAACATTTCGAGTCAGGGTGCCCTTTGTTAGATGAAGGGTCATCCTGACTTGAAACATTATCGAGTGGATTCTCGGAGGCTTCTTCCCACAGCTGAAATGGCTGTCACAAGAGGACACAGGTTTAGGGTGCTGGGGAGTAGATACAGAGGGGATGTCAGGGGTAAGGTTTTCACTCAGAGGGTGGAGGGTGCATGGAATCGGCTGCTGGTGGTGGTGGGGGAGGCGGATTTGAAAGGGTCTTTTAAGAGGCTTTTGGATAAGTACATGGGACTTAGTAAGATGGAGGGTTATAGGTAAGCCTAGTAGATAGAGATATGTTCAGCACAACTTCTGGGCCGAAGGGCCTGTTTGTGCTGTAGTTTTCCTATGTTTTTATCAGACTTGGTTACAAACCAGATGCAACATCGCTCATTATAAACGTCAGAGAAAATCTAATTTGATCATTTTTATTAAAATCACCTCAAACAAACTGAAAAAGTTTCCCAGGCAAGTAAACAGGTACTCCAAACATTTAGAACATGTGCTCTGAGCAGCTAGGGTTGAAGTTGAAAGTAGCTCAGTAGGAATCCTTTCCATCTCAGCAAGGGCAGCTATTAACTAACTGGCTCTGGAAATGCTTGGATTTTTGCCACTTGTTATGATAGTACAGGCCAGAAACTCACCGGTTTCACAAGGACATCAGTTTTACCCTTAGTTTAAAAATATCCAGCTCATGAGTAGCACAGCACGCTGCTCATTTAATGTGGAGCACTTCTTGAGTTGTACAAAAACAGCTCTGTCCCCTTCTGATATCACCCTCCAGTGATATTCTAACCACTCTCTCAAGGACTGGGGCAGCACAATGGCACAGGGGTTAGCACTGCTGCCTCACAGCGCCAGGGATCCAGGATTAATTCCTGATTTGGGTCACTGTCTGTCAGGACTCTGCACGTTCTCTAATGTGCACGTGGATTTCCTCCGGTGCTCCAGTTTCCTCCCACAGTCCAAAAACGTGCAGATTAGGCTGATTGGACAATTTAGCATGACCATTACTATCAAGTGGACCAGCTGGGATAAATACATGGGGTTGTGGGGATAGGGCCAGGATGGGATTGTGGTCAGTGCAGGCTCGATGGGTTGAACGGCCTCCTTCTGCACTGTATGGATTCTATGGTTCTATGAGAGGGCTGTTACAATTCAGGTTTCTCACACGCAACATAAACACCAGTTTCCAAAAGCAAACCGGCAGACTCTTGCACAATGTAACCTGGGATAGTGAGCCTGAGCAAAGGGTAAACAGCTGATATTTATCTAGCACCTTAACATAATGAAAGGTCCCAAGGTACTACTTCCCAGCAGCATTGTAAAGCATGACATCCCCACCACATGGGAGATATTAGGTAAGATGACCAAAAGTTTGCTCAGAGAAGTAGGTTGTAAAGATGTCTTCAAGGACATTAAAGAACAAGGTAGCGGAGCAGAGAGATGTAAGGATTGAATTCCAGAGTTTAGGGACAAGCCACCAACAGTGATACAATTAAAATTGGGGGATGCATAAGAGGCACTAATTAGATGAATGGAGGAGATTACAGAGATAGGGAGGAACAATAACTTGGAGGTATTGAAAGGGAATCTGTAATCAGAGTTCTGGATTGCCTCAAGTTTACAATGGGTAAAATGTGAGAAATCCATTAGCAGTGCATTTGTCATTTAATTTCAAACCCATTTATTTTCTCTGGCTCATATGGTAAGATGGTGGCATACTGGTAATATCACTAATATTGGCGAGCAATCCAGAGGCCTGGGCTATTTTTTTCATTCATTTGTGGGACATGGGCATTGCTGGCTAGCCAGCATTTATTACCCATCCCTAACTGCCCTTTCAGAAAGTGGTGGTGCATTGTGTTCTTGAATCGCTGCAGTCCATGCTCTGTGGGTTGACCCACAATGCTGTTAGGGAGGGAATTTCAGGATTTTGACCTAGTGACTGCAAAGGAACGGTGATATATTTCTAAGTCAGTATGGTGAGTGGTTTGAAGGGAAACTTGCAGGTGGTCGTGTTCCCCATGTATCTGCTGCCCTTGTCCTTCTAGATAGAGGTGGTCGTGAGTTTGGAAGGTGCCTAAGGATCTTTGGTGAATTGCTGTAGTGCATCTTGTAGATAGTACACACTGCTGCTACTGAGCGACGGTGGTGGAGGGAGTGGATGTTTGGGGATGCGGTGCCAATCAAGGGGGCTGCTTTGTCTTGGATGGTGTCAGGCTTCTTGAATGTTGGAGTTGTACCCATCCAGGCAAGTGAGGAGTATTCCATCACACTCCTGACTTGTGCCTTGTAGATGGTGGATAGGCTTTGGGGGGTCAGGGGGTGAATTACTCACAGCAGTATTTTGTGTTTACGTGGCAAGTCCAGTCGAGTTTCTGGTCAATGGTAACCCCAAGGATGTTGACAGTGGGGTATTCAGTGATGATAACACCATTGAATGTCAAGGGGCTGTGGTTAGAGTGTCACGTGGTGGTCGTTGTGTGGCACAAATGTTACTTGCCACTTGTCAGCCCAAACCTGGATTTTGTTCTATTTGAATGTGGACTGCTTCAGTATCTGAGGAGTTGCGAATGGTGTTAAACATTGTGCAATCATCGGCTAACCTCTCATTTCTGACCTTTTGACAGAGGGAAGGTGATTGATGAAGCAGTTGGAGATGGTTGGGCCTAGGACACTACCCTGAGGGACTCCAGCAGAGATGTCCTGGAGCTGGGATGACTGGCCCTCTGCAGCCACAACCATCTCCCTATGTACCAGGTATGACTCCAACAAGTGGAGAGTTTGCCCCAATTCCCATTGATTCCAGTTTTGGCTAGGGTTCCTTGATGCCACACTTGGTCAAATGTAGCCTTGATGTCAAGGGGACTGTCACTCTCACCTCACCTCTGGAATTCAGCTCTTTCATCCATGTTTGAACCAAGGCTATAATGAAGTCAGGAACTGAGTGACCCTAGTGAGAAGATTATTGCTGAGCAGGTGCTGCTTAACAGCACTGTTGATGACTCCTTCCATCACTTTACTGACGATCCAGAGTAGACTGATGGGGCGGTTATTGGCCAGGCTGGATTTGTCCTGCATTTTGTGTACATACTTGAGCAATTTTGCACATTGTCAGGTAGATGCCAGAGTTGGAACTGATCATGAAGAGTTTGGCTAGGAGAGTGGCAAGTTCTGGAGCACAAGTCTTCAGTACTATTGTCAGACTGTTATCAGGGCCCACTGCCTTTGTAGTATCCAGTGCCTCCAACCTTTTCTTGATATCACGTAGAGTGAATCAAATTGGCTGGAGATTGGCATCTGAGATGCTGGGGACCGCTGGAGGAGACCCAGATGGATCATTCACTCGACACTTCTGGATGAATATTGCTGCAAAGCCTTATCTTTTGCACTGATGTGCTGGGCTCCTCCATCATTGAGGATGGGGATATTTGTGGAGCCTACCCCTCCAGTGAGTTGTCTAATTGTCCACCACCATTCACAACTGTGTGAGGCAGGACTGCAGAACTTAGGTCTGATCCATTAGTTGTGAATCGCTTAGCTCTGTCTATCACTTGCTGTTTATGCCGTTTGGAATGCAAATAGTCCTATTTGGTAGCTTTACCAGGTTGAGACTTCATTTTTAGCTGTGCCTGGTGCTGCTCCAGGCATGACCTCCTGAACTCCCCATTGAACTAGGGCTGATCCTCTGGCTTGCTGGTAATGGTTGAGTGAGGGATATGCTGGACCATGAGGTTGCAGATTGTACTGGAGTACAGTTCCGCTGCTGGAAATTCTCTGGGAAAGTGGATTCAAATCTCACCAGAGCAACTGGTTAAATTGGAATTTAGTTAATAAAATCTGGAATATAAAACTAGTCTCAGTAATGCTGACCATGACAACTATCATTGATTATTGTAAGAACCCTTCTGGTTCACTAATGTCCTTTAGGGAAGGAAACCTGTCCTCCTTACCTGGTCTGGCCTACACTTGACTCCAGAGCCACAGCAATGTAGTGGACTCTTAACTGCAAGTTGTGGAGCACAAGTCTGTAGCCTCCAGAACTTAAATAGACTAACAAGTCACTCAGTTCAAGGGCAACTAGGGGTGGGCAACAAATGCTGGTCCTGCCATCACCGCCTATATCCCACACAAGAATAATGATTAAAACCAGTCTTGCCGTACGCTACTGCAACAAGCTAAACAGGTTCCCGCACAGAGTCATTCACAGCAGCAAAACAGTAATAGCAAATTGCTGAAGTCAGTGGGTAATGTAACAGTTTCACGAAAAGATGCATCGTGGTTCAAACGTGGGCGAAAGAGCTAAATTCCATAGGTGAGGTGAGCGTGACCATCCTTTACATCAAGGAGCCCTAGCAAAACTGGAATCAGGAGGCAAACTCTCCGCTGGTTGGAGTCACACCTTGTACACATGAAGACAGTTGTGTTTGTGGAGGGTCAGTCATCCCAGCTATAGGACATCTCTGCAACAGTCCCTCAGGATAGTGTCCTAGGCACTAGTTGTAGTCCTTTGACTGGCCATTGGACAGCCGAACATTTTTCAGAAAGGGAGCAACCATTCCAACTATTCCCAGGATTTTGTTCTGAGCTGTACCTCACCTCCCTATAAGTCCCAGCTATTTAGTAAACCTAACAAACTGCTGCACTGAAATTGATGGATGCTGATATCCATAAAATTTTGAAGAGCAGCGTCACCTTGCAGAAGGCAAATCTGTGAGACAGTCAGTTTATCCAAACAACGGACAAGAAGTTCCATCAAGCAAGCTGCTGATGTTTGACCAGCACAGTCTGTTATCCCCTGCAATAACCTGCACTTAAATAACACCTTTAATTTAGAAAACACATGGAGGGATAATCAAATAAATAAAATAAATACATCAAGCCAAAAAGGAAAATATCAGGAGGGCCAATCAACAATTAGAGTGATGAGTTTAAAGGAAGGTTACAAAGGAGGAGAAGCTGTTGGAAAGGTAGAAGTGATTAGGAAAGGAATTCAAGAGTAAGTGCCTAGTGAATGAAGGCAAGGTCAGAGACAGATAGAGAAGAAGCCAGAACTAAAAGAATAGTGTGTGTTGGGGATGTGGGAAAGGGAGGGAGAAAGGTATGCGAAAAGGTTAAAGAGAAAGCTGGAAGAAGTTACAGAAATAGAGAATGTGGTAGGGGCTGGAGGAGGTTACAAGGATAGGGAGGATTGGAGGACTGGAAGAAGTTACGGGGTGCGTGGTAAGGGCTGAGAGAGGAGAATTTAAGGAGTATGATAAGGGCTGGAGGAAGTTATATAGAGATGGAAGTTTGTTGGGGCTACAGGAGCATAAACCTCAGGAGTGTCTTGGTGATGGGGATGGTTATCGAAAGAGGGAGGATTATGCGGGCTGGAAGAGCAGGCGGGGTAGATCTGAAGGAGCTGAGAGATAGGGAAAATTGAAGGATTGGAGGAGATTAAAAAGATAGGGCAGATTGTAGGGCTCGGGCAGGTTAGAGCAAAGGGAAGGATTGTAGGAGGTTCCAGAAATAATGAAGGGTAAATGGACGAGGTTACAGAGATAGGGAGGAGCAAAGTCATGAAAGGATGAAAAGTATGAGTATTTTGAAGCATTTGGAAGCAATGTAGGTCAGCCAGGGTCATGATAGGAAAGCAGAACTTGGTGTAGAATGGATATGAATAATAGAGTTTTGGAGGAATTAAGTTTACAGGATGGAGGATGGAAGATCATTCAGAAAAGCAGTGGAGTGGTCAGGTTTGGAGATGACAACAATACTTCATGCTGAAAGATTTAGGAACTTTCAAAATGGTCAGATAACAAACACCTTGCCAAAAAAAAATCCAAGTACATGAGCACTCTTTATCCGAATCAGGGAATGATGGCACTGAACTGTGTCGGCATTAACTGAGCACGAACCCTTTCAGTCAGTCATTCTCCCTAGCTAAGCTTCTGCTACAAGGAAAGGAGAATCTACATATTACATTCCATGAAATTATGCCCGCTCTCCTATTAATGACCTCTCTCTAGAGAATAATTTAAACCAAATACTCACACTATCAAATCCTCCCAATTCGTGTACAAGTCTATATAGCTTGAATAAATTCAAATCCCTGTAACCAAGCACAGGACGTTTGTTGATTGGGGTACCTGCAGGAAAATAAAAGGCAGACAATATAAAAACTCTTTTCGTTAAAAATTAACAACCAAAATTTGTTCAGTAAATCCTTTAAAGATTAACTCAAAGAAATTAAAATGAGTAAACTAGTGGTTCAACATCTCTTCATTTCTGTCACCCTCTCCACATTCCCACCAATTCCCTCCTCCAGTCCCACAATCACCCGTAGTCATCACAGTCGCTACTAACCTTACAAATAAGACCCTTACCTCGATCCTCCATGAACTTGTACAATTGTTGCAGGAAATTCTCCCTTTCCTCTGGAAATGGTTCCACCTCTTCCTAAAGATTTTAGATGTGGAATGGGGAAAAAGTTAAAATTTTGAACTTTATTTTATGAGTCACAAGTAAGCTAACATTAACACCGCAATGAAGTTACTATGAAAATCCCCTAGTCGCCACACTCTGGCGCCTGTTTGGGTACACTGAGAAGAGGGTAAAAACGTACAAACATCTGCTTTTGCGATTCTGCAACAGCACACCTGACTCCATGGACAGAAACAAACACTGCCTTATACAAGGGCATTAAGGACACTGTCCTGCTGACAGTCAAAATTACAAAATTAATTTCGACTTAAGTTCTTCAGTGGTTAGCACTGCTGCCTCACAGCGTAAGGAACCCCTGTTCAATTCCAGCCTCAAGTCAAGGTCTGTGTGGAGTTTGCACATTCATCATGTGTTAGTGTGGGTTTCTCTGGGTGCTCCAGTTTCCTCCCACAGTTCAAAGATGTGTAGGGTAAGTGGATTGGCCATGCTAAATTGCCCTTTACAGTTTCAAAATGTGTAGGTTCGGTGGATTAGCCACAGTGGAGGCAAAGTTTAGCATGGCTAATGCACCTAACCAGCACATCTTTCAGACTGTGGGAGGAAACCGGAGCACCTGGAGAAAACCCACACCGAAATGGGGAGAATGTGCAGACTCTGCACAGACAGTGTGCCAAACCAGGAACTGAACCTGACTCCTTGGTGCTGTAAGGCAGCAGTACTAACCACTATGCCATCATGCCTTCAGTTTAATCACATGAATTGTTAATCATTTTGAGCAAACTTCCAAGGGCAGTAAGGGTATGGACAACAAATATTACCTTGCTAACAATGAAAGAAAAAGTAAAAGATAATAAAATGCAGTGAAAATTCAATTCCACTCCTTGACTGCAATTTCTCGCTAATCGAAGGACAAATAAACCCAATGAAGCAGATTAGGCATTGTGAGATGCCAACACATCATGCTGCTTTATATCAGCATTTTATAAAGGTTATTCTTCTGTGAACCTATACTCAGCAATAGGTGGCAACTGACACATCTGTGTTTCTCAAATCCTGCCAATCTCCACCCACTCCTCGCTATGGCTCTTCTCCTGCCACTCATTCCTTCTTGGTTAGAGCAGTGTTACTCCTGACACCACTCCAACACAATCCTTCCTGAGTATGACTGTGTTCTCTTCCCCTACACAAGTTAACCACCTCCACAGACACACCCCTGGCTATCGTTGTGCTCTCCACACCCTCCTGGTTAGGTTGGGCCAAATGGCCTGTTTCTGTGCTGTGGCATAAGAAGTATATTCACTACTGGCAGCTGGCAGGATGTCACTCCAGCTGACATCACCCAATAGTTTGGGAGTCATACAAGTGCAGTGGAAACCAGGCCAAATTGGAAAATCGAACGGCAGAAAGGGTTCTATGAATTAACCTGAAAGATCAGGAGGGAAAACAATTCACCGGTAGTTAAAAGCAAATTACTGTGGATGCTGGAAGCTGAAACCAAAAGAGAAAATGCTGGAAAATCTCAGCAGGTCTGGCAGCATCAGTAAGGAGAGTAAAGAGCTGGCATTTTGAGTCCAGGTGACCCTTTGTCACTCGATATCTCATAAGAACATAAGAAATAGGAGCAGGAGTAGGCCATCTAGCCCTTCGAGCCTGCCCCGCCATTCAATAAGATCATGGCTGATCTGTCGTGACTCAGTTCCACATTCCCACCCTTTCCCCATAACCCTTAATCCCCTCTCTTATCAAAAACCCATCAACCCGCGTCTTAAAAATATTTAGCGAGGTAGCCTCCACCACTTCAACAGGCAGAGAATTCCAGAGATTCACCACCCTTTGAGTGAAGAAGTTCCTCCTCAACTCCGTTCTAAACCGCCCCCCCTTTATCTTGAGGCTGTGCCCCCTAGTCCTACTATCCTTTCTGAGCGGGAAGAGTCTCTCCACCTCTGTCCTGTCCATCCCATTCATCATCTTATACGTCTCAATTAGATCTCCCCTCATTCTTCTAAACTCTAACGAGTACAAGCCTAGTTTATTCAACTTCTCCTCATAGCTCAACCCCCTCAACTCCGGTATCAGCCTAGTAAACCTCCTCTGCACTCCCTCCAAGGCCAAAATATCCTTGCGTAAGTACGGCGCCCAAAACTGCACACAGTACTCCAGCTGCGGCCTCACCAATGCCCTATACAGCCGCAGCAAGATCTCCCTACTTTTATATTCAATCCCCCTCGCTATGAAGGCCAGCATCCCATTCACCTTCCTGACCACCTGCTGCACCTGCAAGCTGGGTTTTTGCGACTCATGCACAAGGACCCCGAGGTCCCTCTGCACCGTCGCCTGCTGCAGTTTTTCGCCACGTAAGTAATAATCCTTCCTACCATTATTCCTACCAAAGTGGACCACCTCGCACTTGCCAACATTAAATTCCATTTGCCATTTCCTGGCCCATTCGCCCAGCCTATCTAGATCCTTCTGCAGACTCTCCACACCCTCCGCACAATTTGCCATTCCACCAATCTTGGTGTCATCAGCAAATTTCGACACCATACACTCGGTTCCCTCCTCCAGATCATCTATATAAATGGTAAATAGCTGAGGCCCCAGCACCGACCCCTGGGGCACTCCACTAGTCACCATCCGCCAATCCGAATAGCACCCATTGACCCCCACTCTCTGCCTCCTATTTGACAACCAATCCTCTATCCACGCTAACACCCTACCCCCAACTCCATGTCCCCTGACCTTCTGCAATAACCTCTTGCGAGGTACCTTGTCAAACGCCTTCTGAAAATCAAGGAAGACCACATCCAACGGCTCTCCTCTAGCCACCGCCCTAGACACATCCTCATAGAACTCATAGAATCTCTCCAGCAACACCAGCTTATTCTGTCTCAAAGCTGTCCCTGTCCCCAGCTTTGACAAAGGGTCATCTGGACTCAAAACGTCAGCTCTTTTCTTTCCTTACAGATGCTGCCAAACCTGCTGAGATTTTTCCAGTGTTTACTCTTTCGGTCACCGATAGTTAACACACTACCCAATCCCTGCTCAATACAAAATTCTCACCTCCTCCTCACTGGTCTCCTCTTCTTCATCATGCCCTTCTTCATCACTGCTTGAGCTCTCTTCCTTCAGCTCTGTCTTCCAGTTATTGGGGATGGCTCCGCTCCTCAAGAACTCTAAAGCCTGATCCAAAGCTGAAAATACCACCCAAAATGTACATTTTACTGATAGTCACATTTTAAAACAATTTGCTGGATAAATCAGCTATAGTAAAAGGAACCACTTAAATGGAAAGAACAGAGGTGGAGAACACAATTCGCTTAAACACTCACTGAAGTGTTCCCTCATATTTTGGGCAAGCTTCCTGCTTATGTTGGTCAGTGTTAGGGAATTAAGCAGTATGTTGCTCAGTCAGCGTGTCACTCACTCCAAGTCGGATCAAGAATACAGAATTAAACTTGTGATTTGAAATGTACTGCCTGAAAAAGAGTGGTGGGAGTTGATTCAACAGTACAAGGGGTGGAATTTTCCTGTCCCGCCTGCCATGGGAATCGTAACGGGCGGGGGTGGACCATGCAAAGGTACCTTGACCTTGGATAGCAACTTCCAGACTTGGCAACGAGGGCAGCCGGAAAATCCCACCCAAGGTCTCAAAACCAGTAACCGTGGGACCAAACTGGTGTCGGATTTCTGATCGTGCCAGTTTTTTGGTTCAGGACACTAGGTGGGGTTACAGGTAACTTGGACCATGGGGAAAGGCTGGTGTGCAAAGCCGGTAACCCGTCTGGCACATCACCACACCATGTAGCACTGAATCAAATTGTCCCAGTACATCATTTTACTCATTAAAATTTATGCATGACAGCTTATAAAATATCCGGATAGTGGATTTGAGACTCTGTACCTGTAATTGTCAAATGATTTAAATAAAGGCCTGCAGGGCTATGGGGAAAGAGCCAGCTAAGTGGTACTAATTGGATAGTTCTTTTAAAGGAGCTGGCAGAAGCACAATGGGCCGAATGAAAGAATGACAGACTTGCATTTATATAGTGTTTTTCATGAGCAGCAGATTTGTGCTTTGCAGTCAGTGAAGTGCAGAGACTGTTTAATACAAGAAATGAGGCAGCTAATTTGCACTCAGCAAACACAATAATGAGCAGTTTTTTTTGTGATATCGACTGAGGAATAACTCCTCTTTAGTGTCTTAGGATCCTTCATATCCACCTGAGCAGGCAAATGAAGCCTCAGTTTAATGTCTCATCCAGTGTCTTTCTGTACTTTATTATTCTACCGAAAGCCGTTAAATGTAAATTACTATTAAATTCTGCATTCAGCACTCACTAGATTTTCCCATCAACTCTTTTCATTCCTATCTGCACTTTCTATAATGCAGCAACATCACTGATGAAGAGTTCACCCACAATGCCACTGAAAAGAGGAACAGGTTTAACCTCTCCATATATCCTGCCAAAGTGCTTCAATACTTTTATCCTTTCTCAGGACGTGGGTGTCACTGGCAAGACCAGCATCTGTTGCCCATCTCTAACTGGCCTTGAGAAACTGATGATGAGCCACCTTCTTGAATTAAGTGGCATGATCAATCACTTCAGAGGGCAGTTTAGAGATAACCACATTGCTGTGGCTCTGGAGTCACATCTAGGCCAGACAAGGTAAAGACGGCATATTTCCTTCCCCAAAGGACATCAGTGAACAAATGGGTTTTCAAGACAGATTTTTCTAACAATTGATAATAGTTTCAATGGTCACCACTATTGAGACAAGTTTTCAGTTCCAGATTAATGACTGAATTTAAATTCCATCAGCTGCCATGATGGGATATGAATCTGTGCCTATAGGGCATAAACCTGGGCCTCTGGATAAATAGTCCAAGCCATTATATCATAACAATCTTCATAACTGTTAGGCATGATGAATAAGATTTACAGAGTCAAGTAGGGTCATAGAGTCATAGAGGTCTACAGTATGGAAACAGGCCCTTCGGCCCAACTTGCCCGTGCCGCCCTTTTGTTTTAAAACCCTTAAGCTAATCCCAATTGCCCGCATTTGGCCCATATCCCTCTATACCCATCGTACCCATGTAACTATCTAAATGCTTCTTAAAAGACAAAATTGTACCCAGCTCTACTACTACCTCAGATATAAATTAGCAATGATCTCATTGAAAGGTGAACAGACTGGAAGGGCTGAATGGCCTACATATATTTCTATGATCCTGAAAATGTGCCCATGCCAAATCATAATTCTGGTACTATTTGCAGATTGTACTTCCAATAAATTTTAATCCCCAGTGACTTTCTACACCAGAACAATGTGCATGTTGGTGAACTTTCACATTTTTGCCTGTCGTTTCAGTATAATGAAGTAAAATTCATTTTACCTTCCTTCATTGCAGCATCATACTTGGACGCCATCTCACTGTTAAATTCTGCGATGTCCTTCCTGGGTACAGCCACACTGCAACAAATCAGTCACAGCACTGGTGTTAGGGGAGCAGAACCAGAGGTGCAGGCAAAAGATCAGCACCATCCAATTCATGCTGACTCTCACTGGCTCCAAACCAAATGCCACTTGAACCCCCAGCTAATGTTTTACAGAATGAAATCGAATCTATTAACGCGGTTGTTTTGCATCAACTCTCCTATCAACTGGAGACCAAAATTGGAGCCATGAATACAAACATGTTCACTAAGAAATCCAATATGGAATCCAGCTGAAATTTATTCAGATAATAAAATAAAAAGTTTATTTATTAGTCACAAGTAGGTTTACATTAACACTGCAATGAAGTTACTGTGAAAATCCCCTAGTTGCCACACTCTGGCGCCTGTTCGGGTATGCTGAGGGACAATTTAGCAAGGCCAATGCACCTAACCTGTACACCTTTGGACTGTGGGAGGAAACTGGAGCACCTGGAGGAAACTCGCGCAGACACGGGGAGAATGTGCAGACTCCACACAGACAGTGACCCAAGCCAGGAATTGAACCCAGGTCCCTGGTGCTGTGAGGCAGCAGTTCTAACCACTGTGCCACCGTGCCGCTCCATGGTGAGAATATGAAATAGTTGAGGAAAATAACAAACGTGTATTTCAGGGAAAAATAGATAGATACATGAGAAAAATAGATACATGAGAAGGGAATAGAAGCATATGTTAGTAATGAGATGAAGAGTGGTGGAAAGAGGCTCAGTTGCAACATGAACACTGGTATTTCTGTAAAACTACATTCTGTAGATTAACCAGGGACATAGTTTTAATCCACTCTTCCTTTTTTCTTTCCACAGCGGGTCATTCCCTGTGTCAGACGATTGCACAAAACAACTAGATAACTGACAATACCGTAGAATGGGATGGCCTTGGCACAAGCCTCTCCTTTGTTCATATTTCAGCATTAGAATGGGGTGGCCTAAACACACATCTCTTCCTGGTTCAACTTCCAGCATTGGGTTCCAGAAAGGAGCTTAATCCAACCATGTGTCAGGCTTTCGACAACAGAGGTAGTGATGTATTGGAAATGTGGGGCTGGAGATAGCAGCACGTGGGGCTGGAGACAGTGGTGCACCAGGAGGACTAATGGACCAACTTTACTGACTGAAGTTTTGGTTTCCTGGCAGTGTTATCAGGGCAGCACACAACAATTGAAGTAAACGGTGATAGAGAAGTTAAGCTCAGGGTGAACCTGGAAACCAAGGTTGTGAACAATCTGGTTCAGCCACAGACAGTGGCAAAACAGGCTGATGGAATCAATGGAAAGGGAATGGTGTTTGTGGTGAGAACTAATGACACTTGCTTGACAAGTGGGGAAGATGAAATGGATTGGGGGAGGTTCGTAAACTGGGTTAAAAAATTAGTCAGGAGGCAGCAAACAGAGTCAAAGGGCAGTTTTCAGAGTGCTAGGAAATGGGTAATGGCTTAGGGTTCTCGGGCTAATTCTGTTCATTGTGTCCATTTGTGCTTTGAATATAGGCCTAAAGAGAGTAACATCAAAATATACAGATGATACAAACATACAAGATAGAGGTAATCCCTTCGAAGACAAAAGGAAACTGTGAAAGGAGTGGGAGTGAGCAAGACAGTGCAATTCTAATGTTAATGATAAACATGCATTTTTATATGTTTTTAACGTCATAAAACATCCTGAGGCACTTCACAGGAGAATTATCAAACATGATTTGAGACCAACTGATAGCATAGGCACTGATGGTGCAGCAATTAAAATCAAGCCGCCAGAACAGGCAGAGCACAGAAATCTCAAGAGTTGTAGGTTTGAAGGATGTGGTGAAGGGTTTGAAAACAAGAATTTCAAACTGAAGGCACTGTGGATCAGGAGGCAATCTATGTTAGCAGACACAGAGATAGTGACTGAACAGGACTTGGGACAGCAAGGTAGCACACTGGTTAGCACCACTGCCTTGCAGTGCCAAGGACCCGGATTCAATTCTGGCCTCAGGTCACTATCTGTGTGGAGTTTGCACATTCTCCCCGTGTCTGCGTGGGTTTGCTCTGGGTACTCTGGTTTTCTCCCACACTTCAAAGATGTGCAGGTTAGGCTGATTGCCATGATACATTTACCCTAGCGTCAGGGGGATTAGCAGGGCAAATATGTAGGGTTACAAGAAAAGGATCTGTGTGGGATTGTGGTCAGTGCAGACTCGATGGGCCAAATGGCCTCCTTCAGCACTGTAGAGATTCTATGACTCTAGTGTCGGGCATGGACAGCAGAGCTTTAGCCGTACTCGAGTTTATGAAGGGTGGAAGGTGGGGTGCCAGCCAAGAGAGCCCAGGAATAGCCAAATGTAGAGGTAATGAAGGCATGGATAAGAGTTTCAACAATAGATAGGGGACATTACCAAGGTATAATTAGGGTGTCTTGGTGATTAAATATGACACCAAGGTTGTGAGCAGTCTGGTTCGGCAGCACGTAATTGTCATGGACAGGGATGGAGTCGTTTGCCTGTGGCAGGGACCAAAGTCAATGGCTTTGGTCTTCCCAATATTTCGGGAAATAAATTTCTGCCTGTCAATTAGATATCAAACAAGCAGCTGAATAATTTAGAAATAGTGGAGGGGTTGAAGCAGGTGATAATGAGATAGAAGTGGGTGTCATCAGCATACATATGGAACTAAATGGTGTGTGAGCAGAGAGGGGTGAATATACATGGACGTAATGAAGCTAATGGATTCCACAATTTATTACAAAGACTAGAGAATATAAAACAAGAGAAAATGATGAATCTATATAAAAGCTCAGTTACAATACCTTGTGTGGTATTTGTCTCCACATAGTAGTTAGAATATTGAGGCTTTAGACAGTGAATAAGAGGTTCACTAGGATGCTGACTGGCATGTTGGTGAGCACTGCTGCCTCACAGCACCAGGGACCTGGGTTCAATTCCCGGCTTGGGTCACTGTCTGAGTGGAGTTTGTATGTTCTCCTTGTGTCTATGTGGGTTTCTTTTGGGTGCACCGGTTTCCTCTCACAGTCCAAAAGACGTGCTGGTTAAGTGGATTGGCCGTGCTAAGTTCTCCCCAGAAGTCATGCTGGAGTGTGACGACTAAGGGGTTTTCCTAGTTACTCCATTGCAGTATTAATGTAAGCCTACTTGTGACTAATAAATAAACTTAAGCTTACTAAAATACAAAGATGAAGATGTGTAAAATTTGAAGTTTTTCTTCTTTTGAGCATTATAGATTATGGAATGATAGGAAAAAATTCAAATAACAAATAGGTGGGTCAAGATAGATCAAAGGACTATTTTTAGTAGGTGGGATATTTTGAACCAAACAGCAGAGAGATTCAAGATTAGAACATAGAACATAACAGCGCAGAACAGGCCCTTCGGCCCACGATGTTGCGCCGACCAGTTAAAAAACAATGACCCACTAACCTAAACCAATCCCTTTTCGTCCATAAACCTATCCACGGATCTCTTAAACGCCCCCAAACTAGGCGCATTTACAACCGCAGCAAGCAGGGCATTCCAATCCCTCACCACCGTCTGGGTAAAGAACCTACCCCTGACATCCGTCCTATAACTACCCCCCCTTAATTTAAAGCCATGCCCCCTCGTGCTAGTTTTCTCCATCCGAGGAAAAAGGCTATCACTGTCCACCCTATCTAAACCTCTAATCATCTTATATGTTTCAATAAGATCCCCTCTTAGCTGCCTTCTTTCCAGCGAAAACAACCCCAAATCCCTCAGTCTCTCCTCATAGGACCTCCCCTCCATACCAGGCAACATCCTGGTAAACCTCCTCTGCACCCTCTCCAAAGCTTCCACATCTTTCCTGTAATGTGGGGACCAGAACTGCACACAGTACTCCAAGTGCGGCCACACCAGAGTTGTGTACAGTTGCAACATGACACTGCGACTCCTAAATTCAATCCCCCTACCAATAAACGCCAAGACACCGTATGCCTTCTTAACAACCCTATCTACTTGATTCCCAACTTTCAGGGATCTATGTACACATACACCTAGATCCCTCTGTTCATCCACACAGTTAAATCTTCAACAGAGGAGAATTTCTTCATACTTAATTGTGAGGCTGTGGAATTCACTCTCTGGGTTTGTGGTCGAGGAAGAAACTATGTCAGCAATTACGGATAGGTTGTATGGTGGATTTAGAAAAAGGATTTGAAGGGGGTTTAGAGTAGAGTACACAATTTAGAGTATTGTGTACAGTTTTGGTCACCTAGTTACAGGAAGGATGTAAATAAGGTTGCAGAGAATGTTCACAAGGATGTTGCTGGGATTTGAGAAGCTGAGTTACAGAGAGAGATTAAATAGGTTAGGACTTTATTCCTTGGAGCATAGAAGAATGAGGGGAGATTTGATAGGGGTGCATAAGATTTTGATGGGTATCAATAGAGTGAATGCAAGCAGGCTTTTTCCACTGAGGCTAGGGGAGAAAAAAACCAGAGGGCATGGGTTAAGGGTGAAAGGAGAAAAGTTTAGAGGGAATATTCGGGAAGGCTTCTTCACGCAGAGAGTGGTGGAAGTGTGGAATGAGCTGCCGGATAAAGTGGTAAATGCGGGGTCACTTTTAACATTTAAGAAAAACTTGGATGGGTTCATGGATGAGAGGGATGTGGAGGGATATGGTTCAAGTGCAGATCAGTGGGACTAGGCAAAAAATGGCTCAGCACAGACAAGAAGGGCCAAAAGGCCTGTTTCTGAGCTGTCATTTTCTATGGTCCTATGGTTCTATGGGGTCTGGGAAAAGGGCGGGTAAGTATGGTCATGTGGAGAATAAATGCTAACAAGGATTGGTTCAACCAACTGGCTTCCATGTTGTAATATCTCAATATTGATGAATAAAGCTGCAATTGCCCTGACAGCATACTGCTAGAACACCAGGAATAAAAACGTCTTTAACTGAGCACTTCTGGCAACTGAAAATTCTACACAGGATTAAAACCGTTAAGTTATGGTTTACTACAAGGATTCCATTTAGAATTCTGACAAGCTGAATCAATGGTGGACTATTATGCTTGTAATTTTAATGCCCTGGGGATAAAGTGGAGGTACTCATTCAAGCTACACAGACACACACACTGTCCATATGCATGGCCTTTGTGCTCCAGCTGCATTCTGTATCAAATTATGTTAGACTCCAAGAACAATCTTTGTTGTTGAGGAAATGAGGAAGTCTCTGCCCAAAACGAGAAGCTGTCTCCTCAAATTCTGATAACCCTGCTGAATTTTGATGTGCTCCTGTCTCTCATTCACCCACACATGGAGAGGAATGCACAGCCCCTTTGAGATGCAAAATGCTGTTGGTAGCTAGTCAGAATTCCAGCAGCATAATGTAGGCGATGCTCAGAGACGGTGCTGTATAATGGAGATTGACGGACATATTAACAGTATTAGTCTGAGACTTCAGTTAATGCTGCAGTGAGAACAAACTTGGTTTGCTCTCACTGAATGGTGGTGGACGTTGAGGAACAACCTGATAGAAATCCACAAGATTGTGAGGGGCATGGACAGAGTGGATAGTCAAGCTTTTTCCCAGGGTGAAAGAGTCAATTACCAGGGGGCTTAGGTTTAAAGTGCAAGGGGCAAGATTTAAAGGAGATATACGAGACAAGTTTTTTTTACGCAGAGGGTGGTGGATGCTTCGAATCTGCTGCTGTGGGAGACAGGGGAAGCAGATACGATAGTGACTTTTAAGAGGGATCTTGACAAATACATGAACAGGCTGGGAATAGAGGGATATAGTCCCCGGAAGGGTAGAAGGTTTTAGTTCAGACGGGCAGCATGGTCGGTGAAGGGGGGGGGGTGCGCGTGCACAAAGGGCCTGTTTCTGTGCTGTATTTTCTTTATTCTTTGTTGTATTATCAATAAGGACTGTATTTTGGAATTAACCCCATGCTGCAACAGCTTTCTCATCAGTTTCAGTTCGCTGCAGTATAAATGATGCAAGGACTCACAATTTGCCATCCTTGAATGAGCGAACCAACACACTGTCCTTTTTCACTGTGACTTCATCACTGCAGTCGGGAGAAATTACCTTTTGGAACAAAGCAAAATAAGAAAAAAAAGAGATTTTTTTGGTCCACTTGCAATTGAAGGAAAAAGCTTAGAACATGGGACAAAAGGCACATAGACACATCTCAGAGAGATCTTTTTCTTTAGATAACATGAATTGGAGTGTAGATATCTGGTTCATTTCTAATGAGTCACTAGATTTTATTTATTTTCAAATAGTATTTAAAGAGAAATTGAGTTAGGAGTTGTAAGCTGTCACAATATAAAAGCTACTTGGTTTAATGAATTAACCGCAGATCCTCAAGAACAATGCCAGTTAAGTTCCACAACAGATTTCTATACCGTGTGATCGGAATACAGAGCAAGCTCACAACGTGTCTCAGTATAAATCTGTATATTTAAACTGATTTCTGCAATAAAATTACAGTTTAAAAAATGCTCACCAAGGCTGGGTAGCGTGAGGTCTTCCTTTTGTCTCCATTAGTACACTCTACACAGACAATTTTACCAATTAATTCATCGCTTAATCGTCTGTCTTCCTCATCTTCATCACTGGATGAAGACGACTCTTCTTCATCAGGGCTGCAATAAATGAGACAACAGATTATGACTGAATTTACTTTGTTCACACAACAAGATAAAGTCTCATGTCGGGAGTCTAAAAAACACAAATCACACTCTACTTTCAGGTGTTAGAACAGATGCGGTGTAATCGGAATAAATGGTGTGTATGAACTTGGGTAATGGAAGAAGCAGCAAGCACATTATGACACTAGCTAAATAGCGGACACAGAAACAGGCAAAAAGCTACCACATGCCGGTTTGTGGAAAGTTTGTTTTTAAACTAGGCATACAATGCCTCCGCAGACAATAGTGCAGAATGAAGGCTGACCCGAGCTCAAGTGGTTCACATGCAGGAAGGGGGCATGCACGAGGGTGGGTGTCTACAAAAGGCATTTTTGGGTGAGCAAGTGCAACTTGGTCAGTGAGAAACTCAATGCAATGGTGGGGAATGACTTTGTGCTGTAGCAGATGCCAGTCAGTGATTTGCTTGGTTGGGCCTTCTTAAAAGTGGCCAGAGATGCTTTGAGATCATGAGTTGCATTGACAGCTTTCTTTCAATATACATTGGGAGTTGTCAAAGAACAGCTGACAATTTGTAAGTAGGATTAGTGCTCCTCACATTTCAGAAATTAATTGCCTTGCTGATTCATTATTTTCAGCTCAAATATCACATCCTCTCTTATTTTTAAAGTGCAAATGAGGCACCATTTCTGCTTGTAATGCAGCTTTATGAATTCAATGTATGTTCAAAAGTAAATATTTTGGGACCTTGAATAGGACCTGCCAAATAAAACCCCCAAAACATGCTTGTGACTATTTTTAGTGTAATACAAGCAGAATACTCTGACTGTGCTTTAGGAATGAGAAAAAGCAGTCCAAAGACAAACATTTTGCATTCAAGCAGAGTTTTTAATGACAGCTCCAGAAACCACATCAAGAGAGCAAATGTGCAACGCAGGTACATCTTTAGCAGTAACCCTTTGCGTCAGAGAACTTTGCACTAGTTTCAAAATGAGGTGTTTGTTTACCTTTTTAACTGAACAGGACGGTCACACTTTGAGCTGCTACTTTCAGCTTTATATCTGCATTTAATGGCAAAGATCGATCTTTCAGAAATTGATTAGACATAAATCACTCCCAAATGATAAAGGTCATTCTCATGAGTCCATCAGTAACTTTGGGACGTTGTTCAGGAGCCTTAATGCACACAATGCCAAAGCCCCGCATTTTGCAGAGAACAACACTGATTTTTATGTATTCAGCAAATTAAACTGAGTGACATAAAAAGTTCTCCAGTGATAGCTTAACCTTCAATTGCTCCAAACCCTAGAAGGTTCAAATATTAATATGCTGAGAAGGTTTGCTTTTATTAACACAAGAATTAAAGTTAGGAGCAAACTGTAGAAACAGCAAACACCAAGCAAATCTAAATGTAAAAAAGGAGTTATAACAAAAATTCTAAATTTCCATTTGGATTCGATGCCTTTTCCAGCTATGCTCAGGATGAGAAAGACCAAAACAGAAACAGGACACACTGTAAGCTTTCAGCAATTGTATAGAGAACAGGAAGCCGTGGACTCTTAATAAATAAATAATTAATAAAACAATGAGAGTGAAGAAGATGAAATATGAGTGTAAGCTAGCCAGTAACATAAAAGAAGACTGCAAGAGTTTTTTTTAAGATATATAAAAGGTAAGAAAGAGGCGAGAATGGATATTGGACCATTGGAAAATGACAGTGACCCAAGCCAGGAATCAAACCCAAGTCCCTGGCGCTGTGAGGCAGCTAACCACTGTGCTGCCTCATAGCGCTAGGATAAACAGTGTAGAAGGAGGCTATTTGGCCCATGGTCTGCACTGACCACAATCTCACTCAGGCCCTATCTCCATAACCCCATACCCTAGTGAGCCCCCACAACACAATTTAGCACGGCCAATGCACCTAACCAGCACATCTTTCAGACTGTGGGAGGAAACCGGAGCACCCGGAGGAAACCCACGCAGACACAGGGAGAACATGTGGACTCTGCACAGACTGCGACCCAAGCCGGGAATCGAACCTGAGTCCCTGGCGCTGTGAGGCAGCAGTCTAACCACGGTGCTGCCTCATCACCCAGACCAAATGGACTACACCCCAGGGTTCTGAAGGGGAAAAATTACATGCGTATAAACAGGAGATGTTTTAGAAAAGCAGAAGAGATATTAGCACAAGATAATAGGAGGCATAAGGAGAAAAAATACATAAATAGTGTAAAGTACCATTATGAGACTGAGAGAAGGTGAGGGCATTAAGGAGGTGGTGACAAGGTAGCTCAAAAGGGAAGGACAAAAAATTGCAGCAAAAATTAGAATGCTCCACATCTGAAATGACAACATGTCCTCTCCCTCCACAGATGTTGCCTGACCTGCTGAGCATTTTCAGAAATGTTATTTTCACTTTCAACATCTGGATTTTATTTTTGCTTTTGGTTGATGTGTAAAACTGATTTGCTGCATTGGTGGGTCACACCTTGCAAACATCAAAGGCAAAAACTAGATTGCACTGCTAATAGCAAATAGTAGCTCTTCACATACTCAAAAATACTTTCATTTCTTGTAAAAATTCCAGGGTCCTTCGTTACAGGCTCTCAAATCACACAGAAGATACCTTATCCAACTAAATGGACAAGCAGCTCCCCATTGCCCATAAGAAGTATCTTTGTCAGACCCTGCAGCATGCCAAGTCTTATTACTGATAAAAAGGGGGCCAGAGAATCATTACACACACATTGGTAAATAGATGTCAATACGGTTTGCATGCTGTATGCAGTGGCCAACATAACAATCAATTGATGGTGTTAAGTACTGGAGGCATAAAAGAACTTGTGATATTTGGGGGTTGATTCAGAAGCCGACTTTCAGAACAGGCGAACTTAGGAACAGGAAGAGGCCAGTCACTCCCTCTAGCCTCTTCTCCATTTAATCAGATCATGGCTGCTCTGTATTTTGACTCCATTTGCCCAACTTCATCCTGTAACCGTCACCAGCACAAGTCCACCAATCTCAGTTTTGAAACTTCCAGCTGTTCCTCCACCCCAGATCCAGCAGCTTTTCTGGGAGAAGTGTGGGGAAAATATTCCAGCTTTTCACTACCCTTTGTGTGAAAAGTGCTTCCTGATATCACCTCTGAAGAGTCTAGTTCAAATTTTAAGGTTTGCAGAAATCTGTAGGAGGGTACATTAAAAAGGTACTGTCATCTTAAAATCAGAGCCAGAACTCTTCACCTCCATTCTTTCTCACTTACAAGTTAGATCATATTTAGCTTCTTATGTTGAGGAAAATAATAGTCTATGCAACCTTTTACCAAATTAAGGAATAGAGCTGAACGTGTCCCGTTCAGCAAGCTGGCAGGAAATCAGAGAGTCCATGGGGACTGTCCATGGTTTACCATCATGGACAGATAATCACATACTAACTGCTTGAAATAGCTGACCCATTTAATGCAACTGAAGTTCCAACCATTGTAACTAATATATACAGTGATGTTAGATAGTTAGTGCTGTTTGCCTGATATAGGTCGGTGCTGCTAACGAATGGGGTTGGTGAGAATGGTGGGAACTGCAGTTATCATTTGCTGATTGTATTGGAAACTGCGGGTGCAGGCTTCAGTGCTGCTGGCTGGATCCCGCATTATACTCTGTTATCAGACAGCAGAGGCAAAGGTATTCCCTTTCATGTGGAACAGGCCAATATGAAAAAACTGTCAGCTTCTGTCACAAACCCCTTTCTGTCGATACAATGATATGGGTGGTGCTGCCATCTTGCAAGAACAGCAGTGATGTCTGCTTTATGTCGACTATAAAATGCAAACAAATTGCAACAGGAAAAAATAATTGGTCACAAACTATTGGATTTTTCCAAGGTTTCATCTGACCTTTCCAAATAAGAGAAAGACTGCTCCAGGTGCAGATTAATTCTACAAAACAGGTTACGTACGATAGCCTTAAAAAGGCATGAAAAAGGCGCGTTAAGAGACGTTGGACACAAGGGCGGGTGGAATTTTACCATCCTGCCTGCCACAGGAATTGCAGAGGGACAGGGTGGGGCGGGGGGAGGCGAGGGAGAGAGAGAGAGAGAAGGGGAGAGAGAGAGAGAGGGAGAGATCACGCAAAGGTATGTTGACCTGGGGCAGGATTTTCCAGTTTTGGGGTAAGCATGGACAGAGAATCCTGCCCAAGATCTTCAAAGAGGAATAAACAGTCACGAATTGTACACTATTTGAATTCATGTTCAAATCTTAGTAAAGCTTCTCAATAATAATATTTTGAGTATGACAATTATTATTACATAAAACACAGAAGATAGGAGCAGGAGGAGGCTATTCAGCCTTTCCAGCCCACTCCACCATTGATCACGATCATGGCTGATCGTCCAACTCAATAGCCTAATCCTGCTTTCTCCCAATATTATTATGGTTGCGAATCTTTCAGAGAAGTTTGTTACTACCCTGTATTGAAAGATATTGAAAAGGCTGGCAACTTAAAAGTTTCAATCATGCTTAGTTAATCAGGGCACAAGCTGTGATGATCTGATGACTGGCACCTTTCTCTTGTTTTGGAATGCTAGTGAATTCTGGCATTCCTGAGCTATTACATAACTCAACAAATAGAAAAGAACATAAGGGGGTTCAGGGTAGCTGCAGTGATATTACTTTCGTTTCTAGAATCAGTATCAGACTCAAGCTCAGACAAATGCAACAAAATACAATCCAATCTTTTGCATGACATTTTTGTGGTTTGGACTCTGATTCGGTTAACAACAGCTGGCATTCTTATACAGTCCTTAATACTGTAAAACAGCCAACGACACTTACTTCACTATACTGTTATCAGACAATAATGACTTATATGTACATAGTGCCTTTAGTGTAGTAAAGCAGTTCAAGGCACTTCAAATGAGTGCCAATAGATAAAATCTGACACCAAGTCATACAAGGCGATATTAGAACAGCTGAACTGAAGTTCTCATAGGGTTGTTGGGCTGGAGGGGTACAGAGGTAGAGAGAGCGAAGGGAATTAAACACAAGGGTACTGAGTTTAAACTGGAGGCACTGGTTTAAGACATAGCTGGGACAAACAATTTATTTAGCATCTGGCCATTCTGTGTTTAATTTATGAGTGAGAGGAATTGACTCCAGCTGCAAACACTGAAAAACTCTTCTGTTTCTGACACTGGCAGAACTCCACTGAACCAATATAAAAAATGTAACAAGACCCCTGGCTGGGATAGGGCTACTTAGATGTCAGCCATGACTCAGGTTGTTAGCACTCTCAACTCAGCCAAAAAGTTGTGGGTTCAAATCCCGCTCCAGGATTTTAGCACAAAAGTCAAGGTTGATAAAGTGGTGCATTGCTGTCTTTCAGACGAGGCGTGAAAACTCGACCCTGGTTCCCATGGCACTATTACAAATATTATCATTGCCAATATACATCCCTCAATAAACACAACACAGATTGTCTGATCACAATCATATTTTTGTTTAGGGGAGCTTGTGATGTTCAAATTAACAGCCGCATTTCCTTAGGGTGGCACAGTGGTTAGCACTGCTGCCTCACAGTACCAGGAACCCAGGTTCAATTCCCAGCTTGGATCACTGTCTGTGCTGAGTTTGCACGTTCTCCCTGTGTCTGCATGGGTTTTCTCCGGGTGCTCTGGTTTCCTGTCACAGTCCCAAGATTTGCAGGTTAGGTTGATTGGCCATGGTAAATTGTCCCTTAGTGTCCCAAGATGTGATAGTTAGGGGATTAGCAGGGTAAATGTGTGGGGTTACAGAAATAGGGTGGGGTAAAGTAAGATACTCTGTCAGAGAGTTGGTACAGATTTGATGAGCTGAATGGCCTCCTTCTGCACTGGAGGGATTCTATAGATTATTTGAAGTGTAGTCACTATTGTAAAGTACTTCATTGGTTGTAAAATGCTTTGGGTCGTCTGACAGTTGTGAAAGGCGTTTTATAAATGCAAGTCTTTCTTTATGCTGAACCTGATGTGCTGCAGTTAAGTTTTTGGCCTGAATCAGTTGTGGTGTGGTCGGTGTCTTCATTCATTTCTGCACATTCAAGCATGTAATTGGGCTAAACACTGAACTTGAATATTCCTTTCATGTAAATACCAAGCAACTTCCAAAAAGTGGTGGCACTGCAGTATCTCTGTTGGCAGGAGAGTAAAATTATTGTGCAACAGGTTCACGTGGATGGTCTCCAAGTGTGGATGCAAGAATGATAATGGGAGAGTGTTAGCAGGGTATTTATTTGTATAATTTTTGAATTTAATAAATATTTGCAAAAAATGCAATAACTTGCAATGGCATTTTTATAAGGTGGGTCTCGTACTTGCCCAGGACATTTTCTAAGTGGGCAGTCATTTACAAATGGCAGTGCTCTGGAATAGAAAAACCGCAAAACAGTGTTACAATGCTTTGGTAACAGAGTTATTTTTCACTGCTCACTTCAGAGTAACAAGGACATGGAAAAGGTTATTTCTGAACTCCAGCAAAATGATTTCTAAAATGAAGGAAAACAGGGAAAATAAATTTTCCATCAACGTCAGGCATAAAGTATTTGTACAGGAATGTAGAGAATTAAAATCTACATATAGAAATGCACTCATATAAAGATTGGATTATCTCATTAATAATCTTAAATGTTCCACAGCCATGCGTTACAAGTTAATACTCACAGCGGATTGGATCTTCTTCCTCGGTTAGACTTCTTTCCAATGACAGGAGTGCCGAAGTGTTCTGGGTTAGTAAGAGGCAACTGGTCAAGCGTCTAAAACATCAAGCAAAACACAGGTTATTGTAGCCATAAAAACCACAGCACAGAGCAGGCAATCCAGTAATGCTCCATTTCTCCACTCACCTCACTCTCAGCAAAGTGTCGCTCTCCTTTCAGACACAGTGAAGTCCGTCTCAACGTTCTTTCATCGCCATCATCAAAAACTGTTAAAGGATACACAGCACTGGTCAGGTAAATTACTGCAAAGGGATCATTTCTTGCGAGCAGAGAAACATGATTAAGGGAAAAACTCCACTTGTCCCAGTAGTCATGGAAAAGAACCCACAGATACTGCTCATCGTCCTACGGATGTCACATTCATTATCACAATTGTGTTTTTAAAAATATTCTTACTGAAGATTTTTCTCCATTTTTACACACAATGCAACAAGCCCTCCAGGACTGATACAGTACAGCATAATTATTTTTCCATCATTTACATACAGAAAAGACCAGCAAATTACAATTGCTTTGGCATATCAATTACAACTTGTTACGATCACTGTAATCGTAATCATTATCTCCCTTCATATGGATAATGAAAGGATATTACATAGAGTAGTGGATATCAGAGTAATAGGATAAAGCCACGAGTACATGGCAAAATGGTGCACACCCTCACCCACAAGGTAACAAGGATTGAACTACACAGTATATTGGATCCCCTATGGGGTCAAATACAACCAGAGCCTAAAACAGCACACCAAAATTTCCAAACAATGAAAGGATGGTGGAGAAAGAGGGGAATGTTGGGATACAACCCCAAATCCAGGACATGACATGACAGTGTACGCTCACACAAAGAGATAACAGGAACCGCATGGGAAGAGGGCAGATAAACAGAACCCAAACATAATCCCCGACTCCACAAATTACAGGATACCTTCCATTAAGAAGGCCTAAACCCATCATATAATCCACACCTTCCAACCAGGGCTTTCTCACTGTACTCCTGATGTGATCTGACCAGGGTTTTGTATTGTAGCAACTAAAGTTTCTCCTCTGTATGTTTATAGCCCTCTAGATAGAAAGGCTTTGGTCCAAAATGGCCTCATTTTCCTGCATTGAAATTCATGTCACTATTTTAATCTAACAATGTCTTCTTGTGATTTTATGCTTACAGCTACATTATCACCTTTACCACTTATCCTTCCATTGTCAGCAAACTTGGATGTACGACTATATTGCATTCTCCAAGTCAGTAATAAATATAGTGATTACTTGAAATCATAGAAATCTACAACATGGAAGGCCATTTGGCCCATTGGATCCACGTCAGCTAACAAGCAGCCATCCAGCCTAATCTCCCTTTCCTGCTCTTGATCTTCAGGCCTGTAAGTTTAGGGAATTTAAATTCAAATCCAAGTTGTTTAAAAATGATATGAGTGTTGCAGCTTCTATCACCCTTTTGGGCAATGAGTTCCAGATCCTCACCACTCTCGAGATAAGAGAATTTTCCATCAATTCCCCTCTAAACCTCTTACCTTACATACGTATATATCTCAATGTTTATAGACATCTCAACCAAGGGGAATAAGGCCTTTCTAATCCCTCTATTTAGACTCCATAACTTAATACATCCTTAGGTCTCCCCTCAGCCTCCTCTATTCCAAAGAAAACAACCACAGATTATTCAACCTTCTTTCATAACCAAATTTCTCCAATCTTGACAACACGGTGTCAGCTGCAGAGTGTGGAGCTGGGGGGTTGAGGTAAGTGTGGGAATTTGGAGAACTGGAGGTCGGATCATAAAACATAGGAGTAGGCCACTCAGCCCATCGAGTCCATTCCACCATTCAATCATGGCTGATATTTTTCTCATCTCCATTCTCCTGCCTTTTCACTATAACCCTTGATCCCCTTATTAATCAAGAATTTATCTATCTCTGTCTTAAAGACACTCAATGACCTGGCCTCCACGGCAAAGAGTTCCACAGACAAACCTCTCTGTGGCTGAAGAAATTCTTTCTCATCTCTGTTTTAAAGGACTGTCCCTTTAGTCTGAGGTTGCGCCGTCTGGTTTTATTTTTTCCTACTAGTTTAAACATCCTCTCCACATTCACTCTGTCCAGGCCTTGCAGCATCCTGTATGTTTCAATAAGATTCCCCCCACCCTCCGCCCATCCTTCTAAACTCCAACAAGTACAGAGTCCGCAACCATTCCTCATATGACACGTTCTTCATTCCAGGAATCATTCTTGTGAACTTCCTCCCCTTCCCAAGGCCAGCACATCCTTCCTTAGAAAGGGAGCCCAAAACTGCTCACAATACTCCAAAAGGGGTCTGACCAAAACCTTATACAGCCTCAGAAGTACATCCCTGCTCTTGTATTCTAGTCCTCTCAACATGAATGTTAACATTGCATTTGCCTTAACTGCCAACTGAACCTGCACATGAACCTTAAGAGAATCTTGAACAGGGACTCCCAAATCCCTTTGTGTTTCTAATTTCCTAAGCATTTCCCCATTTAGAAAATAGTCTGTGCCCCAATCCTCCTTCCAAAGTGTAAAACTTCACACTTTTCTACATTGTATTCCATCTGCCACTTCTTTGTCCACTCTCTCAGCCTGTCCAAAAGGAGGGAGGTATTGATGTGACTTGCTTTTCGAACAACATCCACAGATTAGTGGTGAAAGCAGCATACCAGGGCTGAAGAGCTGGGAGAGAAGTCACAGCAGCCCTACTATAATCATCGAGTGAACACCCCCATGTTGTTGCTGCTTGTCCACCGTCATCGATGAGGACCTCGTCACCATTAGTCATTTTGAGGCTGGATGCGATGTGTCCAAAGATGCTTGATCAGGCCAATTCAGGCACAGAATGTCCTGGACAGACTTGTGCAGGCATCGTAGTTGTTGCACTGGTGGCTCTGGACTTGTGCAACTCACGCTTAAGTTGTGCTTCAGCAATGCACCTTACTTCGTAAGTTTGGCAGCCCCTGTGGATGAGGCAGCACCAGGTAGGACGGTTTTGTGCCAGCATTTCCCAGATGGTCATGTCTATGTCAAGCGACTTCAGGGAGGCCTTGAGTGTGTCTTTGTAACATTTCTTCTGCCCTCCATGCTTGCGTCTTCCAGCAGAGAGTTCCCCAAAAAGGAGCTGCTTGGGTATGCGCTTGTCTGGCATATGGATGACATGATCTGTCCACCGGGTCTATGCTCTCATCAGCAATGTGTGGACTGATGGTAGACTTGCTCTAGAGAGAACTTCAGTGTCTGGTGTGTCTTGCCACCTGATGCGTAATATTCTGCGAAGACAAGTCATGTGGAAATGACTGAGCTGTCTTGCATGTCTTCCATACACAGTCCACGTTTCACAGACATACAGGAGGATAGTGAGTATCACGGAGCTGTAGACCTTCAGTTCTGCTGCTGGGTTGATTTCTCGATGTTCCCATATAGTGGAGTGCAGTCTATCAAATGCAGAACTTGCCTTTGCTATTCTGCAGTTAACTTCCATATCAATAGTCACTGCTTGGGAGAAGGTGCTGCCAAGATAAGCGAACTGGTCCACTGCCTGTAGTTTCTGCCCTTTGATTGTGATTATTGGTTCTGTGTAAGGTGCATGAGGAGCAGGCAGGTGCATGATTCTGGTCTTTTTAATGTTGATGGTAAGTCCAAAGTTGTCACAAGCCGTGGAAAATTTGTCCATACTGACTTGCATCTCTGGCTCTGAGCCAGTATACAGGGCGCAGTCATCAGCAAAGACGAAGTCTCTCAGAACAGTCTCCTTCACTTTGGTAATGGCTTGAAGTCTCCTCAGGTTGAAGAGCTTGAGCCTCTGTACTTGAGGCTGATTCCAGCAACATTGTCCTCAAAGGCATCATTCAGCATGGCAGTAAACATCATGCTGAATAGTGAGGGAGCCCTGTTTGACGCCATTGGTGACTGGGAATGCCTCAGAGGATTCTCCGCCATCCAGTACTCTGGCCATCATGAAACTGGCGTACCATCTGAATGAATTGTTGGGCGCAGCCAAACTTTGACATGATCCTCCACAGGCCTTGTTGGCTGACAGTGTTGAAGGCTTTTGCAAAGTCAACAAAGGTTGTGTAGAGCTCATGATTCTGCTCCGGACACTTCTCCTGAAGTTGGCGTGCAGCAAAAATCATGTCATTAGTCCTGTGACCTTTGCGGAAGCCACACTGTGACTCTGGAAGCAGGCCCAGCTCCAGATGAGCGAGCAGACAATTTAGCAGGACTGTTGCGAGGATTTTTCCTGTGATGGAGAGTAGTGAGATTCCTTGGTGGTTGTTGCATACTTGCCGATTGCCGTTCCTCTTGTAGAGGTGTACGATTTAAGTTCCTGAGGAATGGATCCTTGCTTCCAAAAGCACTGGAACAACTCGGTGAGCTTCTCGATAAGTACAGGACCAGTAGCTTTGTAGATCTCTGCGGGTACAGCATCTGCCCCTGGGGCTTTGCCACTGGCTGACAACTTTTGTGACTTCGGCTACTACCGGTGGGTCATCCATGGCGCTGTTGATATCAACCTGGGGAATCCTGTCTATTGCCTCATCGTTAACAGATGATGGTCGGTTGAGGATGGCTTCAATGTGTTCAGCCCATCTCCGCAGGATCTGAGCCCTCTCTGTAATGAGAGTTGTACCATCTGTACTCAAGGGGTGGGAACTCCTGAGAGATAGAGGTCCATAGAGAGTGTTGAGGGCTTCATAGAACTGTTTCAAGTCGTTTCTTTCAGCATATCCCTGTATTTCATCTGCATTGGTGCTCAGCCAGGTATTCTGCATTTTACGCAGTTTATTCTGGACTGTCCTGCGAGCACAGGCAAAACCATTTTTCCTGGCAGCTGAAGATGGGTCGTTCTGACAGGCCCGATGAAGACGGTGCTTTTCAACAAGTAGAGCCTGCATCTCCTCACCATTCTCATCAAACCAGTCATGCTACTTGCAGGTAGAGGGCCTGAGCATCTTCAGTGCAGGTGAATGGACAGCATCCCTGAAGCGCTCCCAGTTGCCCTCAGCGCTGCCTGCAAGGTGTAGGTCAGTAAACTTGATTTCTAAGTCTTCAGCAAGTGCTAAAGATATGCTGGGGTTCTTTAGCTTGACCACCTTGATTCTTTTCATAACCTTGCTTCCTTGTGGTCGCCTCTTGGGTCTGATGTGGAGCCTCATTTTGGAGACAATGGGCCCGTTATCTATCCAGCAGTAAGAAGTCTCTCAACACCAGGTTAAAGTCCAACAGAACTCCCCACTCGCCTGACGAAGGGTCAGAGGCCCAAAAGCTCGTGGCTTTTGCTACCAAATAAACCTGTTAGACTTTAACCTGGTGTTGTGAGACTTCTTGCTGTGTTTACCTCAGTCCAATGCCAGCATGTCCACATCATCTGTCCAGCAGTCAGCATCACACATGGCCTTGGTCACTCTGACACCTTGCGTGTCTTTTCTCCTGACAATGACATAGTCGATAAGATGCCAATGGTTAGAGTGGGGGAGCAATCAGGAGGTCTTGTTACGGGTAGGCAGATGGAAGGTTGTGTTGGTGATGAAGTGGTCATGTGCTGCACCAGTCTTCATTAAGAGTAGGCTGTTACTTTTACACTTGCCCACTCCATGCCTCCCAATGAGTCTGTGCCAGATTGCAAAGTCACACTCTACTCTTGCATTGAAACTGCCAAGCAAGATCAGCTGGCTGGTTCTGCTCACTGCTGATAGTAGGGCATCTAGTTCTTCGTAAAACTTGTCTTTCATCTCATCGGGGTTGTTCATTGTGGGGGCATAGGCACTGATCAGGGTGGCTTGACTTCTGTTCTGTAGCAGAAGCAGTAATGTCATAAGCCGGTCATTCACACCCTTGGGTAGACTACCAAGTTTCCGAACAAGGTGACTCCTGACAGCGAATCCAACTCCAGCATCACGATGCTCCAGAAAAAAGTGTATCCACCTCCAGTTTCAGTCAGTTGACCTACATTGGCAAGCCGAGTTTCACTCAGGGTTGCAAATGTCAATGTTGTATCTTGCAAGCTCTCTGGCAACTAAGGCTGTTCTTCTCTCTGGTCTGTCTGCTGTAGGGTTTATCCAAAAGTGTGCGCACGTTCCAAGTGCTGGTGGTGAGCGGTGTCACCTTGTGTTTCATTTTGTTTGTTTGACTGCAAGATGGAATCCCCACCAGCCGCGGTAAAGTGGCCTGGGTGTAGTGAAGCAGGCAATGTTTAGGGCACCTTTTCTAGCCCCTTCCTCATTCTACGGAGATGAGCAGTGTGCTCCTGAAGAAGACTGCTCAGTCGCCCAGGTAGATGCCAAGTTTCACTGCTGCTTCGGTCAGTGGAAAACAACCATTAGACCTGAGCCGCCTGTGTGCAGGTCCGTGACTACAGCTCCCAGTGTATCCGCATCTGCTGCTTCATCTCTCGCCCTAGCTACAGAGAACAGTGTCTATTCCCCAAATTATACTATTCCTGATGACGGCTACATTTCTCTTTTTTCTTCCCACTTGAAAGATTCCCAGTACCATTGTGCTGTGGTCAGTTTGCTCATTCTCCCTACAATCCCCCCTCTCACCCACACATGGAGCAAGAATCTCAAATCTGTTGGACAAAGGCAGGGGCTAATGCTCCTAGGGTGCTACCTCTTAGATCCCTCTACCTGCTTCACTCAGAGCATCACGGTGGCACAGAGGTTAGCACTGCTGCTTCTCGGCGCCATAGACTCGGGTTTGATTCCCAGCTCGGATCACTGTCTGTGTGGAGCACGCACGTTCTCCCCGTTTCTGTGTGGGTTTCCTCTGGGTGCTCCAGTTTCCTCCCACAGTCCAAAGGATGTGCTGGTTAGGTGCACTGGCCATGCTAAATTCTCCCTCAGTGTACCTGAACAGGCGCCAGGAAGTGACGTCGAGGGGATTTTCATAGTAATTTTTAATTGCAGTCACAGCCTGACCACTGAACGAATTCAAGGTACTTAATCTAAGGTATGTGACAACTACCTTCTGAAACACAGCATCCAGGTAACTCTTCCCCTTCACTTATGTGTTACAATGTCTGAAGCTTGGGCTCTAGCTTATTAGCACTAAGTTCTTTGAGTAGCCAACATTTGTTACAGGTTTGGTCACCATGAACCACAATGGGGTCAACCAGATCCCACATGCTGCAGCTACAACCCTGCCCTGCACCTCTATTTTATTTAGTTAGATGATCAATCTGTTTTTAGTTTTACTACTAATCTTTTAGTTTTCGCTCTGTAATTTTTCCTACCTAGTCTTTAATCCCAAAACAAGTCAAAAAAGATGGAAGATAGAAAAAATTCATCTACCAATCCCTTCCTTGTGATATTACATGGGGGTGTTCCGTTGCCCGGGGTGTGGCCGCTGTTGCATGCAAACAGCTACAGGGAGCCACAGGTGAGAGCTAAGTGTCAGGTGGGGACCAAGGGTGGACAAACCGCCCTGAAAAGGACGCAACATGTTTCCCCACCAGAGGTACTACCCCTCCCTGGCACCAGGTGAGGGTCACCAACAGGTCTCAAACCTCGGTGAGATAGGGAGATATCTATCCCAGCATATGAAGACAGACTCCGGCGGATTGAGTGGACAAGACCTCTGGAAAGTCCAATGGTCAAGAAAGTGGTCTCTGCAAGTGTCATGGAACACAAAGAGCAGGACAAGATACAGAAGACGTCCTGGTCATCCAATGTGCCTAGTCCCATCTCCAGCGGTCTTAACTCTTGTCTTGCCACTGGATCCAGATGGGAATTGGGAAGAGAGAGTGAGGCTGATGCTGCACAACTCTCCCTCACTTTAATCCAAACCAAGCACTACCTGGTGCCAGCGTTTGTGTTTTGAAGTAAAATTCCAAAGATGTGCAGGTTAGTTGGACTAAAATTCCCCTTAGTGTCAGGGGACTAGCTAGGGTAAATGCATTGGCTTTTGAGGATAGAGCCCGGATGGGATTTTGGTCAGTGCAGACTCGATGGGCCGAATGACCTCCTTCTGCTCTGTGGGATTCTATGATTTCACAAAAGATTGGTTTTATTAACAGCCAGCCTTCGCTTGCCGAGTGCCTGACGTCCTTCCCAGCTGTTGCTGATACATTCCAAAGTTAACCAATCAACAACTCAACCCTTTCACACTCGCCACTATTTCCTCCTCCTTTTGTGGAGACCATCCCGAGCCTGAAACCCAGCAGCAACCAGCCACAGCCAGGTCGCGAAAAACAACCTCCAAATGGTTTATTCTCTTCCAGAGTTAAGAATATCAAATCTGGGCTGCAGAGGAGCTTGAAGTGGGAGGAAAAAAGATTCATGCATCATGGTCCATGTAGATACCAATGATATAGGTAGAATGAGGAAAAGGATTTTACACAGCTAGGCGATAAATTAAAAAGCAGAACCATCGATGTAACAATCTCTGGATTACTATCTGAACCACAAACATTGGCACGGGATCAATAAGGTTAAAGAGGTAAATGTGTGGCTCTAAATTGGTGTGGGTAAAATGGTTTCAAGTTCATGGGGCATTGACACTCAGACTAGGGAAAGATGGAGCGGTTCCGTTGGAATGGGCTCCACTTTAATCATGCTGATGGAAAATCAAATAAATAGATCTACAGATAGGGCTTTAAACTAAATCACGAGGGGAGAGTTCAGTTGCACGGAAATTTTAAAAATCAAGGTGCAAGAAGAAGGTAAATGGTGAGACTAATAATCAAAGGAAGGGACAGAGCACGTGAATGTCATATTACACCAGGAAATCATACAAGAGTAGGGAAAATTAATAATAGGACAAACTTAAAGGCTTTGTATCAAAACGCGCATTACTTTCGGAATAAAATTAATGAGAGAAACTTTGGTGCAGAGTATCCTTATCACCAACTGCAGGTAATAAGGAAGGCAAACAAAATTTTGGCATTCGTTGCTAACGGAACAGAATATAAAAACAGGGAGGTGTTGTTGCAACTGTATAGGGCATTGTGAGACCGCATCTGGAGTACTGCACACAGTTTTGGTCCCCTTATTTGAGGGAGGATCATAGAAGAGAATCATAGAATCCCTGCAGAGCAGAAGGAAGCCATTCGGACCATCAAGCTTGCATTGACCACAATCCCACCCAGGAATTATCCTCATAACCCCATGCATTTACCCTAGCCAATCTCCCTGACCGGAAAGGGCACTTTAGCATGGCCAATACACCTAACCCTCACATCTTTGGACTCTGATAGGAAACCGGAACACCTGGAGAAACCCATGTAGGCATGGGGAGAATGTGCAGATTCCACACAGACAGTAATGTAATGTATTACAGTAGAGGCAAGTCAAAGAATGTTTACTAGATTTATTCTTGGGAAGAAGGACTTTCTTATGAAGACAGATAGAGCAATTTAGGCCATTTGGTCCATTGAACCTACACCGACAATGCTAAGGAGAAATGACAGAGTAGATATAGAGTGGATGTTTCCCCTTGTTGGGCATGCGAGAATGAGAGCCCATAGTTTTAGGATAAAGGGTGGCAGATTTAAAAGCAAAGTGAGGAGGAATTACTTCACTCAAAGAGTCATGAATCTGTGGAATTGTCTACCCAGAATGCAGCGGACGGTGGCTTACCAAACAAGTTTGAGATGGGTAGGTTTTTAATTAATAGTGGGATGATGGGTTGTGGGGACAGGGCAGAAAGATGGAAATGGGGCTAAGATGAGATCAGCTATGAGCATATTGAATGGCAGAGCAGGCTTGAGGGGCTGAATTGCCTACTCCTGTGCTAGTTCTTATGCTTAAACCTCGTTGGTATTTGCTCCAGTGCAATCTTTCCTAAAACCTCTTGACTTTAAAACAGCTGCATGCAGTATTCCAGCTCTGGCCCAACCAGGGTTTTCTACAGTTCCAGCATACCCAGCTAGACCACTTAGCTTGCAATCCAGCTTCCTTCAGGAACCTGTGGACATGCACTCTGTTCCTCTATCTTTCCTAGTACCCTATAACATGTGTATTCCCTTGCCTAGTCAGCCTTCCCAAATGCATGGCCTCAGCTTTCTCCAGACTGAACTTCATCTCATACCCCACCACAAATCATTTCCTTCCATTTCGAGTACCTAATTATGATCCCTGCTCTCTGCTTTCTACTATTGAATTAATCTCTTAAGCAGGTCAATAGTTTGTCTTTAATTCCATTAGCCTTACTTTCAGCTAACAGATTCTACGTGAAACCTTACCAAATGTCATCTGGAAACCGTACAAACTGTTTCTATTGCCTTTCATTTGCCTGTCCACTGCTTCCTTAAGCATTACAATTAGGTTCATCAGACATAAACTAAATATTTCTAAATTCAAGTTTGTTCTCTCTCTTCAACTCAAATTTCTCCAAGTGCTCAGTCACTCGGTCTTTCATTATATCTTCCCCACAATAAACGTAGAACCCACAGATCCATGATTTCCCGGTTTCTCTCTCACCTTTCTTAACAGCTTAGGTTGACGTTCCATTGAAAGTACTCAGGCACTATTCTTCAGACTGTAGCGTTCGCGCCACATTTACCATTTTAGATGGGCACACAAAATTCCAAGGCACTATATGAAGAGCACTGTATAGGCCAATCAACATTCCTCCCACAACCAATTCATGAAAATGAGATTAACCTGTCATTCACCACATGGATATTTGTCCAGCATTCTGATACATAAAGTGCTGCTGCATTTTTCTACATCCCAAAACTACACTTGAAAAATAATTTACTTGATCTAACACTCTGGAGATGTTTGAGTCACATGCCAAGAATGGTCAGCTCCTCTTTTTAGAAATGTACCACTAGACGAAGAACTGACTTAAAGTCAGTTATGCGCAGCACAGTGGTTAGCACTTCTGCCTCACAGCGCCACAGAGCCGGGTTCGATTTTCGCCTTGGGTCACTGTGTGGAGTTTGCACCTTCTCCCTCTGCGTGGGTTTCCTCCTGATGCTCTGGTTTCCTCCCACAGTCCGAAAGACATGCTGGTTAGGTGCACTGGCCATACTAAATTCTCCCACGGTGTATCCGAACAGGCACTGGAGTGTGGTCACTAGAGGATTTTCACAGTAACTTCATTACAGTGTTAATATAAGCTGATTTGTGACACTAATAAATAAACTTAATAAACTTAAGATCATCTTTCTCCCCAAAGGCAGTTCAAAGAACATTAGTAGGAGCAGGAGTAGGCCATCTAGCCCTTCGAGCCTGCCCCGCCATTCAATAAGATCATGACTGATCTGAAGTGGCTCAGTTCCACTTTCCCACTTTCTCGCCATAACCCTTAATTCCCTTGCCTACCAAAAACCTATCTACCCGCATCTTAAATATATTTAGCGAGGCAGCCTCCACCACTTCAACGGGCAGAGAATTCCAGAGATTCACCACCCTTTGAGTGAAGAAGTTCCTCCTCAACTCCGTTCTAAACTGCACCACCCCCCACCCCACCCCCCATCTTGAGGCTGTGCCCTCTAGTCCTGATGTCCTTTCTGAGCGGGAAGAATCTCTCCACCTCTACCCTATCCATCCCCTTCATTATCTTATACGTCTCTATAAGATCCCCCCTCATCCTTCTAAACTCCAACGAGTACAGAAGAATGTGGATTCTATTCAGCTCATGTTTTTACTGGGATTATCAGGAAATGCATCCGGTTTGAGTCAGACATCTGTACCTCATGACAGATTTATAGCGAATTTCTGAAATATTTCTATGATTTCTGAAAGAGTACAATTTCTAAAACAACAATGTGACCCGGACTTCACTAAGCTGACCCCCACCCCCACCACTGATATAACAGTAGATTTAGCTCTTTAATCTTTTGAATCTTGAGGGCTATTATGAGACAGCACGAGAGGACGGCGAGTAATGCAAGCAATTACAACTCATAATGGATCATGCTTCCAAAAGGGAACTGAATAAGCATTTGAAGGGAAAATACTTGCAGAGCTAAAGGGACAGGACTGCAGAATGAAACTAGCCAATTTGCTCTTGCAGAGAATAGACATGTATTTGATAGGCCAAAGGATCTCCTTCCATGCTGTAACTAGCGTATGGTTCTATAAGAAGAATCTGGCATAACATTAAAGCACTTTGGTTTTAATGTGACATTTCCTGGGCTATTAATGATAATATACTAAGTCTGCACGTAGCAAAACTATTGTATATGGCCACAGAGTTATTCTATAGCATTTGTTTCTTGAAATATTACAGTAAATTAATTGGCTCACAATATTCCAACCTAGTCAAACTTTATTTTGATTGGTGACACATTTATGATGTTGAAGGACGATAATAACTTTGCATGAATATGCTGGAACGACAATCTCAAAGCCAGTATGGTAAAAATCATCATGTCACACCTTCCTGCATTGCAGTGTTATAAGCATCCCAGTAATCCAACTGTGCCCTCTGAATACTGGATCAATGGAATAAAGCCTGAAGACCAGGTCTTATCGTCCCTTTCAGGTGGGCATTAAAGACTTCTTCAAAAGCAGTATTCCATGTGGTGACCAGGTCAATATGTACAGAACTGGGCCAATATCCCATTGAACAGAGGTGTGCCTTCTAACCAGTCAATATTTATCCGCTAACATTACTGAAAAAAAATTAATCATGATCACATTGCTGTGTGTGAGAGCTTGCTGTGAACAAATCGGCTGCCACAATTCCTATATTACATCACTTCAAAAATACTGCACAGGCTGTAGAACATCCTGAGGACCTGAAAGGCATTGCAAAACACTACACTTTCTTTCAAAACCCTATTAATGCTGTGGCTGCAAACCTTCTGTGGATTTCTATTAAAATCTCTTGCACAAAAATAGGACACAATATTAAGCCACAATTAAGCAAACCCATGTTTGATCACTATGTCACAGGGCATACATTGCATTTGAGATGAAACCTTTCCAACAATCAAGAATATTTCAGAAAAGCACAACATATTGCAGTGTACACTCAAACTAATCCTTGCTGACTGACCTGGTGTCATATTTGAATGCACAAGAGTTAATTACAGCTGATGTGCTGGAGTATAGTACACAGTTTTGTCACATTATTTAAGAAAGAATGCAAATACACAGGAAGCAGTTCAAAGGTGGTTCACTAGACTAATACCTAGATTGCGAGGGTTGTCTCATGAGCAAAGATTGGACAGGCCTGACTTGTATCCACTGGAGTTTGAAAGAGTAAGAGACAACTTGATTGAAACAAATAAGATGGTGAGGGAACTTGACGGAGTGGACGCGGAGAGGATGTTTCCTCTTGTGGGAGCATCGAGAACTCTGGTCACTGTTTCAAAATAAGGGGCTGTCCATTTAAAACAGAGAAGTGAGTCTTGAGAACTCTCTTCCTGAAACAGTGCTGGAAGCAGAGTCTTTGAATATTTTTAAGGCAGAGGTAGATAGATAGAGGTAGATAAGCAAGAGGGTGATAGGTTATCAGGGTAGGTGGGAACCTAATGTGAGATTGCTATGAGATCAGCCATGATCTTGATAAGTGGTGCATCAGAGTTGATGGGCCGAATGACCTACTCCTTGCTCATGTGTAACTATTAAAATTATACTACCTGGAAATGGAAAGTCAGCTTGGCCAGACTGTAACAGCCCAGTTACAAAGCAGTAACTGCAATACTAGACTCATTTTAAACCAAACTCACATTAAATCAATAGTCAGAAAATGGAGCTTTACTGGAATCATCAAATCACATGCCCTGTTTGACAGCTGTATGAGCTGTATTCAATTGAATACAATGATCTGACAGATTCAAACATCACGTCTTTTCCTCTGAGGTACAAAACAGCTCCTCTACTGTGAAATAACGCAATATTTTAAATCAATATTTGAGTAGTACAGGATTCAAAAGGTATCCAATTACTTTTACTATGACTGCCAAATGTTTGGTTTCTGCTCCTGTGGCTGTGAAATGAGGGTAATTTCTTTGTTCTATGCAATTTTGGTGAGTGTTAATCAACTGATAATTCAAAATACAAAATGACTGGATTTTCAGCTTCAAGGTGGGAATTGTGCGTTGAGCCATTTCACGGTCCTGTCTTCTGCCCAAAAGTGCCCACCCATTCTAGTCTTCCAGCAATTACACTGGAAGATGGAATCTGTGCAGCCACCTTTCTAAGCAGTTCTGTTAGGAATGCAGGCAGGCAGATGCCAGACTGCACAGGTTTAAAGGCACACCTCTGTTCAATGGGGCACTGGCCCAGCTCTGTACATATGTTTGCTCCACCACCTCTCACATTGATGGAAATGGAGATGGAAATTCCTGGATTGGAACCCATTCAATATAGGTCCCTCATATGTGAGTATGTATAGATCTATCAGGTATGTAAGCTGTCCCAAAGACTGGCATATTGTATCAAACTGCATGCTGCTTTTGTTCTTTGTAACTGGCAAAGTACAGATTGTACCCAACCAGCTTATGCTTGCACAACCCAAAGCACAGTGTCCAACACTAAATGTGATTCTGCAGCTGGGAAACATTTGTTAAATAATCTCCAGTGTGCTAAAAATTACTCTGACAACCAACTGACAATCATCAGTCGGATCTGCAATGTAGCACTTCTACATGTATTGGAAGCTACATATATTAATGCACAGGGCCCTGTTCTTTGCAGACAGAAAGAACTCACATACACATTGTGCCTGTTTCAGCTAAACAAAATAGTTATAGTCATTCACTGATCATTCCACAGGACGACGTCTGGACCAGAGTCAAACGGCATGGTTTAAATTTCAGACAATGCTTAGCCATTAACTGTCAGTCACCATCAATTGATGCATTCTCCATGGCAACATCTCTACTCATTAGAGCCCACTTGCCAATTAATCAGCATGTCTTCTCCTACAGTATAAATTTGTTGTTTCTCCCGACATTACTATTCTTTCAACCGTCCTGATGGGTGCAAGACAAAAAGCTTTGGCAAAATGTCTTTTTTAACAATATCTATATCAAGTAGCAAGATTCCTGTGTTGCCCTCACATCTTGTTTTCACAGCTAGCTTGATATCAGCAGCAAATTTGGCAGCAATACACTTGGTCCCTTTATCCAAGTCATCAATATAGATTGTAAATAGTTGCGGCCTCAGTACTGACCCGTGTATCATCTAAACCAGAAATGACCCATTTATCCATAGCTAGTACACTATCCTCGCTAATATTGCTGGAGGAGCTCCAGCTCAAGGTAGATGAGCTGGCCTCTGAGCTACAGACACTGAGGCTCATCAGGGAGAGAGAGGGTGCCATTGTCAATGGGGTGCAAGTGACATCCACCCCCCCTAGACTGGCTAACTCTAAGGGTCAGGGACAAGAGGGGGCTGCTGGGAGGAGGAAGGGGGGTGAGGAGCGGAGGAAGGAGAGTGGGGAGAGGAGGAAGGAGGGTGGGGAGCGGAGGCCTCAGCCTCTTAATCTGCATAACAGGTTTGAGGTTCTTGCTTCCAGTCTGGAAGAGGACGAGGCAGGTGAGGTTGGTGAGCAAACTGCACACGGTACAGTGATGCAGCAGGCCACAGGCAAAGAGAAGGAGAAAAGGAACGTAGTAGTGATTGGGGATAGTGGGGTGAAGGGTATTGACACTGTCCTTTGTCACAATGACAAAGTGCACAGAAGGGTGTGTTGTCTGCCTGGTGCTCGGGTCCGGGATGTCGCAGCTGGGCTGCAGAGGAACCTGAAGTGGGAGGGTGAGAATCCGGTCGTTGTGGTACATGTCGGTGCCGGTGACGTAAGCAAAATGCGGACTGAGGATCTGGGGAGGGAGTATGAAAAGCTGGGAATGGAATTAAAAAGTAGAACCGACAAGGTGGTCATCTCTGGGCTACTGCCTGAACCGAGTGCAGACGGGCGTAAGGTTGACAGGATTAAGGAAGTGAATGGGTGGCTCAGGGATTGGTGTGGGAGGAATGGGTTTGAATTTATGGGGCATTGGCACCAGTACTGGGGTAGGTGGGACCTGTTCGGGTGGGATGGGGTTGGTCTGAACCGTGCTGGGACCAGAGTGCTGGCGAATAGAGTAAAGAGGACTGTAGACAGGGCTTTAAACTAATTAGTGGGGGGGGAGGGTGCGAGGGTAGGTGACGTTACGAGGTCTAAAGTTAAGGATAGGGTACAGGTAAGGGAAGAGGCCGAGGATGTCCCAATAATAGAGGGAGTAGGGGGCGCAAGTATAGTTGGTGGCGTTACGGCAAATAGGGTCCAGGTGAAGGCTGGGATGAAAGCGCTTTATCTGAATGCACGAAGCATTCGGAATAAAGTGGATGAGCTGGTGGCGCAGATCGACACAAATGGATACGATCTGGTGGCCATTACAGAGACGTGGCTGCAAGGTGACAGGGACTGGGAGCTGAATGTACAGGGCTATCAAGTGTTTAGGAAGGATAGGCAGGAGGGAAAAGGGGGGTGCGCAGCTCTGCTGATTAAGGATAGCATCACAGTGGTAGCAAGGGATGATATTGGAGCCAAGGAGCAGAACGTGGAATCGTTGTGGGTGGAGATTAGGAACAGCAAAGGGAGGAAGACGCTGGTGGGTGTTGTCTATAGGCCCCCGAATAATGATCTGGAGGTGGGGCGGGCTGTTAACGTGCAAATAAGTGCGGCATGCAGGAATGGGACGGCCGTAGTTATGGGGGATTTCAATCTGCATATTGATTGGTCCACCCATGTTGGACACGGTGGGCTCGAGGAGGAGTTCTTGGAATGCTGCCGGGATAGTTTCCTGGAACAGTGCGTGTTGGAGCCGACGAGGGAGAGAGCTATCTTGGATCTCGTGCTATGTAATGAGGCGGGTAGAATTAGGGGCCTTGCGGTGAAGGATCCTCTTGGGGAGAGTGATCATTGTATGGTGGAGTTTCTGGTGCAGATGGAGGAGGAGAAAGTGGGTTCCCAGACACGCGTACTTTGTTTGAATAGAGGGGAGTACGGTAGGATGAGAGAAGAATTGGCGAATGTGGACTGGGGGAGCGCGTTGGAGGGAGGGTCTGCTGAGTAGCAGTGGAGGATCTTTAAGGAGATCTTTCTTGGTGCTCAGCGGAAATTTATTCCGATGGTCAAAAAGGACAGTAGGAGGAGAGGTAATAAGCCGTGGATAACGAAGGAGGTGAAGGAAAGTGTTAAATTAAAAGCGGAGGAATTTAGAGTAGCTAAGAGTAGTGGGCGAGAAGAGGATTGGGAGAGGTTTAAATGTCAACAAAGATTGACAAAGAAGTTGATAAAAAAGGGTAGGAGAAACTATGAAGCTGGGCTAGCGCTTAATATAAAAAAGGATAGCAAGAGTTTTTATAAATATATAAAAAGGAAGAGGCTGGCTAGGGTGAACGTTGGTCCTTTAGAGGATGAGAAAGGGGACCTAGTGGTAGGGGATGGGGATATGGCTAAGATATTGAATAACTTTTTTGTTTCTGTCTTCATGGAGGAGGACGTGAATAATTTGCCAGGTGTTAGTGATGGAAAGGTGGTAGGACTGGAGGGTCTTAATGACATTACTGTTACTAGAGAGGCGGTGCTCGACAGACTGGAGGGGCTGATTGTGGACAAGTCCCCAGGACCGGATGGAATGCATCTGAGGGTTCTGAAAGAAATGGCGGAGGTGATAGTGGATGCCTTGGTGGTTATTTTCCAGAAGTCGCTGGATTCCGGGGAAGTGCCGGAGGATTGGAAAACGGCCAATGTTACGCCGTTGTTTAAGAAGGGTGCCAGGCAAAAGGCGGGGTATTATAGGCCGGTTAGTTTAACGTCTGTGGTAGGTAAAATGTTAGAATCCGTCATTAAGGAGGAAATTGCGAGGCATCTTGAAGGGAATTGCTTGATAGAGCAGATGCAGCACGGTTTCATTAAAGGGAAGTCGTGTCTGACAAATTTACTGGAGTTCTACGAGGATGTGTCTAGGGCGGTGGATAGAGGAGAGCCGGTGGACGTGGTCTTTCTGGATTTTCAGAAGGCGTTTGACAAAGTACCTCACAAGAGGTTATTGCAGAAGGTCGAGGGACATGGAGTTGGGGGTAGGGTGTTAGTGTGGATAGAGGATTGGTTGTCAAATAGGAGGCAGAGAGTGGGGTTCAACGGGTGCTATTCGGATTGGCAGATGGTGACTAGTGGAGTGCCCCAGGGGTCGGTGCTGGGGCCTCAGCTTTTTACCATTTATATAGATGATCTGGAGGAGGGAACCGAGTGTAGGGTGTCGAAATTTGCTGATGACACCAAGATTGGGGGAACGGCAAATTGTGCGGAGGGTGTGGAGAGTCTGCAGAAGGATCTAGATAGGCTGGGCGAATGGGCCAGGAACTGGCAAATGGAATTTAATGTTGGCAAGTGTGAGGTGGTCCACTTTGGTAGGAGTAATGGTAGGAAGGACTATTACTTACGTGGCGAAAAACTGCAGCAGGCGACGGTGCAGAGGGACCTCGGGGTCCTTGTGCATGAGTCGCAAAAACCCAGCTTGCAGGTGCAGCAGGTGGTCAGGAAGGCGAATGGGATGCTGGCCTTCATAGCGAGGGGGATTGAATATAAAAGTAGGGAGGTCTTGCTGCAGCTGTATAGGGCATTGGTGAGGCCGCAGTACTGTGTGCAGTTTTGGGCGCCGCACCTGCGCAAAGATATTTTGGCCTTGGAGGGAGTGCAGAGGAGGTTTACTAGGCTGATACCGGAGTTGAGGGGGTTGAGCTATGAGGAGAGGCTGAATAAACTGGGCTTGTACTCGTTAGAGTTTAGAAGAATGAGGGGAGATCTCATTGAGACGTATAAGATGATGAATGGGATGGATAGGATAGAGGTGGAGAGACTCTTCCCGCTCAAAAAAGACAGTAGGACTAGGGGGCACAGCCTCAAGATAAAGGGGGGGGTGCGGTTTAGAACAGAGTTGAGGAGGAACTTCTTCACTCAAAGGGTGGTGAATCTCTGGAATTCTCTGCCCATTGAAGTGGTGGAGGCTGCCTCGCTAAATATTTTTAAGACGTGGGTTGATGGGTTTTTGATAAGAGAGGGGATTAAGGGTTATGGGGAGAGGACGGGAATGTGGAACTGAGCCACGACAGATCAGCCATGATCTTATTGAATGGCGGGGCAGGCTCGAAGGGCTAGATGGCCTACTCCTGCTCCTATTTCTTATGTTCTAATGTATTACGTCCCCAACACCATGAACTCCTAGCTTGTAATCTTTTACAGACCACCTTATCAAATATCTTTTGGAAATCCTAATAAGTCACATCGATTGCTTGCTCTTTGTCTACCCAGTTCTACACAGTCTTCACAGAATTATTACAATCTATGGCAGGCAAGTTGAATTGTAATTCTAAAAGACTCCTATGTCTCCATGTTTAATAGTAAGAATATTTGCATTTTTATTGCATCTTTCACAACATCCAGGATGTGCCAAATAGCATTTTACATCCAATGAAATACTTTTGCACTGTAATCACTGTTGTAATGTAGGAGATGCAGCTGTAAATTTCCACAAAACAAGCTGCCACAAACAGCAATGTGATAATGATGAGATATCTGCTCTTTGTGATGTTGTTGGGGAATAAATCTTGAACCCAGACAGTAGGGAGGATTCCCTGATCCTCTGAAATTGTGCCATTTTATTTCTGTTTAAGGGGGCAGACAGGACCCTTGTTTAAACACCTCAGCTAGCAGACAACAGGTTTTATATTCACAACTAACCCCAATGACCAAAGTATGAAGATTGCAGTTTAAAACTCTTTAAAATGGAGGGATGCAAGCCTAAGCCAGCGTGTATGGGCTATTACTGTTTCTACAGTAACAAGTGTCCCAAAGAGGGAGAGCACTTCATTATCATCCTTCTATATTGAAAACATTTAAAAGGCATTTGGACTGATACATGGATAGGAAAGATTTAGAGGGATACGGGCCATATGCAGGCAAATGGGGTCAGCTTAGGCAGGCATTTTGGTTAGCATGGACCAAAGTGTCTGTCTATCTCCATGCTGTCGATTCTATGTTCTATGAAATCAGGGTCCCACAGATCAACTGGATCTCTCTTCATTGTTTCTGTTTGCGAGGGTAGTATGTGGGAGACCAGCTAGAAATAGTCAAGTTCTAGGGAGTAACAAAGACACGAAGGAGGGTCTCAGCAGAGCCGGATGGAGGCAGGGGCAAAGTTGCAGAGATGGAAATAGACATTATTAGTGATCAGCGGTTTAAACTCAGGCAGTTACTAGGTGAAAGGCAGTCAGTAGCTAGGGGACAAAGCCTGACTTGGAAACTGAAAGCAATGCTTTTAGCCTTCAAATAGAAGAAAATTTCCATTCATCAAAACTGCACGTCAGATTAGCAACCTGATAATTTAGCAACACTGGAGAAGTCTCGAGGTGGTGAAGAAGAACATGGTATTGCCGGCATGCATGTGAAAACTAGTGTTGCGCTCTCTGATGGTGGCACCAAGGGACAGCATATAGATGTGAAATAAGAAGGGGGCCAAAGTAGATCCTTGGTGGAGGACATGAGAGGTAAACTTTTGCAGGTGATTATTTTGGCTACAATTAGACAGATAAGAATGTGAGAGCAGTCCCATCCAGCTGCATGGCAGTGGGCAGGAGGAAGATAGTTTGGCCAAGCATGTCAAAGGTTGCAGACAAGTTGAGAAGAACAAGAAGGAACAGTGTACCTTGGTCATAGGTGCATAGGATGCCTTCTCTGGCTATGAAGTTACAAAAATTCCAAGCACTTAGCAACATATAGCTGGTTTGTGATTTGTGTAACACCATATGGCACAAATAGTAAACCAAGGTTTAGATTGGAAAGTATTTATGCACAGCATTGAGAGGGGAAGAAAAACATTCAGAACTTTATAGATCAGAAAAAGGCCTTTTGTGCCTTTCGAGGTGCACATGCACCTTGAAAGAACTGTCTAATTTATTCCACCTCCCGGCTTTTTTCTCTCATAACCCTGCAAATTAATCCTCTTCATGTACAGGTCCAACTGCATTTTGAAATGTCCAATGCAATCTGCTTTTAACAGCCTTTCGGAACTTTTAACAAATCTTAACAACTCCTGTGTAAAATAATTTCACTTCATTTCACCCTTTTGCCAATAATTTTAAATCTATGACCTCGGGTTACCCACATACTTGCTAGAGGAAACAATTTTTTCCTGCTCCCTCCTGAAAAAGCATTCAACTGTTCTGACATTCTCCATTAGGTCTCTCTCTCATGCTCTCTTCTTCAAGGAGAACAACCCCAGCTTTATCAATCTCTTCACATAACTTTTTCCATAGTAGCGCTCTAGTGAAACTCCCCTGTATCCTTTCCAAAGCCTTGACATCCTTCACAAAGTTTAGTACCCAGAATTGTAGAAAATACTCCGATGTTTTTGCATTCAATGCTTCTAATTATAAAGCCAAGTTTCCCATCCACCTTTTTAACTGCCTTGCTCCATCAATTCAAAGATCTATGAACATGCATCACCTCCAAAATCCTGGTCTTTGACAACCACCTCAAATAAGTACCATGTTTCTCTCAAAGTACACCAGTTCACACTTATCCACATTAAACAGCACCAGCCACATGCCTACCCATTTCACGGATCTACGTTCTCCTGAAATCTGCTTCTACCCTCTTCTATATACCATGCTGCCAAGTTTTGCATCATCCACAAACTTTGAAATGGTACTCCTTATACCGAAGGAGAGCAATAGTCTTAATACTGATGCCTGGAAAGCATGATGTGGAGATGCTGGCATTGGACTGGGATAAACACAATAAGAAGTCTCACAACACCAGGTTCAAGTCCAACAGGTTTATTTGGGAGCAAAAGCCACTAGCTTTCAGAGTGTTGCTCCTTCGTCAGGTAACTGGGAGTTCTGTTCACAAACAGGGCATATAAAGACACAAACTCAACTTACAAAATAATGGTTTGAATGCAAGTCTTTACATGTAATCAAGTCTTAAAGGTACAGACAATGTGACTGGAGAGAAAGTTAACCACACGTTAAAGTGATATGTATTGTCTCCAGACAGGACAGTTACTGAGATTTTGCAAGCACAAGTAAGTCACAGGGGTTACAGACAGTGTGACATGAACCCAAGATCCTGGTTGAGACTGTCCTCATGTGTGCAGAACTTGGCCAAGTTCTGCAAACATGAGGACGGCCTAAACCGGGATCTTGGGTTCATGTCACACTGTCTGTAACCCCTGTGACTTGCTTGTGCTTGCAAAATCTCACTAATTGTCCTGTCTGGAGACAATACATATCACTAACGTGTGCTTAACTTTCTCTCCATCACATTGTCTGTACCTTTAAGACTTGATTACATGTAAAGACTCGCATTCAAACCATTATTTTGTAAATTGAGTTTGTGTCTTTATATGCCCTGTTTGTGTACAGAACTCCCACTTACCTGATGGAGGAGGGGCACTCTGAAAGCTAGTGGTTTTTGCCACCAAATAAACCTGTTGGACTTGAACCTGGTGTTGTGAGAATTCTTACTCTGGAAAGCACCCAGTGCATACCTCTCTCCAGTCAGAAAAATATTGTTCAATACGACTGATTCCCAATTCTCAGCCAATTACATACCCAAGTTACCAGTGTCCATTTATTCTCATATGTTGCTCTTCCCAAAATAAATCTGCTATCTAATGCCTTATCAAATACCTTCTGAAAGCTCACATTGACTGCACTACTTTCATTATTCAAATTACATTAATTAGATACAATTTTCCTTTAATAAATCTGCACCAGCCCTTTTTAACCCACGTTTGTCAGAGTGGGAAATAGCTGTTCTCGACAAGAGAGTCTCTAGTAGCTCCCCTGCCAATGATTTGAGAAGCCAGTGTTGGACTGGGGTGGGCACAGTAAGAAGTCTCACAACACCAGGTTAAAGTCCAACATGGTTATTTGGAATCATGAGCTTTCAGAGCACTGCTCCTTCATCAGGTGAGTGGAGAGTTGGGTTCACAAACAGGGCATATATAGACACAGACTCAATTGCAAGATAATCGTTGGAATGCGAGTTATCTTATTGAGTCTCTGTCAATATATGCCCTGTCTGTGAACCCACCTCTCCGCTCACCTGATGAAGGAGGAATGCTCTGAAAGCTCGTGATATCAAATAAACCGTTGAACTTTAACCTGGTGATGTGAGACTTCTTACTGTGACATTAGACCTGTAATATTTGCATAAAATATCTCTTTTTGCATTTTCACAGCAGGGATGCGGGTTAGAATTATTTTTTTCTTACCTACAGTGTACCAGCTTGCATCTGTTAGCTTATTGATGACAGCCATTTGGCACGTCCCATCAGGGTTCTTCACTTCAACAACAGCTCCTACCTGCAGAAGGAGTCACAGCCAATCAATAACATGTAAAAGGGAACAAATTGCATCCGTCAACTAGGTTCATTCACAATCTTCCAACATAAACAGTTGAATTAACTTTACCTGAGAAGATTGGAAGGATAGGGATTTGTTGGGAGAGAAATTGAAAGGGATGGGACACGATTATATCTGGTCTTCCAGGGGCTTAACCAACACTGATACAAAAGCGATCCATCCTGAATTAATGTTGGGGTACGTACAAGGGTAGGTGGCTTAGTGCCCGATTAGATTTCCTGTACCTCACACAATGGGATACCTGCCAATGTCAGTCACAGTAACTTGTATTTACATAACATCTTTAACACAGCACAGTGGCTGGCACTGCTGCCTCACAGTGCCAGAGACCCAAGTGCGATTCGCAACTTGGGTCACTGTCTGTGCAGAGTCTGCATATTTTCCCCATGTCTGTGTGGGTTTCTTCCAGATATTCCAGTTTCCTCCCACAGTCCGAAAGGTGTACCGGTTAGGTGCATTGGCCATGATAAATTCTCCCTCAGTGTACCCAAACAGGAGTGTGGGGACTTGGAGATTTTCACAGTAACTTTGCTGCAATGTGAATGTAAGCCTACTTGTGACAAAAAAGAATAAGCCTTAAACTTAGTACTCTCTTTTCCGAGAGCTTAGTCAGTATATATTTTGTTGAATCTCTGTAACTTGTGAGGAGGAGGCAGACTAGTTCCCGACTGGACTCCTATGGGAGTCAAGAGCCTTTATAGGGTACACTTAGTCATCACAATCTCCTGGACTGCTTCTAACTGCTTGAGGAGGTCAAAGAGGAATTTTCCAGAGCACCGTTCGTCCTTTGTTTTTCTGGAGTTTGTTTTGCTTCTCCCAGGAAATGACATGACTGGGGTTAGAGGTAGGAGAAGGAATGTCTTATAGTCCAGACATGACAATTATTGGCCAAAATCAGCTGTATTTTTCCTGTCCATCTTTTATGTTTGCAAATCATCCCATAGCATGTCACAACAGCAATATCAACCAATATTACATATGGAGCCAAGGAAGAAAACACGTGGTCTAAAATTTTGACAAAAGAGGTTGGTTTCAAGGAGCATCTGAAAGGAGGGAGATAGAGACAGAGATCATTTCAATGTTTGGGAAACAGACAGCTGAAAGAGTGGGCACCAGTGAAAGACTGAAGCAAAGCAGGTATGCAAAAGAAGCCAGAATATCTCGCAGGGTAGCAGGGATGAAGGAGCTTGCAAAGTTTGGGAAAGGTGGAGACAGCAGAGTGGAGGTAATGGCCTAGTGGTATTATCACTAGGCTACTATTAATCCATAAACTCAGCTAATGTTCTGGGGACCCGGATTCGAATCCCACCACAGCAAGTGGTAGAATTCGAACTCAATTTAAAAAATCTGGAATTAAGAATCTACTGATGACCATGAAACCATTGTTGATTGTCGGAAAAACCCATCAGGTTCACTAATGTCCTTTAGGGAAGGAAATCTATCATCCTTACCTGATCTGACCTACATGTGACTCCAGAGCCACAGCAATGTGGGTGACTTTCAATTGCCCTCCAAGAGCAAACTAGCGATGGGCAATAAATGCTGGCCAGCCAGTGACACCCATGTCCCATGAATAAATAAAAAAAATTTTGAACACAAGGATGAGGATTTTAAATTGGACCAGGTTCCATGTAGGTCAGCGATGATGGATGAACAAGCTTGGTGTGGGTTAGAATACAGGCAGCACAGTCTTGGGTCAGGCTTGCAAAGTGTAGAAGATGAGGATGGCTAGTATAGCATTGGAATAGTCGCATCTACAGATAACAAAGGCTAGGGTGACAGATTCAGCAAAAGATAGCGCACCACCGTCAGCTCAGTTTCTGTGCTTGCCTCTTAGCATCCCATTTGGAAGAACACTGCTCAAAAGCAAAGGGTTGCTCACTTTTGGATTAGAAAATGGTATTATGAATTACAGGTCTTGGTATCAAAGTGTTCTTTCTAAACATGACAGAGCTCTTGCAAGGAACTAAAGCACATGGCTAAACAAAAGTGTTAGCAACTTTAAGAAATGTTTGTGGAAGTGGAACTGAAATCTAAGAATGTGGAAAACCTCATCTATATCAAACCGTATCTAGATCAGGTAACCTAACATTTGTCTTCATTTGATCACAAGCTTTGTAACTTATCACAAAGACCAATTGGTGCACAGACTGGTTTCACTACTGAAGTCCATGTGTGAGAAGAGGGTTAGCGAGTCTCTGACCTGGGAGCCATATCCTGCCAATTCCACTTTAATATCAGGTCCGCCGAGAGATTTCAAAATCTGCCTTCCTGAGAGACAGTGAGGGAGCAAGGGCACGAGGGAGCGAGGGTGCAAGGGGGGGCAAGGGACTAGGGGGAGGCAAGAGGGAACGGTGAGGGGGAGCGAGAGGGAGTTGCAAGTCAGCAAGAGAGATAGTTCATGGGCTTGGAAGGAGCCCTGATAAGTTGCTGTTTTGCAACTTGTAGATGGTACAAGATGGTTCATAATGGTGCCACTGTATCCAAATGGTGGTAGAAATGAATGATGAAGGTGGTGGGTGCAATGTAAACCCACTGGGCTGCTTTATCCTGGACGGTATTGAGCTTCTTGAGTGTTTTCTGAGCTGCACTCATCTCGGCAAGTCAAGATTATTCCATCAAACTGGTACCTCATAGATGGTGGACAGATTTTGAGGTGTCAGGAGGCAAATTGCTCTCTGCAGAATTCCCAGCCTCTGACTTACTTCTGTAAGCACAGTATTTATATGGCTGGTGCAATTCAGTTTCTGATCAATGGTAACCCTCAGGTTGTTGATAGTGGGGGATTCAGCGATGGTACAGCCACTGACTGCCATGGGGAGATTGTTAGATTCTCTCTTGTTGGAGATGGTCATTGCTTGGCAGTTGTGCAGAGTAAATGTTTTTGTCACTTATCAGCCCAAGTCTGAATGTTGCGACTTCAATTTTGCAAGTGTTCCTTGATGCCACCGTCAGTCAAATGCTGCCTCGGTCAAGAGCAGTCAGTCTCACCATACTTCTGGAATTAAGTTATTTTTCCCATGTTTAGACCAAGACTGTTACGATGTTTAGAGTCTTATGTCTCCAATTAACTTGATCAAGTTGTACAGATTGGATAACAAGAGACTAATGAGACCAAAGGATTTGCATATTTCAGTTATGCTGGCCACAGCTTAATCATCGCCCGTAAGAACAGCCCTGTTCTGATATGAAGCTGCCACCCTTTAAAATATTGAAAATAGAGGTTTGTTTGTGGAACTCCTGGTGAAGTCACTCTACTCTGTCGGATGCCCAGCAATTTGACAGTCACCACAAGCTGTGTGCATTACGGTGAAGGGAAAAACAGAACATAAAACTTCAGAGCAGGATTAGGTCATACATCCCCTCGAGCTTGCGCAAGCATTCCATGGTTGAACTTTTCAACTCCACGATGGCTCATTGCAATGCCAAAAAGAGACAGTATAACATTAGATGATTCGATGAGCAAATGTACCATATGGTCCAGTACTGAAACACAGAGCAGGATGGTGATGGATTCAACTCCAGGTCTGTGCACAGTTAGCTATTCTCAGGAAAGGTGCTGGTGGGTAGTTGGGGTAAGGCACCAACTGAGGTGGAAAGGGCACGAGGAGAAGAGGAAAATGCCTCAGAGGGAAGGAAGGGGGCTGGATGTGAGATAGTGGTGGGGGACGGGAGGGTTAGAGGAGTTGATAGGCGGTTCTGTGGGCAAAAGCGGGACTCCAGGATGGTGGTCTGCTTCCCTGGAGCTGAGGTACAGGATGTGTCGGAGAGGGTGGAGGGAATCTTGAAGGGCCAAGGGACCCAGGCGGATATAATTATACATGTAGGAGAGAAGGACATAGGAAGGAAGAGTAGGGGGGAAATACGTACGCAGTTCAGGGAGTTGGGAGCCAGGCTGAAGTGTAGGGCCTCCAGGGTGGCGATCTCTGGGCTGCTGCCAGTGCCCAGCAATAGCAGGGATAAGAATGATTGGGCCTTGGTGATTATTTTCCAAACGTCGCTGGATTCCGGGGAAGTGCCGGAAGATTGGAAAACAGCTAATGTTACGCCGTTGTTTAAGAAGGGTGGCAGGAAAAAGGCAGGGAATTATAGGCCGGTTAGTTTAATGTCTGTTGTAGGTAAAATGTTAGAATCCGTGATCAAGGAGAAAATAGCGAGGCATCTTGAGGAGAATTGTTTGATAGAGCAGACGCAGCACGGTTTCGTTAAGGGGAAGTCGTGTCTGACGAATTTATTGGAGTTCTATGAGGACGTGTTTAGGGCGATGGATAGAGGAGAGCTGGTGGATGTGGTGTTTCTTGATTTTCAGAAGGCGTTTGACAAGGTGCCTCACAAGAGGTTATTACAGAAGGTCAGGGGGCATGGAGTTGGGGGTAGGGTGTTAGCATGGATAGAGGATTGGCTGTCAAATAGGAGGCAGAGAGTGGGGGTCAATGGGTGCTATTCGGATTGGCGGTTGGTGACTAGTGGAGTGCCCCAAGGGGTCGGTGCTGGGGCCTCAGCTATTTACCATTTATATAGATGATCTGGAGGAGGGAACCGAGTGTAGGGTGTCGAAATTTGCTGATGACACCAAGATTGGTGGAACGGCAAATTGTGCGGAGGGTGTGGAGAGTCTGCAGAAGGATCTAGATAGGCTGGGCGAATGGGCCAGGAAATGGCAAATGGAATTTAATGTTCGCAAATGTGAGGTTGTCCACTTTGGTAGGAATAATGGTAGGAAGGACTATTACTTGCATGGCGAAAAACTGCAGCATGCGACGGTGCAGAGGGACCTCGGGGTCCTTGTGCATGAGTCGCAAAAACCCAGCCTGCAGGTGCAGCAGGTGGTCAGGAAGGCAAATGGGATGCTGGCCTTCATAGCGAGGGGGATTGAATATAAAAGTAGGGAGGTCTTGCTGCAGCTGTATAGGGCACTGGTGAGGCCGCAGCTGGAGTACCGTGTGCAGTTTTGGTCGCCGCACTTACGCAAGGATATTTTGGCCTTGGAGGGAGTGCAGAGGAGGTTTACTAGGCTGATTCCAGAGTTGAGGGGGTTGAACTATGAGGAGAGGCTGAATAAACTAGGCTTGTACTCGTTAGAGTTTAGAAGAATGAGGGGAGATCTCATTGACACATATATGATGATGAATGGGATGGATAGGATAGAGGTGGAGAGGCTCTTCCCGCTCAGAGATGACAGTAGGACTAGAGGGCACAGCCTCAAGATAAAGGGGGGACGGTTTAGAATGGAGTTGAGGAGGAACTTCTTCACTCAAAGGGTGGTGAATCTCTGGAATTCTCTGCCCGTTGAAGTGGTGGAGGCTGCCTCGCTAAATATTTTTAAGACGCGGGTTGATAGGTTTTTGATAGGCAAGGGGATTAAGGGTTATGGGGAGAGGGCGGGAATGTGGAACTGAACCACAACAGATCAGCCATGATCTTATTGAATGGCGGGGCGGGCTCGAGGGGCTAGATGACCTACTCCTGCTCCTATTTCTTATGTTCTTATGTTCTTAGAATAATGAGATCCTGCAGCTGAATGCATGGCTGAGGGATTGGTGCAGGACAGAGGGTTTTAGTTTTGTTGACCATTGGGAAGTCTTTGCAAAGGAAGGGCACTTCTATAAGAGGGATAGGGAAAGGGAACACTTAAATGGGAAGGGGACACATATTTTAGCTGGGAGGTTGGCTGGAGTGTTTAGGCAGGGTTTAAACTAGTATGGAGGGGGGGTGGGGAGGAGAGAGACAGCTCAGGCAGTGGGAGTGAGTTGGAGGTCAGGGTAAGTCTAGTTGATAGGAAAATCCCCCAGGAGAAGGAGGATCTGAGAGGGCCTGAGGGTCTTAGGTGCATCTGTTTTAATGCGAGGAGTGTGACGGGAAAGTCGGATGAAATTAGGGCCTTGATGTTCGCGAGGAATTTAGATGTGGTGGCAGTAACAGAGACGTGGTTAAAGGAGGGGCAGGACTGGCAGCTAAATGTCCCAGGGTATACGTGTTTTAGGCGTGATAGGGGAGGGTTGAAATGAGGAGGGGGAGTGGCACTCTTAGGTAGCGAGCGGATCACAGCGGTGCAGAGGGAGGATAACATGGAGGGGTTGGAAATTGAGTCTCTGTGGGTGGAGTTGAGAATAGGAAGGGGGCCATTACTATGCTAGGAGTGTACTATAGGCCGCCCGATAGCCCACAGGCAGTGGAAGAGGGTATATGTAGGGACATTTTGGATAAGTGTAGGAAGAATAGGGTTGTTGTAGTGAGAGATTTTAATCTCCCTGGGGTGGACTGGAAGGTGCCTAGAGCTGGGGGGGTTTGATGGGGAGGAATTTGTAAGATGTGTACTGGAAGGATCCTTGCAACAGTATGTAGGTAGCCCGACTAGAGAGGGGGCGATACTGGATTTAGTTCTGGAAAATGAGCCGGGTCAGGTGGTTGAGGTTGCGGTAGGCGAACATGTGGCTAATAGTGACCACAACTCCATCTACTTTAGGATACGAATGGAAAAAGATGAGAGCTGTCCTAAGGGGAGGGTGCTAAATTGGGGGAAGGCTAGAAACAGCCGGATTAGGCAGGAGCTTAGGGATACAGACTGGGATAGGCTGTTGGAAGGCAAGACCACGTTAGGCATGTGGGAGTCTTTCAAGGGAAAACTGCAAAGGGTGCAGGAAAGGCATGTGCCGGTTAGGAGAAAGGATGGGAAAGGTAGGATTAGGGAACCGTGGATTACTAGAGATATAGAAGACCTGGTTAGGAAGAAACAAGAGGCGTATGTCAGGTCTAAGCAGCTGGGAACGGAGAGAGCGTTGGAGGAATACAGAGAGAGTAGGAGGGATCTCAAACAGGGATTTAGGAGAGCAAAGAGGGGGCATGAGATGGCTTTGGCAGGTAGGGTTAAGGAGAATCCAAAGGCGTTTTATTCTTATCTTAAGAACAAAAGGGTGGCTAGGGGTAAAATCGGTTCTCTCAGGGACAAACGTGGGGAATTGTGTTTAGAGGCAGAGGGAATGGGGGAGATCCTGAATGAATACTTTGCGTCGGTATTCACGAAGGAGAGGGGCTTGATGTCTGGTACGGTCATTGAGGGAGCGGTAGACCAATTGAAAGATCTATCGATTACGAGGGAAGAAGTGTTAGGGCTTTTAGATGGCATTAAAACCAATAAATCTCTGGGGCCCGACTGCATTTATCCTAGGCTGCTTAGAGAGGCGAGGGATGAGATTGCTGGGCCTCTGACGCTAATCTTTGTCTCTTCTTTGGACACAGGTGAGGTCCCAGAGGACTGGAGGATAGCGAACGTGGTACCGTTGTTTAAAAAGGGTAGGAGGGATAGCCCGGGTAACTATAGGCCAGTGAGCTTAGCATCAGTGGTAGGTAAGTTGATGGAGAGGATTCTTAGGGATAGGATGTATGCGCACTTGCAGCGTTGCGATCTGATTAAGGATACGCAGCATGGCTTTGTCAAGGGGAAGTCTTGCCTTATGAATCTGGTAGAATTCTTTGAGGAGGTGACAAAAACGGTTGACGAAGGACGAGCCGTTGATGTCGTCTATATGGATTTCAGTAAGGCGTTTGACAAAGTCCCTCATGGTAGGTTGGTACAGAAGATTAAAGCTCATGGGATATGTGGTCAGGTATCTAGATGGGTAGAGAACTGGCTTGCAAAGAGGAGTCAGAGAGTAGTAGTGGAGGGGTCTTTTTCTACCTGGAGGTCTGTCACTAGTGGTGTGCCACAGGGCTCAGTACTGGGACCTCTTCTCTTTGTAGCGTATATAAATGATTTGGAAGAGGGAGTGGGTGGTGTGATCAGCAAATTTGCTGATGACACCAAGATGGCTGGATTGGCGGGCAGTGAGGAGCAGTGTCTGGCAATACAGCGGGATATTGATAGGCTGGTTGATTGGGCAGATACGTGGCAAATGGAGTTTAATCTGGATAAATGTGAGGTGATGCATTTTGGCCGAAACAATGTAGGGGGAAGTTATGTGATAAAGGGTAAGCCCGTAAGGAGTATAGAATCACAGCGAGACCTGGGGGTGCAAGTGCACAAGTCTTTGAAGGTGGCAGTGCAAGTGGAGAGTGAAGAAAGCCTATGGTATGTTAGCCTTTATAGGAAGGGGTATAGAATATAAGAGCTGGAGTCTAATGTTGCAGTTGTACAGAACGTTGGTTAGGCCGCATTTGGAGTACTGCGTCCAGTTCTGGTCGCCTTACTACCGGAAGGACGTGGAGACTCTGGAGAGAGTGCAGAGGAGGTTTACCAGGATGTTGCCTGGTATGGAAGGACTGGGGTATGAGGAAAGATTGAAGAAATTGGGGCTCTTTTCCCTTGAAAGACGTCGACTGAGGGGGGATCTAATGGAGGTATATAAGATTATGAAGGGTATAGATAGAGTAAACAGAGGTAAGCTATCTCCTATGATAGAGACATGTAGGACAAGGGGCCATGGACTTAAGGTGAGGGGGGAGAGGTACAACACAGATATTAGAGGGAGGTTTTTCACACAGAGGGTAGTGAGGGTATGGAATGCTCTGCCAAGTAAGGTGGTGGAGGCAAACACGCTAGAGTCCTTTAAGAGTAACTTAGACAGGCACTGAGTTGGAGATGGGTGGATATAGGAGATCCTTTTAAATAAGGGTCATTAGCATTGGGGCGTCCCTGGTAATGTAAATGGGTATAGTATGATAATAATGTTTTTCTCTTTTCATTCACAGGTTTTAAGTCGGTCCACCTCGTGTCCAACGAGGGGCATACACACGATGGGTCATACTGGGGCTGCTCTTGGTTGTTTGAGATTGGCCTAGTGCTTCAGGTTGTTAGTGTGTGCCTAAACTGGACAAGATACTGGGCAAGACGACAGCTCAGTGACTATCACTGATTGCTGTGCAGACACATGGATTTGGGCCAGTGTCTGTGGGAGTTCGCGCATTCTCCCCATGCTTGCGTGGGTTTTCTCCGGGTGCTCCGGTTTCCTCCCACACCCCAAAGATGTGCTGTTAGGCTGATTGGCAGGAATAAATTGTCCCTAAATCAGTTTCCCTCAATCCGGATGGCCATAAAACATTAGACAGGGGTCATGGGTAGAGAGGTGGACTGGTGGTGTTGAGGTGGCGGCGCGGGCTCGTTGGGCCGAAGGGCCTGTTTCCCGGGCTGATTTTGTTCTTTGGGAGAAAAGTGGCATCAGCAACCCTTTTTTTGGGGCGGGGGGGGGGCGCAAGAGGAAAAAGGAAAGGCAAAGGTAAAAGCAGAAGAGTTGAAAAATTGCAGGGTTTCCCATGCTGATCACTGCCTGATGAGCTTCGTGAAAGTGCAAATGTGGACAAGTCCAGTTCAAAGAATCCCTACAGTGCAGGAGGTCATTTGGCCCTTCAGGTCTGCACTGACAACAAATCCACCTATCCCCGTAACTCCACATATTTACCCCACTAATCCCTCTAACGTATGCATTCCGCGGCACTAAGGAGCAGTTTAGCACGGGCAATCCACCTAACCAGCACGTCTTTCAGACAGTGGAAGGAAACCGGAGCACCCGGAGGAAACCAACGCAGACATGGGGAGAATGTGCAGACTCCGCACAGACAGTGACCCAAGCAGGGATTGAACCCAGGTCCCTGGTGCTGTGAGGCAGCAGTGCTAACCACTGCGCTGCCCCAGTTTTTGGCAAACCAAAAACACTGGCAAGTGTCATGCCGAGCAGCATTTGTGGAGGGAATCAGAGTTATCGCTTCAGGTTAATGACCCTTTGTCAGAACCCAAGAACTCTGATGGAAGATCACTGACCTGAAATGTTGACTCTGTTCCTCTCAACACTGACCTGCTGAGCTCTGTGTCAGTTTTTATTCTTGTTTCAGATTTGCAGCATTTGTACTAGTTAGCTTTCATACCAGCTTTGGCTGTGTTGGTACAGCAGTCAGGCAATATTCTGAATAAAGGGGCAGCTCAGTTTATGTGTATGTGGGCTGAAAATCAATCCTGTTCACATTATCTGCACAGAGGAAGCAGCATTTATACAACTACTGAGATTCAATTATATTTAGTTCTGCAAACTGACTGTATTGTGAAGAATATTTAATGGCTCAAACCAAGAGGAAAGCACCCAAGAGGAAGCAGGATATTTATGTTGCATTACATCAGCTGGACAGCAATGAGCAGGCAGTGTAATCATGGAGGGAATGTGCTTAATAGTGTCCAAAAAAACCAGATCCCACCGGAATACTGACTAACAACCTCTGAATAAGGACGTACAAGACAGAATTAATGTGTCTGTTTTTAACAGCACTCGCACAATGGCTCTACATGTTTACCCTGCTAAGTAGCTCAGCCACATGTACTGCTACACTCTGTGGAGTTGCCTGATCACACTCAGAGTCAATCATAGGGACATGGCTGGCGGCAAGGTACTGGGGTGGAGAAAGGGAAAAAGGATCAAGGTGACCCACTCAATAGATGATTCAGTAACACTGTCAGGAAACAAGCACAGGATCAGATCAGCTGGAATGAGCTGTGTGGACTGGGAGAGGGGCAGTATAGGGATCGGCTGGAATGGGCTGTGTGTTGGGAGGATGACAGTATAGGGATCAGCTGGAATGGGTTGCGTGTTAGGAGGGGGACAGTATAGGGATCGGATGGAATGGACTATGTGTTGGGAGAGGGACAATATAGGGATCGACTGGAATGGGCTGTGTTGGGATGGTGACAGTATAGGGATCAGCTGCAAAGGGATGTGTGTTGGGAGGGGGACAGTATAGGGATTGGCTAGAAAGGGAGGGGAACAGTATAGGGATTGGCTGGAATGGGCTGTGTGTTGGGAGGGGGACAGTATAGGGATTGGCTGGAATGGGCCGTGTGTTGGGAGTGGAACAGTATAGGGATCGGCTGGAATGGGCTGTGTGTTGGGAGGGGGACAGTATAGGGATCAGCTGGAACGGGCTGTGTGGATTGGGAGGGGACAGAATAGAGATCGGCTGGAATGGGCCGTGTGTTGGGTGGGGAACAGTATAGGGATCGGCTGGAATGGGCTGTACGTTGGGAGGGTGACAATATAGGCGTCAGATGGAATGGGCTGTGTATTGGGAGAGGACAGTATAGGGGTCAGCTGGAATGGGCTGCGTGTTGGGAGGGGGACAGTATACAAGTTAGGTAGGATGGGCAGTGTGGTCAGTTAATCTGTAAGTACTCAGTCTCAGCCTTGCCTCTGCAAAATGGACTCAGGTTAAATCACAGATCAGCAAGACTTCAGGAGAGAGGGATGGAAGGAAAACAAGAATCCTGAAACAGAACTACATGCACACACACAGAAACACACACACGTAGAAACATGCACACACGCAGAGTCAGGGACACTGCAAAGCATAACACCTAAAAAAAACCCTCAGAAATTTAAATGAGTACAAAGCTGTGTTCCATCCTTATAAATATTGTACACATGACTGCAGCAAGTTAGAATGACAAGAACGCTCCAGTCCAATCTGAGATAGGTTATGCAATATGCTGTGAGCAGGGATGAATCAAAGCTCGAGAAATGATAATTACTGTATGAATGGCAGCAGTCACAGTACTAGAACTGAAATCATAAATTCCAAAAACACAGTCCCATCTGCCACATGCCAAATTTAATCAGTAAGATCAGACATGTTACAGATTATCTTGTTTGATTTGTACTGTATACACCAGTGTTATCATTTCCCTGTTATTTACATCACACTGCAGTTACTGCCTTCCACTGAGAATCACTCCGACTTTGAATAATGTTTGAATAAATTCAGCACCCTAAAGAGTGAAGAACCATTTGAACCACTTACAATCGCATGTCACAGAACAGGTCACCACACCAGTACAAGCAAATCAACAATGTCTGACAACAACAAGTTACATTTTACATTTAAATACATCCCAAAGTGCTTCACATGAGCATTATCAGACAAACTGGATTTGGGCTGGAGTGTACAGTGAAAATTTCAAAATTTAACTGGCAGGCAGGCAGGCTGGCAAAATGGGCAGACTGGCGAAACGGGCAGACTTAGCAGATAGAATTTAATGAGGTGCAAAGTGATACACTTTGGTAGAAAGAATGATGAGAGACAATAGGCACTGAGAGACCTGGGGGTGAATGCAAACAAACTTTTGAAGCTGGCAGGAGAAATTAAGAAGGCCGCTAAAAAAAAAGATTGAATCTATGGCTTTAATCATAAAGTTTCAAGCTTATTTATTAGTCACAAGTAGGCTTACATTAACACTGCAATGAAATTACTGTGAAAATCCCCTAGTAGCCTGTTTGGGTACCCTGAGGGAAAATTTAGCTTGGCCAATGCACCTAACCAGCACATCTTTGGACTGTGGGAGGAAACTGGAGCATCCGTAAGAAAGTTACGCAGACACGGAAAGAACGTGCAAACTCAACACAGACAGTGGCCCAAGCCAGGATTGGAACCCTGGTGCTGCAAAGCAGCAGTGCTATCCACCTGGCCACCCCAATAACATAGCAATAGAGTACAAAAGCACCACAAACTCTCTGTAAATTGATAATAGTTTCATGATCACAAATCGACAATGGCTTCAGATTTACAAATTCCAGATTTTTTATTGAATGTAAATTTCGCCATTTGCCATGTGGGATTTGAACCATGGTCCACACACATTACATTGGGGTACTTGGATTACTGGTCCAGTGACAGTAACAGTACTCCACCAGCTCCCCATGGACAGACTGAAAGATTAACAGATCCTGGTTCTCTAGAGCAGACAGATTCAGGGTAGATCAAATAGACATGGTCAAAATCATGAAAGGTTTTGATGAGAGTAAATAAGGGGAAACTTTTCCAACAGCTGAAGGTTTGATAACCATACTACACAAATTCAAAGCGCAAGGCAAAAGAACCCAAGGCAACAGGAGGATTTTTCTTTGATCCAGTAATTTATGATGATCCGGAATGCACTGCCGGAAAGGGTGTCACAAGCTGATTCACTCGTAGCTGTCAAAAAGGAATTCATTAAGATGCATACATGCAAGGAAAAACAAAGGACAATCTAGATAGATAAGAGCCAGAAAGTGACAATTAACTGTACAGTTCTTTTAAATCCAGCACAGCTGTGATGGGCCAAATAGTCTCCTACTGTGCTATTTGACACAATCACAAGAAGCATAATAGTTAGAACAAATGGCCAAAGGCTGTGTAAAGAGGTAGATTTTAAGGATTGTCTTAAAGGAGGAGAGAGGGGTAGAGAGGAGGAGAGACTTAGAAAAAGCATTCCTGGGCTTAAGGCCTAGACAATTGAAGTCAATCTGCCAGTGATGAGTGAAAGAAATAGGGGGCATGCAAAAGGCTAGAATTGGAGGCATGAAGAGTTCTTGGCGGGAGGAGGCATTGTCCTTTTTAGAACAGGATGCATCTCTTTTTCTATCTCAGCAGGCTGTGGAAAATTTGCTACCTGAGAATTTTTATTACTGCGCAAGTAGTTTAAGAGTAGGGTAAGTAGATCTTTACAATATGATAACTGCCAACTGCACACTGGTTAAAAAAAAATAGTCTGTTAAAACTGCTACTAAGGCAAGATAAACATCATTTGCAAAATGAAATATTTACTCATGAGTGAGTTTCATTCGTAATGCAACAAGCTTCACTTGGAGATATTTATCAGATGGGGTTGTTGGACAGGTAGGCTGTCACTCCCCACTCCCCGACCCCAACAGAACTCAATATTTCAGCAGTTAATAAAACCCATTCACTGTAGCAACCTAATCACTGTACAAAGGTAATAAATATTCCATTACACATTTTGTTTTATTTGCAGCTATTATACTTCTCAGGATGCACCTTCCTCAATCATTAAGTTCAAAGGAAAATGGAAAAAAACATGAGTGTGTACCTTAAGTGGACCTTTGATGTGGTCATCTTGCACTTCCACAGTTGATGAATCGTGTTTGAAAGTAACCTTTGAAAAAAAAGCACAAGTTCCAAAACATGTCACCAAAACAAAATAGTGAGTGTGAAAATCTGACAAGAGTATCAAAGATTTACATCAGCCTATAATAGTAACATTCAATTAACTTCCTTCTAAACTGACACAGACCGCTGCTCATCAACTTATATCAGGGAAAAAAAAAGACTCGATATTGTTACTACAAACATTACCTAATAAAGGCAAAATGCTACGGATGCTGGAATCTGAAATAAATCGAAAATGCTGGAAAATCTCAACAGGTCTGACAGCATCTGTGGAGAGAGAATAGAGCCAATGTTTTGAGTCTGAATGATTCTTCACCACTTTGATGAAGGATCATCCAGACTCAACACTGGCTCTGTTCTCGCTCCACAGATGCTGTCAGACTTGCTGAAATTTTCCAGCATTTTCTGTTTTTGTGTGATTCACTACATATGTAGGTCACAGGCTTCTTAAATAAAATTCAACAGGCAGTTCTTCACCCTTCTTCACTCAAAGGGTGGTGAATCTCTGGAATTCTCTGCCCGTGGTGGAGGCTACCTCGCTAAATATTTTTAAGACGCGGGTTGATGGGTTTTTGATAAGAGAGGGGATTAAGGGTTATGGGGAGAGGGCGGGAATGTGGAACTGAGCCATGTCAGATCAGCCATGATCTTATTGAATGGCGGGGCAGGCTCGAGGGGCTAGTTGGCCTACTCCTGCTCCTATTTCTTATGTTCTTATGAAATGAAAACCAGGTATAAAAAGACTTTAATTATCCTGCTTGAATTGTGCTGTGGAGGTTCTAGGAGGACAAGAGCCTGGGAATATCACCTCCCCCAAGTTTCACTCCCAGGCATTCACCTCCCTGACTTAGACATATATTTATTGATCATTCCCTCGTTAGTGTGGGGTCAAAATTCAGGAACATTTCACCTAATAACGCCTTAGGGGTACCGCCACCAGATAGAAAGTAGTAGTTCAAGAAAGTAGCTTATCACCAACGACTGAAGGCCAATAAAATGCCAGCAATGCCCAAATCCCAATAACTATTTAAAAACTCATTGGAAACAGGCACTTTTTTGCACCATGACAGCAGACGGAGGATTTGGGTAGAAAAATGAACTTATCCACAACAATTCACACTTGGCAGATGGAAAATTGTTCCAGACCTGTTTATGAGCATTCCTAATTGCAGGGGCGGCACCGTGGTTAACACTGCTGCCTCACAGCACCAGCGATTCAGGTTTGATTACTGGCTTGAGTCACGGTCTGGGTGGAATCTGCACATTCTCCCCATGTCTGCGTGGGTTTCCTCCGGGTACTCCAGTTGCCTCCCATAGTCCAAAGATGCGCAGGTTAGGTTGAATAGCTGTGTTAAACTGCCCCTTAGTGTCAGGGGGCCTAGCAACATAAATACATGGGGTTATGGAAACAGGGCCTGGGTGAGATTGCTGTCCATGTAGAGCTGATGGTCCAAATGGCCTCCTACACTCTATAATTCTAATTCCTGATGTGCACTGCATGGCTCCACACTGGGAATATTATTTCATTCTTTAAAATTTTGAACTGCACTAAAAATATTTACAACATAGCACCTACAAGATTAAAAAGTCACACCCAACTTGTCAGAAAACATTCTGCAGAGTAGATAGAAAATTAAGGGGCTCTGCAAGATCCCCTTCTAACATTTCGGCTTTCCAAATAGTGCAGTGTGCTATGAAGTGTGAATAACTTCCTTCAAGAAATTGCCTCTCATGTCATTTACGCATCTGTATCTTTTTAAATACATATTAACAATTCAACATTTGACAAGGAACACAGACATGGACGAAGAGGAGGGTGAATCGGGTGAGGGTGTGCTGCCTCCGCCCATTCCCTCCTCTAGTACATCAAGCACATCCCTTTTAAAGCATTCTTTGTTGAAGTCTAACTGGGTGGTGATCATGTTTCAGAGCGTGAAAATATGTTTGATGTGGGCCTGACAAACTGGGGTACAACACAGCTAAGTTGGCTCAAGCGGCATTTTTTTTTGTCTGGGTCAAGTCCTGTAATGTTCATGTTTAAATAATAAAAAACTTTGATTCTTCTATTTTGCTTCTACGTTGCTTCCATCTTCAAATTTCTCTTGCCTATATTTGTTAAGATTATTTTCTGTTTAATTAACAAAGCTTGGTGTGTAAACAGCGGACAATGTTCACATCTCCAAAATGGCCCCCCAGCCAATTAAAAGCCCAAACAGTTAAGAGTTGGATTTGGGTCACCTCACCTGAGCAGCCAGGTCAAGTTCAGTCAACAGTTACCAGCAAGTTTCTGGTCAGCTTAGTGACTGCTGAGAGCATTACAACCACCCTCAATCCAGCCTCTCATCCAATGTCAGCACATATTAACCAACAGAGGTCACTGGATAGCAATCAGTGGATTGTTATCCAGGAAGCCTGGCGTATTTATCCCTTCCCTCAGCCAGCAGCATGGTGCCTAACTGGAACCTCAGAAACTGGAACAGTACCAGTCTAAGAGGTGATGACACAGCACATGTCTGGAATAACAACCCCAATCTGGTCTGCGTGATTCACACTAAACCAGATAGTCTGCACCAACTGTGTTCCAATGAGCCTGCAAAGACTTATAGAAGCACAAGGGCAAAGGACACAAATCTCTTCACTTCCTCCAAAGACCTGGCTGGCTTCCACCCATCAAACTGCAGTCAGTAAGCTCCCTGGGTTTTTGTAGGTCTTTATACTAACTCTCCACTGCAGCATGACTGAAACTGGAAATTCAGCAGAAGAGCAGGGGAGAGGAAGACAGAAAGGAGATAAGAAGTCTCCAACCATTCTGTGCAACCATACAATAACCCTGCAATGTACTGCACTGCTACCCTTAATCATAGAATACCACAGAATAAAAGGAGGCCATTCAGCCCATCGAGTCTGCACCAACCACAATCCCACCCAGGCCTATTCCCATAACCCCTGCTAACATTAAAGGGCAATTTAGCATGACCAATCCACCTAACCCGCGCAGCTTTGGACTGTGGGAGGAAACCGGAGCAACCAGAGGAAACCCAAGCAGAAAAGGGGAGAATGTGCAGACTCCACATAGACAATGACTCAAGCGGGCAATTGAAGCCGGGTCCCTGGTGCTGTGAGGCAGCTGTGCTAACCACTGTGCCACCATGCTGTCCACTGGAAATCACCAGAATCACCAACACACAACATTGCAAACTACAGTGACATACCATAGATCCAATTGTGTGACTCAACAGTTGGGGCTTCGCCATCCTTTACAGTTTGCCATAACACACACTACCAGGAAATACAAAGGCACCACAGGAAGAAATGCAGCCCCTTCCTGACACCGTGCTTCAAGGTCATAACACATCTCACTGCTTATGATGTCATCTAGCCCCCATGATGCATTCTGCTTTACAATCCTCTCTACTCTTATCTAATAGTGAGAGGTTTCAAGCAAGACAATAAAATCATCTGCACACCATTTATAAAACCCAAACCACTTGAGTACATTTAAACAACCACTTTCACTCCAAAAGAATATCTAGCTAATTGTTACATTAATATGTGTCTATCAACACATACATATGCATATATTATATAGTAAAGTATATAAACACATATACACACCTATTGATGTACACGCATTGTCAGCATTCTAGTGTGAGATGATGGAATTACACATCTGGAATTCAGATAGCCAAGCGGTGAAGGATAGAACACGAGAACCTAGTCTTTATACATTCTCTAACAGACATGCAAAGAATACTGTGTACCTTGAACCTGTTCCAATATGCGTGTATATATACATATATGATATATATACACACATACACACACACAGCTAAATTCTCATTCACTGACTTGTCATTGTGAAATTTCAGCTTGTGATTAACCACATCCTTTCGCTCAGCTGTGTTATATGCAAATCATGAAGCCAACAAAAATCAGTGCGTCTCTGGATATGACACACTCCCAAAAATATGTAACGGCATGAATGAAAGCTGCCAAATCACCATCACTGGTGTATGAAACTACTCATCAAAAATCAGTCCACTGCTATTAACAAAACCTACGAGAAGAAAGGAAAGCAAAAGCAGTTTGTTTTTTTTGCTGCCATCTTATTTCTTCTTAATTGGAACATCTAGTGCTGGAACTTTGTAACCAAATCTGTGCATCATTCACAAACAAAAACTTGAAATTTTTGAGTTTTCACTGGTATAAATTTCTGCACTCAGCTCTCTCCCACCCCCCAATTGCAAGAGCTCACCCTTTTAGAGGCACCTGGGACATAAAAAACACAAAAATTCATTTTAAACAAACGGCTGCACAACACATCGGGTTAGGACTGTTTATAGGCACTCCTGCTGACCCTGCCTGCACTGCAATTAAAATGGAGCCAGTTCTTCAGCTAGGGGCATACTTAGGTTAATGCAAATTTGAGTTCTACCCGCAATGAAACATCCAATAAAAAAGGAACTTTTGAACTGCATCTGAGGAAGAATATAACCATCTACAATCAAGTGTTTATTCGCCATATATACAGTTTAAAAATCTATGACTGCAACTTATAAATGAAGGTGGGCTTTTTTTAAAACCTAAACAGAAAAATAACTCAATAACCATTATCCAATAATCATTTGGAAGTACAGGACTTATGTATTACTGAAAAAAGAAATTTTGTCGAAGTTTTTCATCTTGCACTTTTCATCTTGACCAGGGAAGGCCCTAGAGCAATTGATGTAATTTGATTTTAAGTATCTTCCAAAGGTTTAATTTAAAGGGGTAAGCTATTGTGCAAGAGAGCTTGCACAAGAGAGCAAGAGAGCTCAAAGCTGTGATGCGCTCCTCTTGCTTTATGTGGGAAGCCTGGAATATTGCCAGTGTCAGGGCCAGCATGCGTGCAGGAAGTTGCTCCTAGAAGCTCAGATTTCAGAGCTGGAGCGGTGACCAGGGACACTGTGGAACATCCATGGCATGTAGAGTATCATCGACAGCATTATGGAGAGGTGGTCGCACAGCAGGCTAAGACTCTATAGGTAGGAAATGGGTGACCATCAGATAGAGCAAGAGGATAAGGCAGGCAGTGCAGGAATCATCTGTGCAGAGCAGCGGTAGGACATTCAGGAGGGGAAGGGGGTACACAGCCAGTGGTCATGGTACACATTGATACAAATGGCACAGGTTAAAAAAAAGGATGAGGCCAAACAGCAGAATATCGGGAGTTAGGAAGCAAATTGAAAAGTAGGACCTCAAAGGTAGTGATTTCAGGATTAGCACCAGTGCCACGTGCTAGTCAGAGTGGAAACAGCAGGACATATCAGATGAATAGATGACGTGAGGGGGAGGGTTTCAGATTCCTAGGATATTAAGGCTGATTCTAGGGGAGGTAGGATCAGTAGAAATTGGAGAGGTTACACTTGTGCAGGATCGGGACTGATATCGTGGGAACGGTACTTGCAGTAGCACAATGGTTAGCACTGCTGCCTCAGTGCCAGGGACCAGGTTCAATTCCCAGCTTGGGTCACTGCCTGTGCGGAGCCTGCACATTATCCCTGTGTATGTGTGGGTTTCCTCCGGGTGCTCCCGTTTTCCCCCACATTCTGAAAGACATGCTGGTTAGGTGCATTGACCTGAACAGGTGCCGGACTGTGACGACTATGGGAATTTCACACTAACTTCATTGCAGTGTTAATTACTTGTGACTAATAAATAAATTTTACCTTTTAGTTGGAGAGGACTTAAACAAAAATGGCAGAGGGATGAGACCTTACGCGAGCAGTCAGAGGAGGGGGGAGAAAAGGATGAGGAAAAGACAGAAAGGAGAATAAGAAAAGTGATAGGCAGAGAAATCAAGGGCCAGAATCAAACAGGGCCACAGTGAAAAGTAATGAGAATGGGACAAAGAATGCTACAAAGACAAGCCTTAAGGCTTTGTGCTTAATGTGCAGTGCATTCACAATGAAGTGGCTGAATTAATCGCACAAATGAATGTAAATGGACATGATGTAGTTGGGATTATGGAGACATGGCTTCAGGGTGACCAGGGATGGAAACTGAACAGTCAGTATTTAGGAAGGACAGACAAAAAGAAAAAGGCAGTGGGGTTGCATTGCTGGTTAAAGGGACAAGTAATGCAATAGTGAGGCAGAATATTAGTTCCAATGTTGTGGAATCTGTATGAGTAGAGCTGAGAAATACCAAGAGGCAATAAACATTTGGGGTTGTACATAGACCCCAAATTGTAGTGATGATTTTGGGGATGGCATTAAACAGTAAATTACAGATGGAAGCGAAGAAGGAATATCTGTAATTATGAATGACTTCAATTTGCATATAGATTGGGTTGATCAAATTAATAACAATACATAGAGGAAAAATCCTTGACTACGAGATAGTTTTCTAGACCAACATGTTTAGGAATCGGCCATCCTATACTGGGTATTGTGTAATGAAAAAGGAATAATTGGCAATCTAGTTGTGCAAGATCCCTTTCAGGATGAGCGACTACAACATGATAAAACGGTAGAGCACATCATAAAAATTTAACAGCAGAGCACTTGGAAAATAATGTCAGATTTGACAGAGTCAGCATGGATTTACAAAAAGGAAATCATGCTCAAATCAATCTACTGGAATTCTTTGAGATGTAACTAGTAGAGCTGATGAGGGGAAGCCAGCAGAAGGCTTTTGACATGGTCTCACATAAGATATTAACGTTTAAGATTAAAGTGCATAGGATTGGAGATAATGTATTAAGGTGGATAGAAAACTGGTTGGCATACAGGAAACAAAGATTCTTTTTCCAAGTGGCAGGCAGTGATTAGTGCGGTATTGCAGGGATCATGGATTTAGTTAAGGGAACTAAATGTAATATCTCCAAATTTGCAAAACTCGGTGGGAGGGTGAGCTGTGAGGAGGATGCAGAGATGCTTCAGTGTGATTTGGACAAGTTGTTGAATGGGCAAATGCATGGCAGATGCAGTACAATGTGGATAAATGTGAGGTTATCCGCTTTGGTAGTGACAACAGGAAGTCAGATTCTTATTTGAATATCTATAGATAGAGGGAGGAGAGTGAAAGTAAGCATGTTGGTGCAGCAGGCGGTGAAAATGGCAAATGGTATGCTGACCTTCACAGCAAGAGGATTTGAGTAAAGGAGCAGTTATACGGGGCCTTGGTGAGACCATACCTAGAATATTGTATGCAGTTTTGGTCTCCTTATCCAAGGAAGGATATGCTTGCTATGGAAAGATTGCACAGAAGATTTACCAGGCTGATTCTTGGGGTGGCAGGACTGATGTGGAGGAAAGATTGAGCCGGTTATGACTAGGAGGGTGGTGGATCTCATAGGAACCTATTCAATTGTAATAGAACTAACTAGACAAGGTAGATGCAGAAAGGATGTTCCCAATGGCAGGGAAGTTAAGTCAGTCACAGTCTGAGGATATGGGGTAAACCATTGCCAAGCAGAAATGTCTTCAAGTATTCTCTACCACAGAAAATAGTTGAGGTGAAAATATTTGTTTGTTTCTAAGAAAGAGTTACATATAGCTCTTGGGGCTAAAGGGAATCAAAGGATAAGGGAAGAAAGCAAGAACAGATTACGGAACTGGAAGATGAGCCACGATCATAATGAATGGTGAAGCTGATGTGAAGGGCTGAATGGCCTCCTTCTGCTACTTTCAATGTTTCTACATTATGATGACAGCAACACCATTTTAATCACATTCAAGAATTTTAGTGGAAAGCATATTCACATAACGAAGGTAAAAGTGTTTCACATGTGTCTCTATTCAGTAACCAAGTAAAAGACTGATAATCTACAAGATCAATTGCTTTGCCTTTCATCTTTCCAATAAATACGCGAGATTGGCACATTGTGCCAATATAAGTATTGGGATGATGGCTGCAATTTTCCAGCCTTGCCACGCCTGGCACAGGAGATGCCAATCTCAGAAAATTGTGCACAGACATAAAAACTGGTTTTGCGCCTAGTGTCAAACGCTTTACAACTGTCCCACTCTGTTGTTGCTGGCACAAACTGGGTCTCGCCCAGATCTTCCGACCCCTGGGCATGGCAAGAACCTGGCAAGAATCATTACTGGTTTCCAGCAGATGGCTATGCCGGGGAATCCCTGAGGCCATTGAAGTCTCTGGGTGGTCAGGAGCATGACTGAACAGTGCCCAACTGGCACACTGACTGTATCAGTTTGGGAGATCCATGTTGGGGAGGGGATGGGGGGAAATCCCTATGTCTATGGGAGGAGGGAGCACGGTGCACTGAGGGGTCAGGGCGTCCTTTTAAAATGGCGCCTGATAGCTCTGTAGCAGGCCTCACCAGCGTGTTTAGGTCCTGCCCCTCTCAGATTTGCTGTCAGATGATTGTGATCTGATTTGTGCTGATCACACCTACTTCCTTGCCTAAGATGACACTGAAGTCTTTTTTTGGTAAAATTCCAGCTGATACGACCCAGAAGTGTGTCCTTTACTCATTCTTCATGGCTTCTTTGAAATGTAATTTGCCACATCTGATTACCAATTTGCTGCCACATAAGGTGAATACATTGATAATACTGCCCAAGGCCTAAATACAGAGCACAAACATTCAGAAGCATGTTTAACAGTTAGGTTCGTAATCAAGGAAGTAATGGACTGATAACACTTTACAAACACTCAAATGCTCAATGTGTGATAAAGTGCACTCTTGTGCACTGTATGGCATAGAATCATAGAATCCCTACAGTGCAGAAGCTGGCCATTCAGCCCATTAAGTCTGTACTGACCACAATCCCACCCATACCCTATCCCCATAACCCTTTGTATTTATCCTAGTTAGTCCCCCGACACTAAAGGACAATTTATCATGGCCAATCCACCTTACCTGCATATCTTTGGACCGTGGGAGGAAACTGGAGCACCCGGAGGAAACCCAAGAAGACACAGGAGAATGTGCAGACTCCGCACATAGTAACCCAAGCTGTGATTGATCCGGGTCCCTGGCGCTTTGAGGCATCAGTGCTAACCACTGTGCCACCCTAATATCTGACGTAAGAAAATAGTGTGCCCCTAACTTGCCATGAGGGGAGAACTCTGTAAATATAATTGCACTTGCTGCACATTACACTTCAGTATGCTTTTTAAAAATACATTCACAGGGTGTGGGCTTGGCTGGCTAGGTCAGTATTCATTGCCCATCTCTAATTGCTGTTCAAGAAGGCAGGTCACCACCACCTTCTGAAGTGCTGCAGTCCGTATGCCACTGATATATTCACAGCACCGTTAGGCAAGGAGTTCCAGGATTTTGACCCTGTGACAATAAAGGAACAGCAATATACCTCCAAGTCAGGGTGGTGAGAGACTTGGAAGGGAACCTCCAGGTGATGGTGTTTCCATGTGTCCCCTGCCCTTGTCCCTCTAGATGATAATGGCCGCGAGTTTGGAAGGTGCAGTATTTTCTTCTAAATGAATAAGCCAATTAGAAACACCAGCTCATAAGTCACAATCCAAAACCTCTTTCCAAATACCAGGTCTATTTGTCTCTACTAAGCTCTGTGCCTTTTACATTAATATTCAACTTTCACTGCATCCTACAACCCTACGAGCAACTCCTTGAGCAGCAGACAGAGAGGGGAAAAGACAGCAAGATTTATATGTACACACCGTCTGATCACAAATTTTTGTCCATATATTCCCTGCTGTGCTACATCCCATCCCAAAAATGAGAGGCTCAGCGATTTCAAGTGAACAATCTCCAACAAGCAAAAATGCAACAATTTCTTCAACCACTTGATAAGAGAAGACGCAGGATAGGAAGAAAATCAGAGTACTACAAAAATCTCTCCCTTCTTTCACTCCCTTACCATAAGAACATAAGAAATTGGAGCAGGAGTAGGCCATCTAGCCCCTCGAGCCTGCCCCACCATTCAATAAGATCATGGCTGATCTGTTGTGGCTCAGTTCCACATTCCCGCCCTCTCCCCATAACCCTTAATCCCCTTGCCTATCAAAAACCTATCAACCCGCGTCTTAAAAATATTGAGCGAGGCAGCCTCCATCACTTCAACGGGCAGAGAATTCCAGAGATTCACCACCCTTTGAGTGAAAAAGTTGCTCCTCAACTCCGTTCTAAACCGCCCCCCCTTTATCTTGAGGCTGTGCCCTCTAGTCCTACTGTCCTTTCTGAGCGGGAAGAGCCTCTCCAACTCTATCCTATCCATCCCATTCAACATCTTATACGTCTCAATGAGATCTCCCCTCATTCTTCTAAACTCTAACGAGTACAAGCCTAGTTTATTCAGCCTCTCCTCATAGTTCAACCCCCTCAACTCTGGAATCAGCCTAGTAAACCTCCTCTGCACTCCCTCCAAGGCCAAAATATCCTTGCGTAGGTGCAGCAACCAAAACTGCACACAGTACTCCAGCTGCGGCCTCACCAGTGCCCTAAACAGCTGCAGCAAGACCTCCCTACTTTTATATTCAATCCCCCTCGCTATGAAGGCCAGCATCCCATTCGCCTTCCTGACCACCTGCTGCACCTGCAGGCTGGGTTTTTGCGACTCATGCACAAGGACCCTGAGGTCCCTCTGCACCATCGCATGCTGCAGTTTTTCGCCACGTAAGTAATAGTCCTTCCTACCAAAGTGGACAACCTCACATTTGCCAACATTAAATTCCATTTGCCAGTTCCTGGCCCATTCGCCCAGCCTATCTAGATCCTTCTGCAGACTCTCCACACCCTCCGCACAATTTGCCGTTCCACCAATCTTGGTGTCATCAGCAAATTTCGACACCATACACTCGGTTCCCTCCTCCAGATCATCTATATAAATGGTAAATAGCTGATGCCCCAGCACCGACCCCTGGGGCACTCCACTAGTCACCAACCGCCAATCCGAACAGCACCCATTGACCCCCACTCTCTGCCTCCTATTTGACAGCCAATCCTCTATCCACGCTAACACCCTACCCCCAACTCCATGCCCCCTGACCTTCTGTAATAACCTCTTGTGAGGCACCTTGTCAAACACCTTCTGAAAATCAAGAAACACCACATCCACCGGCTCTCCTCTATCCACCACCCTAGACACATCCTCAAAGAACTCCAATAAATTCGTCAGACACGACTTCCCCTTAACGGAACCGTGCTGTGTCTGCTCTACCAAACAATTCTCTTCAAGATGCCTCACTGTTTTCTCCTTGATCATGGATTCTAACATTTTTCCTACAACAGACATTAAACTAACTGGCCTATAATTCCCCGCCTTTTGCCTGCCACCCTTCTTAAACAACGGCATAACATTAGCCACTTTCCAATCTTCCGGCACTTCCCCGGAATCCAGCGACGTTTGGAAAATAATCAGCAAGGCATCCACTATCACCTCCGCCATTTCTTTCAGAACCCTTGGATGCATTCCATCCGGTCCTGGGGACTTGTCCACAATCAGTCCCTCCAGTCTGTCGCGCACTGCCTCTCTAGTAACAATAATGTCATTCAGGCCCTCCACTCCTACCATCTTTCCATCGCTAACACCCAGCAAATTATCCTCCTTCGTGAAGACCGAAACAAAAAAGTTATTCAGGGCCTCAGCCATTTCCCCATCCCCCACCACTAAGTCCCCTCTCTCATCCTCTAAGGGTCCAACGTTCACCCTTGCCAGCCTCTTCCTTTTCATGTATTTATAAAAACTCTTGCTATCCTTTTTTATATTAAGCACTAGCCCAGCTTCATAGTTTATCCTACCCTTCCTTATCAACTTCTTTGTCATTCTTTGTTGACATTTAAACCTCATTTAAATGAATACCAAGTATTCATTTGGCAAAACAGTTAATCCGTGCTGGACACATGTGCCAATGACAATAACGTGAAGGACTGCAATCTTGAGAAAAACCAGCATCACAAAGCAAGTGATTGTCAAAGGTAAGGTAAAGTGCAGAAACCCAATAGTAACCTTTGCTTTTACAGCTGCAGCTTAGAGTCCTGAACAACTAGCAGGGAAAGGGATGCAACAAGGTATGTACAGAGGATCTTGGAGACCAAATATCTCAAAGGGATTTTCAGGAGCTAGATGATAAATTGTAAGCCTTGAAGGGAGTATTTCAGGATGGTTCCTAGTGCCAGTGGTTCATCATTACTTAAGGAATGCAAATACAAAGCTAAAGAAAAGATGCAAGAGGTGGGATGTTCAGAATTATTTTGGAAACTGTTCTGTCTCAGGAGTAATGTGAAAAGAAAGGAGTGGTTTTACCTGAACACTGCAAGCAATGAAAGGCTTATAATAGGGGAGAAAGGAAGGGCACAAAAAGAAAAAGTGATGGAAAGCAAAAGGGATAAAAGGGTGTCAACAAGGTAAAGGGAGAAATCACAAAAATAGGGAGGTCAAGAGAAAGAGAAATGAGAAAAGGGTTGTTGAACTGATGTTCAGTTGAGCTTGACATGCATGAACATACACGTACTCAGGACAAAAAGTGAACTGGTGGGGTGGTGAAGCGAGTTCTGACACAACAGTCTTAATAGGGAATCAGCTAAGTCCAAACAGAAGACAGAAAAAAGTTGGGGATATGTTATCAACCCAAATCTATTACAGCATGGGAGCACAAGGAGGATCTGCAGAACAGCACAAAAGCAAAGTTCACTTGCTGGAGTTAAAGGGGGGAGAAGAGAGGAATTTTGAATGATCAGGAGGTGGAGGAAAACATGTTCAAAGTGGAGGCAGAGAAAGAAAATCAGTCCATTATAACAGGTTACGCAAATTGTAACAAATGTTTGGGTTTAAAATATGTTCTGGACTACCTTCTGGATTGGCATGTTCTTAGTTCAATAAGAAAGGAGACAAGTATTGGATCTACTTCTGGGCAAGTAAGTAAAGGAAGGGGGTAAAATCATAATAAGTGAAGAGGGAGCTCATTAAATCATATTCCTCCACCACAAAGTGTCAACTTTATTACAATTACGCAGCTCTCCCTTGAGGCTTTTCCCTGCCAGGTTGGTTAATGCGGTATAATTACAAAACTGAAAAAATTTTTTAAGAGCTTCCATTTCACAGAGGAGGCTTCAGGCCAACCCAACACCCAACAACCTGCTCTGAAAATTCTGCTCACATTTTGACAACTGTGACAAATTCCACTGCAGCAGTGGAGACAATCCACAGCTTTCTAAAACAATCAACAGTGTTCCAAAACAAACAACTAACAATGTTCATAGAATCATAGAGGTTTATAGCATGGAACAGGCCCTTTGGACCAACTTGGCCATGCCACCCTTTTTTAATCCTTAGGCTAGTCCCAGTTGCCCATGTTTGGCCCATATTCCTCATACCCATCTTACCCATGCAGCTGTCTAAACGCTTTTTAAAAGACAAAGTTGTATCTGCTTTTAAGATCCATTTGTATGATTTCCCAATGTTAATGGATCCTTTAAGAAACACGCTTTGACTTGATTTATTGTCACATGTATTAGTACCATACTTATAAAACACTGCTGCCCTTTATTTTAAAATATTGGAAATGGCAGCCAACTTGAAAATGGGCTGCAAGTGATAAAGATTGTGAAGTTACAATTATTAAGGATAATAATTAAAAACATAAGTTGGAGTATCAGAACTTCATGCAAATGTTAGCTTTTATACATTTTGAGCAGTGGGGATTGGTATTAAACACTGTATACTGTGACTGGAAGTTATTACCATTCTGAAACTGAAGGCTTTCTACATACCTGAATTCCGTGTTACAAGAGCAAACTATATAAGTAAGTTTGTACTATATTAGTTTACACAGAATTCCACAGCAGGTGGAATCTCATAATGGGACCCTGAAACTGTACATAAAAAATCTGGATCATGGACAGTATAATTAAGTTTAATTTGTTAACCTCAGTAAACCAGTGATTCTGCTTAATTTTTGTCCAGTCAGAAAAGTGCAATCCTTTGGCTTAAAGAAAGGATTTTCATATCTTTATCACTTTTAACAACCTCAGGATGACCAGAAGCACCCTGCTGCTAACAAAGTATTTTTATGATTTGATTTGATTTATTGTTGTCACATGTGTTAGTATACAGTGAAAATATTATTTCTTGTGCACTATACAGACAAAGCATACTGTACACAGAGTAGTGCAGAATGCAGTGTTAGAGGAACAGTTAGGGTGTAGAGAAAGATCAATTTAATACAAGGTAGGTCCATTCAAAAGTCTGATGGTAGCAGGGAAGAAGCTATTCTTGAGTCGGCTGGTACATGATCTCAGGCTTTTTATGTCTTTTTCCTGACTGAAGAAGGTGAAAGAGAGTATGTCCAGGGTATGTGGGGTCTTTGTTTGTGCTGCTTGCTTTACCAAGGCAGCTGGAAGCATGGATGAGAGGCTGGTTTGCATGATGGATTGGGCTATGTTCACAACCCTTTCTACTTTCTTGCTGTCTTGGTCAGAGCAGGTGCCATACCAAGCTGTGATACATCTGGAAAGGATGCTTTCTCTGGCGCATCTGTAAAAATTGATGAGTCATAGTGGATGTGTCAAATTTCCTCAGCCTCCTCAGAAAGTAGAGGTGTTGGTGGGCTTTCTTAACTATAGCATCAACCAGAATAGGTTGTTGATGATCTGGACGCCTAGAAACTCTCAACTATTTCTACTTCATCCCCATTGATGTAGACAGGGGCATGTCCCCCACTACGCTTCCTGAAGTTGATGGCGATCTTTGTTTTAGTGACAGACTAACAGGAGTGAAAACATTACTGCCATCCACCTTCAGTGGCATACCTCTACCAGGGCATGTTAACTCAACAATTTTACAGCATTCTGAAACAATCAATAATAATCTAAATAAAACAACCAACAATATTCTACAAAAATCTCAATTCACTCTATCTCCTGATGAAAGTGGCACATTAAAACAATTCCATAATAGAGATAGGCCTGGGTGACATTGTGGTCGGTGCAGATTCGATGGGCCCAATGACCTCTTCTGCATATAGGGATTCTATGATTTGCACCTTTGCCAGAAACTAACTAGTTTTTCCTTGGGCCGGGCTCCATTCATGTACCAGGTTTCACAGCTGAAATCAGCCCATTAGATTTTGAGATAAATTTTTTACAGACTAACAAATGGGTCAAAAATATTACCTCTGCCCATTTTACAAAGGCTTCTAGGATTACAAATGCAAGAGAAAGTCAAGTGAATGGTACAAAATATAGATAGGAAGTAGAAAGTAAGGAAAGCTAAAAGGAAGCACGAAGAAGAAAATTGTAGAAGTCGTAATAGGTATTTAGAAAATAAACACAAAGTTAAAAGAAAGGGTATTCTGATTGGAGATTAAAACTAACTCAGGTGCAGGGTAGAGAAAGTGGAAGCACTATACAAGAACTTTGATTTTTTTAAAATCAAAAGTGAGTGATTTGGAACAGGCTGGATAAACTGGAAAAATCTGGTTTCCAATGGGGGTACCATAAGCATAGACACGGGTCAAAGGAGGTTTAGGAAAAATGCATTGTTAAGATGGCGGCACGGGCTCGTTGGGCCGAAGGGCCTGTTTCCCGTGCTGTGTTGTTCTTTGTTCTTTGGAGGGCAGCCAATGTAACATTTATTGATAAAAGGTTAAATGATAAGAGTCAACCTAATATCAGCAGTAGACAGAAACAAGAAAATGCTGGAAACATTCAGGAAGGCAGTCGTTATCGATAGAAGAAACAGACAAGTCCATGGCACAGGGGCTGTTCTAACACCAGACAGGCACTAGTGTTAAGACCCCTCTGATTCAAAAAAAGAGCTTGCGCTAAAATCTCAACTAAGCTACCCTCTCCAAGAATGCTGCCTGAACAACATTGTGTTCACAGCATTTTCTGTTTTAGATTTTAAACATCTGTTGATGTGAAGGAAGCTTTTGAAGACCGTAATGTATTATAACAATAACAGTTATTAATGTCTTCAATGACTTATTATTACTTAATAACTTAGTAATTCTTTTCACATCTTGCACTCTGACCCTCTGGTTTCCCTCTCCCAGACCTATATGCTTGCTGCCATCTCTTTCATCCACTCACCCACCTGTTGGCCGACCCTCCTGTTGACCAGCCCTCCCACTCACTGCTTCTCTGCCCAACCCTGTTACTCACCAACTGTCCTCTTCCAAAAGTGAGGGCTCAGAAGTGATGCAGTGAGAGGGATGAAATGTGCAATGGAGCAAGGGAGGTTACAAATGGGAGAGTCGGGGGGGGAGATGGTGAGTGGGAGAGACTGCAAGTGGGAGGGTGGCGAGAGAAGTGGTGAGCAGGAGGGTCGGTGAACAGAGAGGCAGCGAGAGAGTGGCCTCAGTATCACACAGCAAATACTAGTGGGTTAGTCCCTTCCTCAGCATGTGTGAGCATGACCGGGTGAAGAGCAGAAAGTTGTGCAGGAGCGTGCATCCACATGTTAGGGGATTTTTTCAGCAGTTACTGGGTTTAAATGCTGTACTTGCCACAGGGGAATTTTTTGTTATTTATATAAATGTACTGCTTAATCCCCTCTGCTATTGCTCACTGACTAAAGACTTGAAAAAGCTCTCTTCCTGCTTGTTCTTCACTTTAATTATTTTAATCTTGGTCTCCTTGAAGATCTGTCTTTTACTCTTTGTCCCTGTCTGCATCTATTTCTTTCACGTGTACTCTCATGTCCTTTTTTTCCCCGCTTGCACTTTTTCCTTCTTTTCACATTCCCTTTTTTCTTTCTTGCGCTGTCCTGCTTTCTTTCCATTTGAATTAAAATAGTTTGAATTTTTAAAAAACAACAAAAAAAAGACCAACATGTGTGTGACCATAGTTGGCCTCAGAACCCTGGATGAAGGATGGTGAAAGATGGGTCAGAACTTCTGTTGTCCATTGCACTCTGGCTGAAGTGCTGGTGCCAGGTTAGGGCAGGACTAGCCTTGGCTGAAGCGACCACAGTAAGAAGTCTGACAACACCAGGTTTAAAAGTTCAACCGATTTATTTAATAGTAAACTCACAAGCTTTCGAGGTGGCCCCTTCGTCAGGTGAATGGAGAGTTCTGGCCTCAGACAGAGCATATAACAGCACAGACAGTTTACAGATTACTGATTAGAATGCGAGTCTTTACAACTAACCTGCTATTCAAGCCTTAAAGAGGCCGACAATGTGAGTGGAAAGAGCATTGTGCACAGGTCAAAGAGATGTGTATTGTCTCCAGACAGTACAGTAAGTGAGGTTTTGCAAACCCAGGCAAGTCATGGGGGTTACAGATAATGTGACATGAGCCCAAGATCCCTGTTGAGACCGTCCTCATGTGTGCGGAACTTGACTATCAGTCTCTGCTCAGCGACTCTGCGCTGTCGTGTGTCGTGAAGGCCGCCTTGGAGAACGCTTACCCAAAGGTCAGAGGCCGAATGCTCCTGACCACTGAAGTGTTCGCCAACAGGAAGGTGAACAGTCTTGCCCGGTGATTGTCGAGCGATGATCGTTCATCCGTTGTCGTAGCGTCTGCATGGTCTCCCCAGTGTACCATGCTTCGGGACATCCTTTCCTGCAGTGTATTAGATAGACAACGTTGGCCGAGTTGCAAGAGTATGTACCGTGTAACTGGTGGATGGTGTTCTCACGTGTGATGATGTCATCCATGTCAATGATCCAGCATGTCTTGCAGAGGTTGCTGTGGCAGGGTTGTGTGGTATTGTGGTCACTGTTCTCATGAAGGCTGGGCAGTTTGCTGCGAACAGTGGTCTGTTTGAGGTTGTGCAGTTGTCTGAAGGCAAGAAGTGGGAGTGTTGGGATGGCCCTGGCGAGATGTTTGTCTTCATCGATGATATGTTGAAGACTCCAGAGAAGATGTTGTAGCTTCTCTGCTCCGGGGAAGTACTGGATGACGAAGGGTACTCTGTCCACCGTGTCCCCTGTTTGTCTTCTGAGGTGGTCAGTGCAGTTTTTCGCTGTGGTGCATTGGAACTGTCGATCGACGAGTCGAGCGCCATATCCTGCTCTTCTGAGGACATCTTTCAGCGTCTGGAGGCGTGTGTCACGATCCTCCTCATCTGAGCAGAGCCTGTGTATACGGAGGGCTTGTCCATAGGAGATGGCTTCTTTAACGTGTTTCGCGTGGAAGCTGGAGAAGTGGAGCATTGTGAGGTTGTCTGTGGGCTTTCAGTATAGTGAGGTGCTGAGATGACCGTCCTTGACATAGATGCGTGTGTCCAAGAATGCAACCGATTCTGAAGAATAGTCCATGGTGAGTCTGATGGTGGGGTGGAACTTGTTGATATCATCATACAGCTGTTTCAGTGATTGTTCACCATGAGTCCAAAGGAAGAAAATGTCACCGATGTATCTAGTATATAGCATCGGTTGAAGGTCCTGTGCGGTGAAGAAATCATGTTCGAACCTGGTGTTGTCAGACTTCTTACTGTGGTTACCCCAGTCCAATGCCGGCATCTCCAGATCATGAAGTGATCACCACAGGAAAAGAACCCGCAAAATGTCCATACTAACACCTCATCAAGATACTGGAGGACCAGAAAGTGCCGCCCTACAAGTTATGGGAAGGGAGCTGGTGCTTGGACTGGCGTGAAGGGTACAGGTGACAACCAAAGTGTAAGCTTCAAGGGAAGAGTTACCACAAATAGACAGGAGCATAAACAGGTCATTGGGCAGCAAAGTGGGTGCCTCGCAGCAGCCAGGACCTGGATTCGATTCCCGGCTTGTGTCACTGTCTGTGCAGAGTCTGCATATTCTCCCCGTGTCTGTGTGGGTTTCCTCCGGGGTTCCAATTTCCTCCCACAGTCTAAAAGACATGCTGATTAGGTGCACTGGCCATGTTAAGTTCTCCCTCAATGTACTTGAATAGGCACTGGAGTGTGGTGGCTGGGGGATTTTCACAGTAACTTCATTACAGCGTTAATGCAAGCCTACTTATGACTAATAAATCAACTTAAACTGATCTATGTGGTTGTAATGTTGTTTTACAGCCACCTTCTAGCTTAGAATTAACCAATAGTAGGAAAAGCTGTATAAATTGTTGTTGCTGAATTAGCTGATGCAATAAACACACTCGGTTAGGACCTACTCTGAGTTCCCAACAGTTCCTGCTTTCATTGTTGGACCTCCTCTCTCTTCCCTCATCACCTTTTACCTGCCACCTCCTTTCCACCAACTCTTGTTTATATATTATGTTGTTTTTTTCAATAAAATGATAAGAATTTTCACCTTGGCGTGGGGGCTGCGCCTGCATCAAATTCCTGAAAGGACTATATATCCAGTCCTTATTCCCCACCCCATTACCTAGATCATTTTTAATGGGTTTTCAACTTTTTTTATCAACTTAGTTTTAAAAACTCCTATGGTACAAAGGGCCAAAGGGGCCCTTTTTCTTACATTCTATATCCATTACTATTTCTTGCAGAGGCTTTTCATGACCATAACACCCTGACGAAGCTGACCCATCATCCTTCTGCTCGCGATCTTAAATTGATGTTCTCTAGCTATCTGATTCAGTGGAAATGACTTTACTCTATTTACTTTATCAAACGCCCTCAATGAGAAGGAACATTAATTTTCACTTAGACATAAATGATTCAGGAAAGTCAATGATTTGAGATAATAACTGTGTATTCATTGTCATACAGTGGGTGTTGTACATAAGAACATAAGAAATAGGAGCAGGAGTAGGCCATCTAGCCCTTCGAGCCTGCCCCGCCATTCAATAAGATCATGGCTGATCTGTCGTGGCTCAGTTCCACCTTCCTGCCCTCTCCCCATAACCCTTAATCCCCTCGCTTATCAAAAACCTATCAACCCGCGTCTTAAAAATATTTAGCGAGGCAGCCTCCACCACTTCAACGGGCAGAGAATTCCAGAGATTCACCACCCTTTGAGTGAAGAAGTTCCTCCTCAACTCCGTTCTAAACCGTCCCCCCTTTATCTTGAGGCTGTGCCCCCTAGCCCTACTGTCCTTTTTGAGCGGGAAGAGTCTCTCCACCTCTATCCTATCCATCCCATTCATCATCTTATATGTCTCAATGAGATCTCCCCTCATTCTTCTAAACTCTAACGAGTACAAGCCTAATTTATTCAGCTAGTACAAGCCTAATTTATTCAGCCAATAAATTAGGCTTGTACTGGCTGAATAAATTAGGCTTGTACTCGTTAGAGTTTAGAAGTTGGTAAGGTGTTCAATAAGGTGCCACTTAGGGAATTTGTTCATAACATGAAGGCTCTGAATATTAACATGGGATGTGGCAGCATGGATAAGGAGTTGGCTGAAGCACAAAAGGCCAAGTTAGTGGCTGATCGGTGGTTTTTGGACTGGAGAGATATGAATAACGGTAACCCCTAGTGGTCAGCATGAAGACTCTAATCTGGTCATGCAGCAAGCCATCAAAACATGCAGATAACACTAAAGTAAGGAGCATGGCTGACTATAAGGGAGCCATGTGCAACTTCTGGACTTCTGGTGATGGTAGGTTAGTAGATTAGGCAGACAGATGGCAGATTCACTTTACTGCATTACATATCAAAGAGGAAGAATCAGAGAAAACACATATCAGATGGTAGTATTTTCAAAGGAGATTGTAACTAATCAATCAGGATAACACAAAACTTGGTGGGAACGTGAGTAATGAAAGACTTCAGAGGTTTCAAGGTGATTTAGACAAGTAAAATGAGTGGGCAAATACATGGCAGATGCAGTATAAAGTGGATAAATGTAAAGTTATCCACTTCAGCTGAAGAAATAGAATGGCAGAGTGTTAAAATGGTAATAGACTGGGAAATGTTGATATGCAAAGGGGCAATTACTGAACGTAAGCATGTAAGTACAGCAAGCAGTTAGGAAGGCAAATGATATGTTGGCCTTCATTGCAAAACAACTTGAGTGCAAGACCAAGGATGTCTTACTGAAGCTGTACAGGGCCTCGGTGAGACCACACCTGTGCTGTTTTTGTCTCTACCTAAGAAACGGTGTACTTGTCAGACAGAGGGTGCAGCAAAGATTCACTGGGCTGATTCCTGGGATGGCAGGATTGTCATATGAGAGATTGGGTCTGTATTCATTGGAACTTAGGAGAATAAGGGGGATGAATGATGAAATTCTGACAAGGTTGGACAGACTGGGATGCAGAGATGTTATTTTACTCTGGTTGGCAGATTTAGAACAAGGAGTCACAGTATCAGGAGATGGGGTAGGCCATTCAGGCAGTCTTGTGATGCAACGTGTAGTGTGCCCACCTGAGTCAGAAGCTCCAGGTTCAAGTCCCACCCCAGGACATGATGAATAAGAAAGGTGCATTCATAACACAGCCAACAAGTTGAGTATCAACGTGAAAGTCCTTCCAATGCACATCAACATCAGATGGTAAAAACAGGAGAGACTCCCTGCCAGCCTTGTGTGATTTTGGGTGACAGTTTTGCAATAGGCTAGCGATCTGTTTCAGGAAAAACCTCGCTATAGAAACAGATGACTTGTGCACCTCTGGGTGCAACAATAATGGTAATGTTCCTGTCGCTCTCACATCATTTAAGGATTTAGATGAGCACTTGAAACACCAAAGACAACGCTACAGAGCAAATGGTGGAAAATGGGATTAGACTAGATAGATGTTTGACATGTGCACAGACACAATAGGCCAAAGGGCCTCTTTCTGTGCTGTAAAACTCTATGACTGAGGAGAAACTTCTTCACAATCGCAGAAGGAGGCCAATTCAGAATATAATTAAACCATTCTCTGCTATTTTGTTTTCGGTGGTGCAGTGAGCCCGTGTTTAGCACTGGTGCCTCAGCGCCTGGGACCGGGGTTTGACTCCCGGCTTGGGTCACTGTCTGTGTGGAGTCTGCACATTCTCCCCGTGCCTGCATGGGTTTCCTCTGGGTGCTCCAGTTTCCTCCCACAGTCCAAAGATGTGTGGGTTAGGTTGATTGGCCATGCTAAATTGCCCCTTAGTGTCAGGAGGGCTAACTAGGAAAAATGCATGCAATTATGGGGGTAGGGCCTGGATAGGATTGTGATTAGTGCAGATTTGATGTGCCAAATGGCCTCCTTCTGCACTACAGGATTTTACATCTCAGAAATAAGGAAATCAGCAGATTTCTAGATCTAAAGGCATAAAGAGAATGGGGACAACACACAAGTGTGGTGATGAGATAGAGGATCACCCATGATCATAATGAATGGCGGAGCTGACTTGAAGGGCAGAATGGCTTAATCCTGCCCCTATACTCGATGTGCTGTTCACAGCATTACATAATCTTCCAGGGACGCTGCATCAGATACAATCACTTCACAGTCTGTCGTTTTTTTAAAGAACTCAACAAATAGTGAAGTGGCAAATATTTACAGGCTTCTTAATCCCATTATTATTTAACTGCAGCGCTGCAAAATAATTCTCTCACAATGTGGACAGGATATGTCGCTCCATGAACAGTTTTTATCACATGCTGGAGGAGAATGCCTATTCAAGTCGCAGAATTTGATAGCAGCTCAAATGCTGAAAATTTGAACAGAGCAACTTGGTCCAATGAGAACTCCATGTGCATGTCTACATTTATAGATCAGACTTCGAGTTTCAAGGGCATAGTATAGTTTTTGTGGTTTAACAAACAGATAACAAGGTAGTTACACAATAGACAGTAGGGTTAAAGGCATCTACTCAGATTGATAAATGGTGGAAAGCGGTGTTCAACTCGGATTGCTAATGGGAACACTACAATTCACCATTTTCATAAAGAACCTGGGCTCAGGAATTTCAAGCACAGTTTCAAAATTTGCAAAGGACAAGCAATTTGAACAATTGCAGTTCGCACAGAGGAAATAAGTGGGACAAAATACAGAACAATATTAGAAATTTGCTGAACAGATGAACAAACTTCAGTGTTGGTAAGTGTGAAGTAATACATTTTGGTAGGAAGAATAAAGAGGCAACACACTCTGGACAATATTTGTACAAATGGATAGAGAAACAGTGGGACCTTGGGATACAGGTACACAAATTAACAAAGCACTCAGGCTGATTTTAGAGGAATAGAATTGATAAGCAGATATGCTAAATTTATATCGAGATTTGGCTATACCACTCTTAGGAGTATTAAGAACAGTTCTGGTCTCTATATTATGAAATGGATACGGAGGCAGTCTCAAGGATGTGCAAAGACGATTTATTAGAATGAAAACAGAACTGAGAGGGTATACCGGTCAGGAAAGATCAGAAAAAAAGAGTGTCCTCATAGAGGTTTTCAATGATATAAAAATTATTAATAGGGTAAATGTAAAGAATAGAACAAATTGCTGCAAATACAAGGCAGCCCCTAGTAAATTCACTAGGGAATTTAAGAGAAACTACCTCACCCAGAGGATGCTTAGAATGTGGAACTTGCAAGCACAAGTAATGGAGTTGAATAGTATGTGCGTATTTGAGAAGCTAGACATATGCACAGAGGCACGCAAACACAAGACAGTAATAATTAATGATGGGGTTAGATGAAAACAGGTGGAAGGAGGTTCATGGGGCATAAATACTGACATGGACCAGTTGGGCCAATGGTCTGTTTCTGGACTGTAATTATTTTACATCACCACATTTTAGTTCTTTGGATATGGACATCACTGGTAAGGGCAGCATTTATTGCTCTTTAATTGTCCTGAGAAGAGGGTCTTTTCTTTGAAAAACTGCAGATATGTTTGATATAACTGAACAGGTTGCTCAGCCACTTCAACACTTTGAGACTCGAATCGCTTGTTCAGAACTGGTATAGTGGCAGGTTTACGTCGCTTGAAGACTCCAATTAACAAGTTTACCTTTAATGACAATCTTTTGTGGAGATCTTTAAAGACACGAGTTTCTAAATCACCAGATGTCTTCTTAAAAGCAGAACTGAAACCTACTCCACAATTTGTACTTATCTGTAGCTATAAAGTTGACCACGTGACTGACACCCCGACCAACACATTTCCAGCACACAGCGGTGGCACTGTGTACCATTTACAAGATTGGTTGCAACAACTTATCCAGCCTCTTTCTGCAGCACCTTCCTAACCCAATACCACGCATAAGGGCAGTGAACACATGGGATCACTGCCATTTGCATTCCTCCATGCCACACACCACACTGACTTGGTACTATTTTGCCATTCCTACTTTGTCGTTACTTCAGAGCCCAGTAACCCCCTCCCAAACCGCATTATGAACGGATACTAAACCCTATGGACCATAATGGTTCAAAAAGGCAGCACCACCTTGTCAAGAACAATTAGGGATGGGTAATTAATGCTGTCCAAATGGTATGAACTGCATCATGTCCAAAAAGGGATTGAGGTCAATTAGCACATTTAAAGTAGCATTTAAACATGTACAGCCCATTAAAGTCCCAGCACACGGAATTCACTGGCCCTCGGGCAAAGTGCGATAATGGTGAGAACTAGTACTGGTCTCCACTTGCGAAGACCTGGGGTGATGGTGACGCAGAGGACTCAGGGCCACTGAAGTCCCCAGGTAGTCAGAGGCATAACTGGGCAGTGCCCATCGGGGAATACTTGGCACTGCCTAACTGGGACAAGAGTTGGGGGGCGGGGGAGGGGAGGCTGATGTGCAGTCCTGATGTCGTGGGAGAGGGGGTCTCCAAATGCACTGTGAGATTGGGATGCCATTACGCAATGGTGCCCAAGAGCTCTGAAGCCTGGCTCACTGGTGTGTGTTTCCCCCCAACTTTAAATTTTTTTTGGAAGAATTTTGCCCAACATCTACTGAATAATTGGGCCAGTAACATAACCACTACACCACAATAATTATTGTTTATAGAGCAATCATATGTCAATCACATATACACTGATGGTAAGTCACTCTGCAATTATTTACAAAGTGAGATTTGTCGCCAACAATAAGAAAGGAGATCACAATTTCTGCTATCTCAAATCGGGTGCTGTTGGAGAGCACTAATTTTAAGCAGGTATACAGACTTGACCAAATTAATAGCTGATTTTGAGAGCATTGATCCTACTCAGTCAACTTCTGCCACAGAGACTACTGCTTTGCCACTTTACAATTTAATCCATAACTTGTTAAATTTAGTACAAAAGCTTCAGAATTCAGGAAACCAACTGAAAATATTATGCCAGGGCACTGGTGATGTGATCAAGTCACGCCCTTGCTGCCCAAGTAAGTTTGAAATCAGCCTCACACACATCTGTTTTCAAATCTGAACTATCCCACAATTCCAGCGACAAATCACTATCTTTAATTATGTTGTTGATATCCTTTTGTGAAATATACGATTGGTCTGCGTATCACAACAATCTTCATGTTACAACAAGACATTTTCCACCATTTTGCCATTTTTATTTAACTAGGGCAAGTGCAGCAGATTAAAAGTTTAAAGCTTATTTATTAATGTCATGAGTAGGCTTACACTGCAATGACACCACTATGAAAATTCCCTAGTTGCTACACTCCAGCACCTGTTTAGGTACACTGAGGGGGAATTTAGCATGGCCAATGCACTTAACCAGCACATCTTTTGGACTGTGGGAGGAAACTGGAGTGCCCAGGGAAATCCATGCAGACATGGGGAGAAGATGCAGACTGCACATACAGCGACCCAAGCCGAGAATCAAACCAGGGTCCCTGCCGCTGTGACGCAACAGTGCTAACCAGTGTGCCGCCCTAACTAAGTGTGATTGTAACACAATGACCTCAAGTCTACAGTTCAACTGGAAGATCAAAGCTTGAACAGTTTGTAACAAGTATCTCTATTCCATTGGATTATTGCCTTGAAATTGCAGTCACAAAATAGTACTTCCAAAGGCATTTGTCAAATTTGGTTGCATTTTCTTGGCAGATGTTATGGACACCAATCTTGCAGTATTTTGCAGCTTAGGTACAGAAAAGGTTACACCACACAAATCATTACATAGTACTCCTCGTACTATTTACACAAGAGAATAATAACCCACAATTAATGATACAGTAGAGAATGGGGAACGTGTTACTCATGCAAATCACATATACACTGATGGTAAGTCACTCTGCACCTAAATCCCAAGGTTCCTAGAGTACATTTTACGTTGTCAGATTCCTTATACACACCGCAGCAGCAAAACTGATCAGTTTGAAAATATTTCTGTGACTGTATCATCTCTCCCTGCAGTGCTAATGCACACAAGCCTTTCAACTTGGCCTGCTAGTCTTGACTATGTTAATTTGCATCAGCCTTTACATTCCCTTCTTCAAATCATATTTAAATGAAGCACGAGTGATATGAACACAAACACATTAAGCCAGGAAGGAGCGCCAGAGAAATGGAGGCACCATTGTCATAGCTACCATTGAGATACATACCTTAACTTTGACGAGCCTCTTTGCTGTCTTGATCTTGGCTTCACAGAATGCCCCTCTGTATTTAGCACTCACATCAGTTCCCACTGTCAGATATGGAGGCTCATCGATTGCCTTCAAAATTAAACAAAAGCAAATGTCAACATCAGGGATCTGGCCAGCCTTAGCGAAACAGTACTATGACATCTGTGCATAACACAGTGCACACTGCCTCTGCAGCAGCTCTCCCTGCTTGCAACAAGCAGGGAGAGAACAAATGAGAACATAATCTGGGCCCGCCAAGAATGGCGCAGTGCCAGCAGGCTGCTGCAACCTGGGAGTGCCAGCTCCCCGTTCATCTCGACAGAATAGTCAAAGCAATAACTGAGAGCATGCAAGCTCAATTCCCTGTAGGTGAAAGTGGTAAACACTGCCTTACATTGCAAAGTGATTACACTCCACACAGAGTACAGCCACAACCTAAGCATGAGGAGTCACAGCAGTACTAGTCAAAACAAGCTCCACTACTGTGCAACACTGTATCGGTGAGCTTTGGAATCAATTGCTTATTGATATTTAGGTTCCTATTTAATCGCCTGATAGGGAGGACAGAGCCGCATGTCTCCTCCTCCCGACAGATGAAGTATTTTAACAAGACAAATGTTTCCTTCCCACCCACGATCTGCACTTGTTCACAAAGCTGTAAGATATGAAGGAAAATGCTACTGAACAATAAAGAACAATTTGGGGAAAGAGGCTGCATGCAAAAATCTTCAGTGTCTTTTGCACGCAATTGTTCAATGTCCACTCTAACGTCACTACGTTACACACAAATTACTTAAATCTCACTGTCACCTGTGTTCTAGCCTCTTTTCACAGAGAATGCTGGAAAACTAGAAACGTTCAACATAAGCTGCAGTTTGTTATTAATCTTAACAGAGTTCAGATGATGAGGAATATTAGAATTACCTATTAGCTGTCGGATCACTTTATCTGGGTTTGGATGAATCTTCAATATTCAGAATGGATGCAAACCACCACCGATACAGAAGATCATCCAAACTAAAGGATTATGCAAAAGGTAATAATGTAGCAAACATCACCCGGGAATTAACTGAAGCAGAGTATCTAAAAATTCTAATTGTGCTTTTGCTCTCTCTTTTTTACTGTGAGCTTCAATCTTAAATAGATACCCAGATAGGGCCTGGTAAATCCAGGTTATACACTGACTGATTACACAGCAACAAAGAAACTGTGTGCTGCCTACGATAAGTCCACTCGGTTTCCGCACCGTCAGCTGTCAAGCTCAGAAGCCAGGATCCAAGGTTATCCAATTGATGTGGAGTTGCATTTTTAACCTACTTTACATAAGGGCTGTGCAATAACAATAAAAAAATTGTCAGGGATTGCCCACTTTTTGTGTTTACCTCCCACACCTCCCACTGCAGAAGTTACATTTCACCCAAAATAACACCGCAAACCTTCAATCAGGTAATCTGCGTTTCGCCTAACAGAGAATTATGTTCAAGACTGCCTTGAAATGGCCCCATTTATCACTCTATGTTTGGTTAGATAACCCTGCTAATGCACATAAGCTTATAAAATTACAAGATCTTGGATTGCAGAATTTAAAGGCAATAGCAGGGTGTAACTTTTCAACACTGGGAGCATTCCATCTGATGTGAAAAAAATAGACCAACATCAACTGGCTAAATGTGAAAATTCAAAGCAACTTAAAAATGAAGGAAACTAAAAGAAGAAGTATATAATAGTGAATAAAACAGCTGACACTTTCCTTTGTGAAGACAGTTTTTCTGAATCTGAAATTGTGTCCTTTATAGATTAAATTGATCACATAGAGGAAATCTGAGGCTGTGATATATTGACAAGATATGCACACTTCCCAATAAGCTAAAATCTGTGTCATTATCACCTAATGAAAAACCCTATTGGATATTACACTAGACACTCTGTCATCAACACGAATCACAGCAATAAGAACAGATGACTGGAACAGTCAAAAAAAAAACAAACTTGCCGTCTCACTAAAAGCCATTTTCTAAAACTTCTGCATCTTCAGAAATGAGAACACAGCATATTTAGAAATCATTCAAAACTGCAATTTGTTCACCTTTGTGTCCCAGGGCCAACCATCTTCAACTACTTAACCTTCCCCCTCCATCATAAAGTCAGAACTGGGGATGTTCACTAATAATTGTACATTCAGCATGGTTCAGCACTCAGATACTGAAGCAGTTCATGCCCATCTGCAGCAAGACCTGACAACATTCAAACTTGGGCTGATGAGGGGCACGAATATTACTTGCCACTTAAGTGTCAGGCAATGATCATTTCCAACAAGACAGAATCTAACCATTGCCCCTTGACACTCAATGACATTACCATCACTATCACCGTCCTGGTACTTACCATTGAACAGAAACTGAACTGAACCAGCTATATAATGACTGTTACTATAAGAGCAAATCAGAATCTGGGAACTTTGCAGAAAGTAACTTAGCTGAATCCCCAGACCTTGTCCACCAACTTCAGTGCATAAGTCAGGAGCGCAATGGGATAATCTCCACTTGCCTGGATGGATGCAGTTCCAAACAACGCTCAAGAAGCTTGACACCATCCAGATTAAAGTAACGTGCTTGATTAGCACCCCATTCACCACCTCCAACATACACTCCCTCCATCACACACACCCAGTAACTGCTGTGTGTACCATTAACAAGATGCACTGCAGCAATTCACCAAGACGCTTTTGACAACACCTTCCTAGCCCACAACCTCTGTCACTTTGAAGGACAAGGGCAGCAGATGCATAGGAATACCACCACCTGCAAGTGCCCTTCCAAATTACATACCATCCTGACTTGGAACTAGAATTGCTGTTCCTTCACTTGCTAGGTTTAAAAACCTTGAAATCCTTCCTAACAGCATGAGAGCACCTATACCACATGACTGCAGTGATTCAAGACAGCCCCTCAACACCACCTTCACAAGGACAATAAAAATATCACTAGCAAGCGAAGTCCACATTCCGTGAAAGAATTTTTAAAATCTGATTGGAAATAGAGCACACCTAAATGAAGAATTTTGACTGCTGATGGGTAAAGCTTGATCATGTAATGTTAAACATCTTTGACTGGAGTGTGCTAAGTCACAAAGAACAACTTGAGCTTTGCCACAGTAAAAGGTCCTAAAGCCTTCCACAGGAGCATGGTCGGACACAATTCTTTCAGAAAACAGTCCAAGGACCATCCAAACTCTGATGCCAAAAGAATCTCACTAATAGTGAGAATCTGTTTCCTGTATCAAATTTTCCAGAGGAATCCTTCCAGCAGAAACCTCTTCAAAAATAGCATTCCCATGTTAAAAATGTACAATAAATTGCTGTCCTTCCGTCCCCTTAATGTTCCTATTCAATATCACCAAAATGGAATGTGTCCACCACCGTTCAAAATTAACTGTAATGCACTGTCTCATAATAATGCACTATGCATATCATCGTCCCAATTTATTTAAATTGTGGAACTTAAATAATCATGTTAGATCAGCAGTTCTGTCTCCGATCTTGGTAGTCCCCCCAGCTAAAGCTACATCATTAGTTACTCTGACTCTCAGTTGAATGGTCTTTGCATATCTGTCACAGCTGCTGGATTTGGCAAAGAATTCATTTGCTGCCTCAGCTATAGCTCAGTTGGTAACATCCTCATCAAGGTCATGGGTTGAAATCGCTTTAAGAAGCCTCACAACACCAGGTTTGACTTTTGGACCTGTTGGACAACCTGGTGTTGTGAGACTTCTTGCTGTGTTTACCCCAGTCCAACGCCGGCATCTCCACATCTTGAAATCGCTTTCCAGAGACTTGAGCATAAAGTCAAAGTTAACACTCTGCTGCAATACTGAGGGAGTGCTGCACTCTCATAAATAACACCTTTCATGTGAGGCTTTAATCTAAGGCCTCATCTACTCTCTCAGGTGGATGTAAAAGATTCCATAGCACGAGTTGAAAAGCCAAGAGCTAACCCCTTATGTCAGCAAATAATTATCAACCAAAATGACTAAAAGTCATTACATCTGGCCAGTTATGTTGTTGCTATTTGTGAGGTTTTGTCGTGCACACATGGTCACTTTCACTGTTCTGTGAACTAACTACTCTGTGGCCTGGAGCTCAACTCCTCTCTCTGCAGCTGGATTCTGAACTTCCTAACCTACAGATTGCAATCAGTAAAGATAGGCAACAACACCTCCTCCACGATTATCCTCAATACCGGTGCCCCACAAGGCTGTGTTCTCAGCCCCCTTACTGTACTCCTTATACACCTATGACTGTGTGACCAAATTCTCCTCCAACTCAATTTTCAAGTTTGCTGATGACACCACCGTAGTGGGTCGGATCTCAAACAATGATGAGACGGAGTACAGGAAAGAGATAGAGAATCTGGTGAACTAGTGCAACGACAATAATCACTCCCTCAATGTCACAAAACAAAGGAGATAGTCATCGACTTTGGGAAGTGTAGTGGAGGACACGTACCTATCTACATCAACGGAGACAAAGTAGAAATGGTTGCGATCTTCAGGTTTTTAGGTGTCAGATCACCAACAACCTGTCCTGGTACATTCCCATGCTAGCGCTGTAGTTAAGAACGCCCATCAATACCTCTACTTTCTCAGAAGACTAAGGAAATTTGGCAAGACCACAAGAAACAACAAAGGGTCGTGAAATGAAGCCCAGTTCATCACTCAAATCAGCCTCCCACCCATTGACTCCATCAACGCTTCCTGCTGCCTCAGAAAAGCAGCCGACATAATTAAGGACCCCACAAACCCCAGACATTCTGTCTTCCAACTTCTACAGGAAAAACATACAAAAGTCTGAGATCATGTACCAACCGACTCAAGAACAGCTTCTTCCCTGCTGCCAACAGAGTTTTGAATGGACTTACCTTGCACTAAATTGATCTTTCGCTACATCCTAGCTATGATATGCTTTGTCTGTTTAGTGCACAAGAAACAATACTTTTCACTGCATATTGATATATATGATAATCAGAAATCAAGTCAAATCAAAAAAGTACTTTGTTAGCAGTAGAGTTCTTCTGGCCGTCCTGAGATTGTGAAAAGTGATAAAGATACGAGAATTCCTTCTTTCTTTAAGCTGAAGGATTGCACTTTTCTGACTGGATGAAAGTTAAACAGAGTCACTGGTTACTGAGGCTAACAAATTAAATTTAATTATACTGTCCACATTCCAGATTTTTTATGTAGTTTCAGGGTCCCACCATGAGATTCCATCTGCTGTGGAATTCTGTATAAACTATACTTATATAGTGTAAACTTACTTATATAGTTTGCTCTTAACACAGTGAATTCAGTTATGTAGAAAGCCTTCAGTTTCAGAATGATAATAACTCCCAGTCACAATATACAGTGTTTAATACCAATGCCCATTGTTAAAAATGTACAAAAGCTAATATTTGCATGAAGTTCTGATACTCCTACTCAGGTTTTTAATTATTATTTTTAATAATTATCTTTATCATTTGCAATGCATTTTCAAGTTGTCCACCATTTCCAATATTTTAAAGTAAAGGGCAGTACTGTTTAATAAGTATGGAACTACAAATTGATTCCAAGAACATTACAGGACAGAAATCCTGTTATTCTAATTTGTAAAGTGGAACAAGGGCACAGTAATGAGTCAAACACAAATAGCTCCTCCAAATCCAGTTAACTACTATACAGTTGGTAAGGAAAAGACTTGTAATTTTATGCACTTTTCATAACCTCAGGGCATCCTACAGCACTTTACAACCATTGAAATGCGAGCACAGCAGTTAGCACGGCTGCCTCACAGTGCCAGGGACCTGAGTTCGATTCAGGGCTTGGGTTATTCTTTGTGCAGAGTCTGCCCGTTCTCCCATGTCTGCGTGAGTTTCCTCTGGGCGTTCCGATTTTCTCCCAAAATCCGAAAGACGTGCTGGTTAGGGTGCGTTGGCCACGCTAGATTCTCCCTCAGTGTACCCGAACAGGCGCCAAAAAGTGGCAACTAGGGGATTTTCACAATAACTTTATTGCAGTGTTAATCTAAATCTACTTGTGACAGTAATGAATAAACTTTAAACTTTGTGACAATGTAGAAAATGCAGCAGCTACATCGTGCACAGCAAGCTGCCACAAACAGCAATAAGATAATGATGAAGCAATCAGTCTTGTTGAGGCTTAAATACTGGCCTGATCACTGGGTGAAAGTCCAAAGATGTGCAGGTTAGGTCATGCCAAATTGCCCCTTAGTGTCAGGGCGACTAGCTAGGGTAAATACATGAGTTATGTGGATAGGGCCTGGGTGAAATTGTGGTCAGTGCAGAATCGATGGGCCAAATGGCCTCCTTCTGCACTGTAGGATTCTAAAACTAAAGCTATCTTGTAAGAAAACAAATCTCCTGATTCAAGGGAATACAGGAAGACAACATACCTACCACAAATAGGCTGATTTTACAACTGGCAGTCACATCTGCTCACTAAAATTACAGTTTGAGGATTTGTGGATGGAACTACAGACACGTGCGTTTTTTTTAAAAAATGTTAATTTATACTGCACATGGGCTGCAGATTGGTTTACATGATACACCTTCAAAATACATTACTCACCTTGTTTCTTCTGAACTACAGCACATGGCTCAATGGTTAGCGCTGCTGCGTCTCAGCATCAGGCGGGTTCAATTCTGGCCTGGGGTGGGGTGGGGGGGTGTCTCTCGGGTAAATTCTGGCCTTGGGTGGCTGAGTGGAGTTTGCACGTTCCCTCCATGTCTGCATGGATTTCATCCAGATACTCCAATTCCTTCCACAGCCCAAAGATATGGGTTATGTTGATTGGTCATGTTAAATTGATGCTTAGTGTCAGGGGAATAAGCAGGGCAAATATGTGGCATTACGATGATAGGGGTGGGGTTGTGGTCAGTGCAGGCTCGATAGGCCAAATGACCGCCTCCTACACTGTAAGGATTCTAATGTTCACTATTTATCGAAGTTGAGATGATGAGTGGTGAGCAATGTAATTTAACGAAGTGGGTGAGTAACAGTTGCATCAATTCAGACCCCACATATTACTGGACTTTTTTCCCCCAGGCATAGCATTTGAATAGATGCTGGGGCAGAGGAACATAAGACGGGATGAAGATAAGCATGTGTTATTTTCCTTTCTAACTATTATTGCTGTTATTTGGTAAGCATACAACACACATAATTATGTGTAAATAATGTTCAAAGTCCATACAATTAAAAATCAAAAAATATTCAAACTTTAAGGACACAAAATAAAAAGGGTGACCTGATATCAGTTTCAAAGCACACTTCCTATGCAGCCCAATCTACACTACACTATGTGTAGAAACTGCAGTTTAGTGTAATGTCAGCCATAAATATTAGCTGCCAGGAGAGTCAAGGATTTCTCCCGCTCAAAAAAGACAGTAGGACTAGGGGGCACAGCCTCAAGATAAAGGGGAGGCGGTTTAGAACGGAGTTGAGGAGGAACTTCTTCACTCAAAGGGTGGTGAATCTCTGGAATTCTCTGCCCGTTGAAGTGGTGGAGGCTGCCTCGCTAAATATTTTTAAGAAGCGGGTTGATGGGTTTTTGATAAGAGAGGGGATTAAGGGTTATGGGGAGAGGGCGGGAAAGTGGAACTGAGCCACGACAGATCAGCCATGATCTTATTGAATGGCGGGGTGGGCTCGAGGGGCTAGATGGCCTACTCCTGCTCCTATTTCTTATGTTCTTATGTTCTCAAGTCTACACACTCATACCTGCTGACAGACACAGAGTATCTCTTCAACAATCCTCTCTTCCTGTCTCAATGTGACCTGTATCCAAGCCGATCATTAAGACTATCATACAGTATCACAAGTTGTAAAGTGATCTGACCACATAATTTAGACTAAATAGCAGGAAGTTTCCAATTCTGAACACACAGGCCTAGCTACATAGACAACAGGCTGATTTAGGTGTGAACAGATTGCAAGTGTATACTTTACATAGATTCAGTAATAACAGAATAAGGAAACCATGCATATTTTTGTGATAATATCCGTCAAAGGCAAAATATTGCACATGCAACAGTAATACATTACTGGCAACTTCAGAAAGCCAAACACACAATTCCAAAATGCCAAATTGCTGCCCGCATTTACTCCAATTGATGAAGAAACCTCAGAACACAGAAGCAGTACCTGATTGTTAATAGACTGCTGACCTTCACCTAGAGAAATCAACACCTTTCAGAAGCCCACTGTTTTCATTAGGATTCCAATGCTGATCAAATGGGCCATTTTTTTTACCTGGATTTTAAAGAATTCAGATCATGCAAAATTCCAATTAAAGCACTTATTTTTAGCAAATCAATTAGGGTGAGTCCCTGGATTCAACTCAGTTAAAAAAAACTTTGCAACAACCCTTCCAGGCAGAGTCCTGAAAGTTCACATCACATCACTCACAAAGTCCTTTCCACAACACAAGAGATTGGTGATGTTCTGCATTTTGCAAATATGATGAAAACTTGTGCATGTCCAATTATAAAGCCAAAGAGATAAAAATTCAAGAACTGAGTATTTATCAGAATTATGTCAAAAGGTGCTCAATCTTTTTCAAAACTGGTCTTCCAAGACCTGGGATTATGATATGATTTAGATTTTTCCACCTTCCCATATATCTATCGTTCCACACAATACAGTTTCCAGACAGCTATCCCTACAAATGAACCCACTATGTTTTCTGATTCAGAATTCTCTCTCAAACTTGCACTTGATAAAAATCGGAAATACAATTAATGACAATTTGCTGACTAATTTGAATATCATGGGATTTAAAGGTAAAGTATAAGGTTTGTTGGATCGACAGGATTTCCTTCCATACAATCAGGTGTCTTTCCCAAAATCTCATTCAGAAATCACCCAAAAGTATAATTTATTTATCAGTGTCTCAAGTAGGCTTACATCAACACTGCAATGAAGTTACTGTGAAAATTCCCTAATCACCACCATCCACACTTGTTCAGGTACACTGAGGGAGAATTTAGCATGGCCAATGCTCCTAACCAACACATCTTTCAGATTGTGGAAGAAAATTGGAACACTCGGAGAAAACCCACTCAGACACGGAGAGAACAGGCAAACTTCACACAGACAGCACCCCAAGCCGGGAACTGAACCCTGGTCCCTGGCACTGAGAGGCAGCAGTGCTAACCACTATGTCCAGTAGGATGTACAGAATAGTTTACAGTGAGCATCATTTCATGACACAGTACAGGGTAACTGAAAACATTATGTTTCCTCTTAGTGAAAGAACAGGCTGGTGGTTCTAGCAGTCTCCAAACTTCAAGGGTTTCAAATTATCCAACACAGGCAAAAAAAAACACTTTACAATGAACTGTGTTATCTTTACCAAAATGCCCACCTCTAATAAGGATACAAACCCTTGGAATACAGCTCAATAGCAATCAGCAACCACTAGTTCTATACCTTTACACACATACCAGTTGGGATCAATTGACAGCTCCCTTCTGTGGTTGCAAGGTGCTGAGGTTAATCGCGGTAACCCATTTGTTATTCTAAAATCAGATAACAGAAACCATCATCTTCTGAAATAAAAATAGAAAACGCTGGAAATCCTCAACAAGGCAGGCAACCTTCACAAGTGCTGTCAGATTGTTAATAGTATGATTAAGAATATAGAGATGGAGGCTATTGAATGATTAGGTACCTTGAACACATATAAACAGAGATCCAGCTGCCTCTAGGTATGGTGATCTTCAGGTTAAATCACCATCAATAGTGCCTATGGTGGTGGCATGGTATCACAGTAGTTAGCACTGCTGCCTCAAGCGTCAGGGACCCCGGTTAAATTCTGGCCTCGGGGCACTGTCTGTGTGGAATTTGCATTCTCCCCATCTCTGCATGGGTTTCCTCTGGGTGGTCCGATTTCCTCCCACAGTCCAAAGATGTACGGGTTAGGTGGATTGGCAAGCTAAATTACCCCCTAGTGTCGGGGGATTCGCAGAATAAACGTGTGGGGTTACAAAAATAGGACCAGGGTGGGATTGTGGTCAGTACAGACTCGATGGGCTGAATGGCGTCCTTCTGCACCGTAAGGATTCTATAAAAAAGAGAAAATGCTCGAAAATCTCAGCACATCTGATAGCATCTGGTGACATTACTGTTTTACCTTTACTTTCCTTAAATTAGAAACAAGTTGGTAAAGTTCTCCAGTGAGGACTAAAGTAGGAAAGCGCCTGAACTTTCCAGAGAAGGGCATGAAAATATATGAATGGGAAACCCTGGGCAGGATTGGAAGCATCCAGTTCTACACATATTCCAAGGAAGTGCAGAAAAAGTAACAATGCAGTTGGGGTCCCACAGCATCATTTTGTAACATCAGGATGTGTTGATGTTCATACCTGAAATTTGCACATTTCTGCTTTGCAGAAGAAGCACCGCAGGAATTTGCCATAGTTTTCTTTCTCAGTCCAGAACTAGCAAAAGGGGAGGAGTGCCCACGGGATGATAAATGGTCAGAACCAGACACACAAATTCCAAATGTGTCCTTCCAAATTTATTAGCAGGACCTAGTACCCAGGCCACCAACTGCAGCTGTTCTTGGAATCCTACAATGCAGAAGGGGGCCATTCAGCTCATCGAGTCTGCACCGGCCACAACTCCACCCAGGCCATATCCCATAACCCCATGCATTTACTCTAGCTAGTTCCCCTGATATTAAGGGGAAATTTAGCACAGCCAATTCACTTAATCCACAAATCTTTGGACTGAGAGAGTAAACTGGAACACCCAGAGGAAGCCCACGCAGACACGGGAAGAATGTGCAAACTCCACACGGACAGTGACCCGAGCTGGGAATTGAACCCGGGTCCCTGGTGCTGTGAGGCAGTAATGCGAACCACTGTGTCACCATGCTGTCCCATTGTGCCACCATTTGTCAGGTAAGCCAGAGCTGCCCATGGGCTTCCTGAACTCCACATACACTCTTCCATTTTCCATGTGCAATGGGAAACAAGAATGGTTTTTTATTAGTCACATTATTTCCAGCCCATTGGTGTTTTACAACTTTTAAGACGTAGCCATGAATTCTCACAGGAATGTACGGCAAATGATTATATGGCTGAGCCAGAGCCACTGAGAATGAAGCAGATGTGGTTTGGTGATTTATTTCTTTATGCACAGAAAGGGTCGCTCAACACACTGAGGGACTACCGATCTTTATCTGTTACACTCTTGGACAATTGGAGCATTCTCCTTTGGCAAGGTGTCCCTATGACCATGCCAATCTGTTAGTTCTCATTAATTGTTCTGCCCCCTATATTTCACTTTTCCTTGGTTCAATAATTCATTTATCACTTTCAATATCTAATAACGTCCAATTGTGATGAAGGTTCAGCTCCCTGAAACATTTCCTCTATTGTTTCTCCATCCACAGATGATGCCTGTCCTGTTGAATATCTGCAGCATTGGCTGATTTTGTTTTAATCAGGAGTAGAATTAGGCCATTTGGCCCATCATGTCTGTTGCACCATTCAAACATGGCTGATAAGTTTCTCAATCCCATTCTCCTATTTATTACCCATCTTTGATTCCCTTACCAATCAAAAACCTATCTATCTCTGCCTCAATGACCTGGCCTCCATGGCCTTCAGTGTAATGAATTCCACAGATTCACCATCCACTGGCTGAAGAAATTCCTCTTCATCTCACTTCTAAAGGGTCATCCCTTTACTCTGAGGCTGTGCCCTTGGATCCTAGTCTCCTACTAATGGAGACATCTTCCTCACACCCACTCTATCCAGGCTTTTCAGTATTCTCAGAGTTACATTGGATTAAGTACACTTCTTCCTCAAATTATTTGGCAAGAATATTAACAGGTTTATTTACTTAGACTGGATTGGAGTTTCAGATAAGAACAATTTGTATCTATGTAAGAAGAATATTTCCTCAGAGTTCCTCATCTTTCCTTGAATATTTATCTGAAGAAAGGTTAGCCCATTTTGGTGGGAAGGATTTTAGAACATGTCCAATTCACGTGAGGGCTCTGTGCAATTCAGGGTTTCTGATCTCTGACCCCAGATTGGCCCATTCTAAATCGGGGGTGTTTCCAAACACAGAAGGTTTCCCTTCGTCCTTGGTGGGATGGACAATAACCAACCTCAAAAGCGGAAGACACAAAAATTTTGGTCTGGTCCAAGTGAAGTGACATTGTGCAAATCTGGGTTATAAGATCTTCCCAGGATTAAGAGACTCTGCGCACAGAAGCAAACCCAGGTGTCACATTACCGTTGTTGGCAAGATGCTGCCCACAGTGTCTCCTTCATTTATGAACTTTCCCAGTGAGAAATGCAGACATAAAAAAGATGAAAAAGTACCGAAACTTTTAATGGAAAACACTTCTAAATTGTATACATTTTGAAGAAAAATATTGTATTTCACATGCAAACTGTGATAATGCTTCCATCGAAAACTTCTTAAGCCAATCAAAGTTGCATTAAATGATGCCTTAATGTGCTTTTATAAGATTTTAGCAATAAAAGGCTTTTACTTGAGGGCAGCTCAGTTGGAGAATATCAAGAAGTGTGTCTCAAAACTTTTCATAGTATGAAGGTGTACTATGACAGATAAAATGTTGGGATCCACTCAGTTTAGGCTAATAAGACTTGTGGCTCAGGGTTTAACGCAGCAGTTTGGAAATGAAGATGTTACAGTGGACTCCTGCATGGTAGGAAATGGATCCTGAAAATTTTCTAGGCTGCACTGGCAACTTGTGGGAATGTAGGTCAAATAAAAGCTACACTTTTATTTTTGCTGAGAGAAAATCTTCGGCTTTCGAACCTGCCTACAGAGGCAACTGATGTAGAAAGGAAATAAAATCTAGATGCTGCAGGTGCCGTAAATCTGAAATAAAAACAGAAAATGCTGGATAAACTCAGCACATATGGCAGTATCTGTGCAGAAGCAGAGTTAATGTTTTAGGTCTAAATGACCCTTCCACAGAAAGGAAGCTGTGGAAATTAAACAACTATGTTAATAGATTGAATAATGTAAAGTATTTTACAGTTAGATCTGCCCTGCTGTAAGTAAACCGCATGAAACTGAAAGCAGGTTCAGTTCTACTCAAACAGCTTTATGATGCATGTAGGTGATTTTCTCTGGGGAATTTGAGAATTTCTTATAAAGAAAATGAAAGAAGAGTTTAAGATTGGAAGTCAGGCTTCTGGGACCGACATGGTGGCACAGTGGTTAGCACCACTATCTCACAGCGTGAGGAACAAGGGTTCAATTCCCAGCTTGGGTCACTGTCTGTGCAGAGTCTGCATGTTCTCGTCATGTCTGCATGGGTTTCCTGCAGGTGCTCCGGTTTCCTTCCACAGTCCAGAAGACATGTTGGTTAGGTGAACTGGCCATGCTAAATTCTCCCTCAATGTACCCAAACAAGTGCCAGTGGCGAGTAGGGGATTTTCAGAATAATTTCACTGCAGTGTTATTGTCAGCCTACTTGTAATAATATATAAATAAACTTAAACTCAGCCATAACGCAGAATTGATCTGGAGTAACCTTGAATCAACACTTTTATCTGGAAAATGTTTCTCGTATCTAATTAAATCATGCTAAGTCATCACAGAAAGATGTTACATCTAAAGAAAAGTCAAAACAGTTAAAACATTTGATTGGAAATGAACACCATCAAGATGCCAGTTCTGATGTATTGGAACAAGGCACTTTGATGCTTTCGCATGATAGTGGCAATGTTTTAAGAGTAAATAAAATCTTTTAAAAATAATGAGTGCTTGTACTCGAGTTTCTAGTCTTGGGAGGACAAGGAAGACACAAAATTACTCAATTTTGGTGATTTTTTAATGTCCATCTTCCAGATTTATCAAATTATTGGCAGTTGAAAATGGAAACTGTTTTCGTTGGGTTGGGAAGCTAATCAAATAAAAGGGTGGTTAAAAGTACTTTTGCCATGTAAACACCAAGTTTCTCTTATAGAAACAATCAAAATGGGGTCTTAATTGTGAAATATTCAAATAAAAGGGAGGTTTGAGAATAGTTTGCATATTTAATATAATTGCTCCAAGTAATAATGTACAGAATATGACCTAGAGTAAGAGATACTAGACAGAAAAATTAAGTCTAATAGGTTAGTGTAAGTCATCAGCTGTTGATTGCTGTAGCAAAAGGAATGTTTGCACAAAAACCATTGTAGTTCCTGGAAGTGGAGATGATGTAGCGCAATTTGATGTAGTGTTCAGAATATGGAAAGTCATTATTTTCCTCTCTCCTTTGACTTGTTCTGGGACATTGTTTGTGTTACAAAGCTTTGATTTAAGGGTGGAATCTGTGAATAGCGTGTTAATTGTATTGTTAAAAGGTGCAAAGCACTGAATGATTAAGTACCTTGAGCAAAGAGAAAGACTTCTGGGACACTGAATGTTCAGGAAGAAGCAGCCATAATGTTGCAACTTGCAAATTAATCTAGTATGAAGTAAAAGTTGGCATCCGGTTTCCTACTTCACAATCTGGCTATCAGAAAGTTAACACAGGCCTGAGCATTTCCAGCATTTTCTGTTCTATCAGATTTCCAGTATTCGGATCTTCTGGTTTCATTTAGGTTGACATTCCAGCGCACTGCTAATGGAATGGCACACTGTCAAATGCCACTTTTTGGGTGAGATAAACCAAAACTCTTTTTGCTATCTCGGGCAGGTGTGAAGGATGCAATGCCACAGCATTTGAAGACGAGAAGTAAAGTCTTCCTGGTGCCTTGACCAGTATTTACCCCTCAACCAATAAACAGAAAAAATCCAGTTACTATCATACTGGTAAATTTGAGACATTGCTGTGCACAAATTGACTAAACTTCAGAAAGTATTTCATTAGCTTTGGAACATCCTGAGGTAACGAAAAGCATATCTTTCTTTTACACCAGGTTCTGCACTTGTCAATCAAGTTAACAAATGTTTCCAGTGTTGCAGTCTCTGGACCAAAGTACCTCAACTGGAACTTGATGCCAGTTCACATTCAAGATCTCAACTGCGGAGAAGTTTGCCTACTCAGTCCAGATTTACAGCAGAAGTATTCATTTCCTTCTTATTCAAGTGCTTCTCAAATGTCAAAGAGCGCTGCTGTCATCCGTACAGATCACGTGTCACAGTGCCCAAATCTCATTTTCCAAACTCAAATGGGCAATGTGGATTTGGGACTCAGAGGAAAGGACAATACCAACAAGTGAATATCGTGGCACTACATTTCCTTCAATTTGGGAGGATCTTTCACATTTGTGTCAAGAAATAGATACCTGCCTGATTAGTAGAGTTCCATACGCCCCAAAGGGTTTCCGAGCAAATCTTGAGTGGGCTGCATATGCGCCACTCTGTGCTGAGAGCTTTTTTGGGCTGGGGACAAGTAATACACAGTGTGCCTGCGAGGGAGCAGAAGAAGGTGCAAAAACCAAGTCACGGTTACCAATAGATAGACATCATAATGACAGGAATCCTGGGAGAGGGGAAGGTCCCAGAAAAGTAAAGGGAACCTGGGGAGAGGGAATGCAGGGAGAGAGAGAGGGGCCTGGGGAAGAAGCCACCTGGAGAAACCAAGAGGGAGGGGAGCAAGTGAGGCTACAGCTGGTGAGGGCTTGGGAGAAGCTGTGGAGAGTCAAGAAGGCAGCAGAAAAGGATGGTGAGTCTGTGCTCTGGGCTGTTGGCACAAAGGTAACGTTTTGGAGCAGCGGTGCTCTGTTCAGCAAGCTGAAAAGCTGGAGTTGGTGCTGAGCACAGACTGGGGAATCAGGGGAACTAATTCTCAGGAGATTGAAATCTTGAGAGCTGAGCAATTACTGAAGCAGCCTGAATCAGAGCAACTTTGAGGCATTTCAGAGACTTGACCTTCAAAAATGAAGTTTGGAATCCTTCATTTGGGAGACAGTTTTAAAAAGATTGTGTAACTTGGTGGATACTGGTGTCTGGGCATGTTGCTGAGAAGTCCATGAGATCAGGTTTGGTTGCTTCTGCCAGTTATTGTGCAGTGTGGCGTGTTTGACCACAGTTTGCCTTTGGTTTTGTTCTTTGGTGAGATGTGAGCATCACTGACAAGGCCAGCATTTGTCACTCATCCATATTTGTTATTGAATGGAATGGCTTTCTAGGCCGTTACAGAGGGCGGTTAAGAATTACCACATTACTATGAAGTCACATGTCAGCCAGAGCTGGTTACAAGGATGGATTTCCTTCTCTTCACGAGATTAATGAACCAGATGGGTTTTCAATGACAATCAATGATAACTTCATGATCAACATTGCTGAGATGAACTCTCAATTCCAGATTTATTAACTGAATTTAAATTGCACCAAATGTTGCGGTGGGATTTAAACTGTGTCCCCTTTGGGTTATATTACCATTCCACCATCAGCTTTCCCTTTCCTGGGTGTTACCTACAAGGAAATATTGCCAAGTTGTTTTACTTTTCTGACCTTGTATAATTTTATCTAAAGATTATGGAATCTTGTATTTTATTCTCTTAATCGAAGATCTCAAACTTTATCTACTTGAAACATAAGGTCACTGGCCCTGCCAGACCATAACATTAATTTTGGGGTGTGGTCAGGATTCTAACATTTGTAGTGTCAGATTGGCTTGGTTGGTCACACACCCAGTTCAAGCTCAAAGTCTGGGTCACGGATTTGTTTCCCACGCCGGAACCTGAATTTATTATCGAAGCTGGCCATTCCTGCGCAGAGCTGAAACAGAGTCATACAGCAACTCAGAAGGCAGCCACTGGGCCTGTTGAGTGCATAATGGCTCTCTGCAAGAGCATCAGCTGCTTCAATTGTGCCCTCACGCTCTGTGGTAGGATTTGTGATGTGGTTTAAACACGTGACCTTTGGCTCCGATTAAGGCTGGCTAATGTCCCTTTACCTTTCCCACAAACAGCAATGAGATAATGTCCAGAAACTAGTTGAAGGGTAAACATGAAATGGGGGGAACTCCCCTGCTGCCCTTAAAATAACACCAAGGATCTTTTACATCCACCAGAGAAAGCAGATAAGCACCTCAGTTTAACACCTCACCTGAAGGACTGATCCAATAGTGCAGCACTCCTTCAGTTACTACGCAGAAATGGCAGCCTGGATTTTATGCTCAAATCTCCGGAGCAGAACTTAAAATCCCGAACAGAGTATGACTGAGCGAGCCACAGCTGACACATTAGCTTCAATATCTCTCTGAAGAGAGCTAAAATATCTCTGCAGTTGGAAAAAATGCCCCTACACAAAAGACCCTTCTAAGGAGATATATCAGAAACATAAGGTGCAATTATAATGCTTAACAAATATTGAAGCTAACCACAAAGCTCTCTGTAGGTCGAAGTGGGCCCACAGGACAAGCTAAACAATCAAATCACCAAGAGTGCTTCCAATTCAAAACCAAAAGACTTTTCTTTTCGAAGGGCGCTTCCTAGACATGAAAATCTATCAAGGGTATTTACTTCTGTGACTTAAATCCAGTTTAACCCACAGAACTTTTGAGGATCAAATGACATTGCACACCACTTTAATTTAAGAACACCTGCAGCAACAGCACACTGACCTTTCCCAGTCAATCTTGAACATTAAAATAATTCAACTGATTTGTTAACAATGATGGGCATTCGGCCCTTTTAATTTTCTGGACGTTTTCCTGTAGTTGTGCACGTCCTCAAACAATAACTTGCATTTATACAGTGCCTTCAACACAGTAGAAGATCAAGGTGCTCACAAGAGCATTATCAAACAAAATTTGATATTGAACCATGAGGTAATATTTGGACAGGTGACCTAAAGTTTGGTCCAAGAGGTCAGTTTGAATGAGCATCCTACACAGCGAGCAAGAAGCTGAGATTTTAACAGGGAATGCCAGGCTCAACAACTAAAGGCATCACCAGCAATGGTAGAGCAACTAAAAGTGGAGTTGAACAAGAGGCCAAAATTAGAGGAATGTAGCGTAATTGAAGGGTTGTAGGACTAGAGGAGGTTAGAGAAAGGGAAAGACAAGGCTATGAACTCAAGGATGAGAATTTTAAATTCCAGATGTCGCAGGGCAGGAACTGATGTACATCAATGGACTGTACAAGTTGGACATTGTGTTGCTTTCTATCTCTTTTGCCCCTACAAGGGTACAGAGGATAGCAGGAATAAACAGGCATTCACTCAGTGCCTCCCATGATGAGAGAGGCTATAGTAAGTAACTCCCTCTATTGATGAGGGTGGCATGGTTGTGTTTAGTCAACTCGTCCCAAAAATTGTAAATGTAAAAGAACTTTGGAAAACAACATGGGGTTTCTCATGAGTATTCTTACCGCAGTACTGAGCTAGAGGTCAAAAAGTACCTGGAACCTCCTTCTGCAGATTAAAAAATACATTTCTGCAGGCCTTTCACAGTCGCAGAACATCCGCAAGTGTTTCACAAGCAAAGTACTTATGAAGTGTAGTCACTATTTGAGAGAAGGAAATACGGCAGCTGGTTGCCCAGCACAAGCTCCCACCACCAAGAACATATTAATAGGCAAATAATCTGTTTTAAGGTGTGGGAACTGATTTGAATCCACAACCTTCAGAAGAGAATGTTGCAGCTGAACAGTCAGTCCCTCCAATACACTTCAGCGGAATACACTCTGACCTTCAAGCCATTCTTACCCCCTCTCCGATTACAAACACCACCCTGATCTACAAGCCACTGCAGTTGTTTCAGCCAAGGGTAATGGACCCCTTCCCCTGGAGAGGCTTGAGCGGAAGCTTTATCCCCGTCAGATTTTTACTACTATCATTTATATATATAAATATATTAAATTCATGTGAATAACATAGCTGCTGTATCATTCATCCTTTGCTGATTCAGCCAAGGATAATTGTGTGCTAAATTCAAATCAACGCGGATCAATAAACTTGCCTTGTGTATTAATTAGAATTTCCAAAAAAAATCTAACTGAGCAGCTCAATCTGTGAAGGAGACATGAGGGATCGTGTACCGCCGCTTTACCGCACTGACTGGAAGTAAACATGGAATGTAACAGCCAATTTGACGAGCGGATTTAACAATAGCTAAGAACTGCCATTTTTTTTGCAAAGCTCAGCTAAACCGAAACTAACCTCAAGTAATCATTTTTTCTAGCATTCGTGCCATGGACCTTGCATTTACTCTGATTCGCCTGCTCTGAAAACAAGTTAATTCGAGCAGATTTAATGCACGGTTTGCACACACAACAAAACCGAAATTTCCTGCATCGTTAGAGAAGCGTCCCCTCTTAGAGAAAAAACGTTTTGCGGTATCGCGAAAAAAAACTATCGAGCCGTTTGAAAGCAAGCTGGAGAAGACTGCAGCTAAAACGCTGACGGCTACAAACCCGACAGAAAAATCCTCCCGGAGATTTCTCCCCTCTTATTTGAAAAAAATCAAATATTTCAAACTCTAACATGGCACACACAAGGTTGCAGAAACAAAACACACCAATCCTTGCAATCATTCCATCGCAACTGCCATGGCTTTAAGGGGGTTGGAAGTTAAAGGAATATAACCGTGTCTATGCTATCCTCTCTTGTCCAGTTTTAATGTTTGCCGCACTAAATAAGCAGTTTGTATTTGCTGTCGCTTTGTTATGCAGCAGACTCCCAACTAACCGAATACATGTCTGCAGGGGGAAAAAAATTCCGGTATCACAAGGCGACTTAACTCGACACCAGAAAAACCTTTAAACTGGGAGACCGAGCGATTAATCTGTCCGCACAAAATGTACAGTACATTGATTTTTTTTAGTTACCTTCATGTTGATTCCAAATGTGGCCGAACCGACCGAAGCAGGAAAAGTCACACCTAAAGAGAGAAGAAAAGGGGACACACAAAAAAAAATCCGTTTGGAAAAAGAAGTGATCGACGTCTCTTTTCAGTGTACAGCCCCCTCCCCGGAATCATGAATGGCAGTCGAGGCAGTGCCAAGACAGAATCATCTTTTGTAAGTGGCTATACGATTTCTCCTCGCTTTCCATGCAAATGCCACCCTCGGCCGACAAATAAACACCGGCAGAAGAGAAAGGTAAATGAATGGCGGCGGATGGATTGAAACAACACCGGATCAGGAGGGGTTGTAGCGTGTGCGGCTCAGGTCGATGGAGCTGGTGCCTTTCTCCACCCCCCCAAACAACATCGCTTTAGTTGTTTCAATGACGCCATTTCAGCCACAGACCCAAAGTTACACACGGATTGTGCATCGGTACCGCTGGCTCAAACACTGACCCGAAACAAGAGAGTGGAAAGGGGTGGGCTAGCGGGGGGAAAGAGTGGCAAACGGGGAAGGGGGAGGGGACAAGCGGAGGGTAGAGGGGGGGACAAGCGGAGGGTAGAGGGGGGGGACAAGCGGAGGGTAGAGGGGGGGACAAGCGGAGGGTAGAGGGGGGGACAAGCGGAGGGTAGAGGGGGGGACAAGCGGAGGGTAGAGGGGGGGACAAGCGGAGGGTAGAGGGGGGACAAGCGGAGGGTGGGGGGGGACAAGCGGAGGGTAGGGGGGGAACAAGCGGAGGGTAGGGGGGGAACAAGCGGAGGGTAGGGGGGGAACAAGCGGAGGGTAGGGGGGGAACAAGCGGAGGGTAGGGGGGGAACAAGCGGAGGGTAGGGGGCAAGCAGGGGGGTAGAGGGGGCAAGTGGCAGGTAGGGGGCAAGCAGGGGGGTAGAGGGGGCAAGCAGGGGGGTAGAAGGGGCTAACAGGGAGTAGAAGGGGGCGAGTAGCGGGTGATAGAGGGGGTCAAGTGGGTGGGAGAGAAGGGGTGGGGGGCAAGTAAGGGGTGGGGGGGCAACTGGGGTGAGAAGGGGCAAGCATGGGAACGGGGCAAATGTGAGGCAGAAGGGGGGATAAGCGTGAGGCAGAAGGGGGGGGGGAGAGGGGGGAAAGGGGACAGCATAGTGGCACAGTAGTTAGCACTGCTGCCTCACAACGCCAGAGGCCCGGGTTTAATTCCAGCTTCAGGTGACTGTGCGGAGCCATGTGTGCATTGCATTGTGAAGCAACAGAGTTACATGCCTTTACACAATAAATATGAATGTACACAATGGTTAGCACTGCTGTCTCACAATGCCAGAGACTCAGCTTCAATTTCAGATTCGGGAGACTGCATGGGCTTCCTCCAGGTGTTCTCATTTTCTGCCACAGCCCAAAGATGTGTAGGTTCGGTGGATTGGCTATGCGAAGTTGCCCCTGGGTGTCCAAAGATGTGTCAGTTAGGTGGATTCTGAAGGAGAGAAGTAATTTCTACGTGGAAAGGCATTGATTGATGGGGGAAAGTCAATATGGCTTTGTTATAGGGAGGGTATGCCTAACAAATTTGATCAAATTTTTTTGAAAATGTGATTGAATGTATCGATGAGAAAGTGCAATTGATGTAGTTTATATGGATTTTAGCAAAGTCTTTGACAAGGTCCCACATGGGAGACTGATTGAGAAGGTTAAAGCACATGGAATTCAGGGAAACTTGGTGGGATGGATCCGAAACTGGCTTAACAATAGGACACAAGGGTGGTGGTAGAAGACTGTTTGAGTGACTGGAGGCCAGTGTCCAGTGGTGTATCACAAGGTTCAGTACTGGGAACTTTATTTGTCATAAGCATAAATAATATAGATGATAATGTGGGGAGAATGAGAAACAAGCCTGCAGATGACACCAAGATTGGTGGGATGGCTAATAGTGAAGAAGGTTGTAGGATACAGGAAGATACAGATAGGTTGGTCACGTGGACAGGGCAGTGGCAGGTGGTCTGTAACCATGATAAGTGTGAGGTAATGTACTTTGGAAGAAATAACAAGACAAAATAATATTTAATGAATGACAAGACACTAGGAAGCTCAGAGGAACAGATGGATCTTGGGGTACTTATTCACAGGTCCCTGAAGGCAGCAGAGGAGGTGGATAGGATAGTTAAGAAGACATAAAGGACACTTTATGAGCAAGAGCAAGGAGATAATGTTGGAGTTGTACAGAACATTGGTTAGGCCACAGCTCGAGTACTGTGTGCAGTTCTGGTCACCTCACTATAGGAATTATGTGATTATACTAGAGGAGGTACAGAGGAGATTCACCAGGATGTTGCCTGGGATGGAGTGTTTGAGTTATAAGGAGAGGCTTGGATTGTTTTCTTTACAGCAGATAAGGTTGATTGAGGTATATAAGGTTATGAGGGGTATGGACAGTGTGAACAGGAAGCAGCTGTTTCCCTTGGTTTAGGGGTCAATCACATGGGACCTAGTTTTAGAGTAAGGGGCAGGAGATTCAGAGGGGTTTGAGGGGAAAAAAAACTCACTCCGAGGCTGGTAGAAATCTGGAATGCACTGACCGGGAATGCAGTGGAGGCCGGAAACCTTACAACATTTATAAAGTATTTGGAGGAGTACTTGAATAAGATGTGCTGGTTAGGTGCATTAGCCATGCTAAATTCTCCCTCCGTGTACCCAAACACGCACCAGCCTGGGTGTGGTGACTTGCAGATTTTCACAATAACCTCATTGCAGTGTTAATGCAAGTCTACTTGTGACATAATAAATAATCTGTAAACTTTTAAATAACATGACATTCAGATATATGGGACAAGTGCTGGAAAATGGGATTAGCGTGACTTTAGTGGTAGTCTTGATGGGCCAGAGGGCCTTTTCCATGCTGTACGATTCTATGGCTAGCCATGGTAATGTGTGGGATCACAGGTTAGGACAGAGGGGATGGTCTGGGTGGGATGCTCTTTCAGAAAGTCCAAATGGCCTCTTTCTGCACCGTAGCGATTCCATGAAAGGGAGGATTTGGAGGCAGGCAAGGGCAGGATTTGCAGGGGGGACAAGGCAACGATCGGGATGGGGGGGAGCCAATGGGACGATCCGGGATGAGGGGGCATTGGGACGATCCGGGGGAGGGTTGGGGGGGGCAATGGGATGATCCGGGGGAGGGTGGAGGGGCAAGGGGACAATCCGAGATGGGGGTGAAAAGGGAGGCTAAGGGGACGATCTGAGAGAGGGGGGGAAGGGGCCAATCGGGGGGGGGCGGGGGAAACGATCTAAGAGAGGGGAGGGAAGGGAACGATCTGAGAGGGGGGAAGGGGACGATCTGAGAGGGGGGAAGGGGACGACCTGAGAGGGGGGAAGGGGACGATCTGAGAGGGGGGAAGGGGACGATCTGAGAGGGGGGAAGGGGACGATCTGAGAGGGGGGAAGGGGACGATCTGAGAGGGGGGAAGGGGACGATCTGAGAGGGGGGAAGGGGACGATCTGAGAGGGGGGAAGGGGACGATCTGAGAGGGGGGAAGGGGACGATCTGAGAGGGGGGAAGGGGACGATCTGAGAGGGGGGAAGGGGACGATCTGAGAGGGGGGAAGGGGACGATCTGAGAGGGGGGAAGGGGACGATCTGAGAGGGGGGAAGGGGACGATCTGAGGGGGGGAAGGGGACGATCTGAGAGGGGGGAAGGGGACGATCTGAGAGGGGGGAAGGGGACGATCTGAGAGGGGGGAAGGGGACGATCTGAGAGGGGGGAAGGGGACGATCTGAGGGGGGGAAGGGGACGATCTGAGGGGGGGAAGGGGACGATCTGAGAGGGGGGAAGGGGACGATCTGAGAGGGGGGAAGGGGACGATCTGAGGGGGGGAAGGGGACGATCTGAGGGGGGGAAGGGGACGATCTGAGGGGGGGGAGGGGACGATCTGAGAGGGGGGAAGGGGGCGATCTGAGAGGGGGGAAGGGGACGATCTGAGAGGGGGGAAGGGGACGATCTGAGGGGGGGGGAGGGGACGATCTGAGGGGGGGGAGGGGACGATCTGAGGGGGGGGAGGGGACGATCTGAGGGGGGGGAGGGGACGATCTGGGGGGGGAGGGGACGATCTGGGGGGGAGGGGGGAAGGGGACAATCTGAGAGGGGGGAGGGGACGATCTGAGGGAGGGGGGGAAGGGGACGATCTGAGGGAGGGGGGGAAGGGGACGATCTGAGGGAGGGGGGGAAGGGGACGATCTGAGGGAGGGGGGGAAGGGGACGATCTGAGGGAGGGGGGGGAAGGGGACGATCTGAGGGAGGGGGGGGAAGGGGACGATCTGAGGGAGGGGGGAAGGGGACGATCTGAGGGAGGGGGGGAAGGGGACGATCTGAGGGAGGGGGGGAAGGGGACGATCTGAGGGAGGGGGGGAAGGGGACGATCTGAGGGAGGGGGGGAAGGGGACGATCTGAGGGAGGGGGGGAAGGGGACGATCTGAGGGAGGGGGGGAAGGGGACGATCTGAGGGGGCTGAAAGGTGATAGATCTGAGTGGGGTAGGGACGATCTGAGAGAGGGGGGAAGTGGGGGGGGGGGCAAGGCGAAGATCGGGCAGAGGAACGATCATTCCCAGTGGCCATACGATTATTTTTAATAACCTTTTAAGATCCTCCAGCCGGCCGACTTCAACTTCGCACATCCACTTGACACGTTTCGGGGGTTGGGGAGAAAAGTGCCGATAGAGCCCAGGCCTGCTCTCCCTCCTTCCCCACTGCAATCCCCGGGGTTTTGAGATGAGAAATTCAGCTCCTTGAAGCTGACCCTTACAGCCGCATTGTTCCCATGCAACAGCACTTGTCCCCCACAGCCCCCGCCCCAGCCGCCACTCACCACCCCGTGCGAAACAGCGATGCCAACCGACCGACCGAGTTCGCCTCACAGGCCGGGGCCGCCCGCCCGATGTCCGGCCCGGCTTGACTTGGGCATTCGACGGCCCGAGGTGGTTGGGGGAGATGAAATCGGCCCTCAATCAAACCTTCCTTCCCCCGTCCTCTCTCACCACACAAACACTCACTGACAAGGACAGGCGAGCGAGTTCCGTCCCCCCCCTCCCCCTGAAATCACCGAACTGCCAAGCCGCAGAGAATGAGAGGAGGGAGAGAAAAACACACACTCTCTCCCTCACACACAAAACACTCGACCCCACTCACCAACAAACAACCCTTCCCATTGGCCCGCCGTCACACGGCAACCGCTGTCCCGGCGCCCCCCATTGGCCATCCCCTCCGGCAGCGCGGCGGGGCCGCCGGGAAATGTAGTCCACCTCCCCTACCGCTTCCATTCTACCCAGCGCGTCGCTGAACTACAACTCCCAGCAGGCCTTGCCGGACGAAGCCCGTTGCTTTGATGTGAGAGAGAGGAAAAACCCACCGCATGCGCACTGCTCCGCACGCTCATCTTTAAAAGAGATTACTGCGCAGGCGCACCGCTATTAGGATGGCGTATTTTTGGACGGACTAAAGTAGGGCGAAGCGTCGAGGGGGCCCGGGGTGTCTGCCGTTGGAATCGGGTTGGCGGGCCCGGCTGGTTTTCATACCCGGTTCGTATTCACCGGCCGAGCTCGCAGCCTATTTGGAACGGGTGCTTTTTAAAAAAAAAATTTTGTTGTTGCTTCGGCGATCGAGGGATAAATCGGAAAGGGGGGGGTAAGAAGGAAAAAGAAAGGAGAGAACGGAAGTAGGGCGTGGTGTGACCCGGAAGCAGTCGGTGCGGACTAATAGCTGCGTCATCACCGCCTCACAGTAAGTGCCTTCACCTAGGGGACAGCTGTCCAGCGCCTATCCTCACCAGGCTATTAACCCAGAAACTCAGACCATGTTGTGGGGACCCAGGTTCGCATCCCACATAGCAGATGGTGGCATTTGAATTCAATATACAAATCATTGCTTGTGGGGGGGGGAAAACCCCAATCTGGCTCACCCTTAGGGAAAGGAAATCTGCCCTCCTTACCTGGTCTGGCCTACACGTGACCCCCCCCCTTCGTCCCCATTCCTCAAGAGCCATGGCAATGTAGTTGACTCTCAGCTGCCTGCCAAGGGATGGGCAGTAAATGCTGACCGCTGTGGTGGGAAGCAATAGAGAAGAAGTCATGCTTCGCCCCCAGCAGCTGTTTGAAAGGGTTGCGGGGAGATTTCCACAACGTGCTGGCACATATTTATCCCTCAATATTGCTGGAAGCAAGCGATTGTAGTGCTTGTATGGTGACACAGTTGCACTGCCTGACAGTGCCAAGACTCCCAGCTTGGGTCAGTCTGTGGAGTTTGTATGTTCTCCCCATGTCTGTGAGGGTTTTCTCCATGTGCTCTAGTTTCCTCCCACGGTCTGAATAAACTGGTTGGTTGTATTGGTCATGCTAAATTCTCCCTCCCTTCCTGTATCCGAGCGGGAGATGGAGTGTGGTGACTAGGGGATTTTCATAGTAATTTCATTGCAGTGTTACTGTAAGCTTACTTGTGACATTAAATAAACTTAATGTGACCCCCCAGAGCTACAGCAATGTGGTTGACTTTCAGCTGCTTTCCAAGGACAACTAGGGATGGGCAATAAATACTGGCCACTGCAGTGGGAAGCGATGGAGAAGAAGTTGTGCTTCACCCCAGCCACTGTTTGGAAAGGTTGAGGGGAGATCTCCACAGTGCGCTGGCTCATATTTATCCCTCAGCATCACTGGAAACAAGTGATTGGCTGTTATTGTAGTGTTTGTATGGTGACACAGTTGCACTTCCTCACAGTGCCACGGACCTGGATTTGAGTCCCAGCTTGAGTCACTGTGTAGAGTTTGCACATTCTCCCTGTGTCTGTGTGGGTTTCCTCCGTGTGCTCCGGTTTCTTTCCACAGTCTGAATAAACGTGCTGTTTGGGTGCATTAGTCATGTTAAATTCTCCCTCCCTTAGTGTATCCAAACAGGAGAGGGAGTGTGGTGGCTAGGGGATTTTCACAGTAATTTCAATGCAGTGTTACTGTAAGCTTACTTGTGACTTAAATAAACTTAATGTGACCCCCGAGCCACAGCAATGTGGCTGATTCTCAACTGCCTTCCAAGGGGACTAGGGATGGTCAACAAATGCTGGCCCAGCCAGTGATGCCCATATCCTATGAATGAACAAAAAAAAATCTTGGCATGTCCCAAGATGCTTCACAGCCAATTCAGTTTGGTTTTTCCAGTGTAGTCACTGTTACAAATGTAGGAATTGTAGTGGCCAATCACTTCATAAACAGCAAAATCTTGCAAACAGCAATGTAATAATTGCCAGCTATCTGCTTTTGGTTGAGAGGCAAACGTGGATTGGTAAGCCTCTTGATTAGACGAGGTCTTTTAGTTTAGTATCGCATTCAAAGCTCACCTTTGTCCTATGCAGTATGACACCGCTAGAGTCAACCTAGATTATCGGATGGAGTTCTGGAAGCCGAAGAGGTGGGGACTTTGACCCAAGGCCTAATGGAGTTGAGTATGCTCCTCCTATGGTTACTCATTATTTTCAAGTTGTGTGGTAAGACTCATTTGAGTAGTTTGATTCTATTGACTGCACAAATGAATTGTCTTTTGATTTTACTTCTGTGTTTTCATTAAGGATACTAGATGTCTGAACTCTTTAATAGAAGAATGTTGGTTAGGTTGATCAGTGTCTGGAAATGATTAGTTAGAATCATAGAATCCTTGTAGTGCAGGAGGAGGCCATTTGGCCTATTGCGTCTGGTGAGGCTGTATTTCTGTGTGATCACCAGCCTGCTCTGCCTTAAAGCATATTTTATTTACCATTATAAACTTGGCAGGTTATCTCTGTGGACCAAGCTGCCTTTTGCTGAAAGGGAAAAGGCAGGGATGGGATACTCCCTCAGATAAACACAATCTTTACATTATTATTGGTGATTCACATTTCCAATGTCTTTCTCTTGATGTCCACACTCAACTATGGAACCTGTAAAATGCTTTGAAATTTGAATGCTCTTTCATTTAGTTCTTTGCAATTATAGATCTGGGATCCATACCAGTTTAGGATGTTGTTTTGTAGGGTAATCATCGGCCATGTAACTTTAGGAAAGATGAGTTTTTCTGGTTGTTGGCTTTGCAATGTTTGCATTTAGCAAATTTACTCTTTTCTCATGGTAGACCATGTAGGTCCCCTTGTGTTGAGCTTAGGCTGATACTGCTACTAACTTCCTGCTCAGTACAACAATGGGAATAGATTGCTGTTGAAGGGAAATGACTATAATGCGCCATGTGTTCAGTTACTAATAGTGACTCTTCCAGATGAAGAAGGTAAAATTTGAGAAGATTTTTTCAAGCTAAAAAAATTTGATATTTGAGAAAATTAACAATCACCAATCTAGATTAGGTAATTGATGTCATGTGTGCAGTTGCTAGAATGGATTGCTTGTTGCCTGGGTTTTTTGTTTTGTGTATAAATGATGTAGACTTGATGTTTTTGTAGAAACTTCAGTTTTATTATTGTTACAGAAACTTTGTGCCTGGTCTCCCCTGGCTGCTAACTTACTGACTCGGTGTATTGCCCTGAATTATTTCAGCTAGCAGGGACTGTAAATTGAAGTGTCTGAATCTGAGGTGCTGGAAAGTCAATGAGATGTACCACTCTATGGCAAGATGTTTTCTTGGGCTGCTTAGCTCAGGCATAACACTATTTTCAATACGAAGTTACAGTGCTTGTAATAAAGCTGCTCTAGAATTCTCAGCAATTGTAAAGGAGGGGCTCAGAGTCTCCTTTACTGGAATGAACATACCCACAAATGAAATAATGGCTAGTCTGTTAGTCTTATCCATAAAATGACAGCTTACTTTAAGCGAACGGTCCATCCTCATGCTATTCTTTACCTTGTACAGCAAGGTTACTGTCAGCATGCAGTTTAATATTTTCCTAACAAAGGATTGTAATTATTCTGCCCAAGCAAGCTTGATTTTTCTTAACCAGTGTATTTCCATTCTTATCATGTGGGTCCGAGTGTGCAGTTACTCTGGAAACACGGCAAAGTGAAGTTTAAATTTACTGTCCCATGTTCATTGGAAGGCTGTCTTCGAGTCTTATTCTGAAGTTTCTGTTCTCAAGTCTTCGCTATAATTTTGCAAGCAGTACTTTTTTTTTAAAAAAGGTTAGTTGCAGCTTGTGTCTAATTATTTACTCTTTTGGGAATCTTGAAAACAGAAAAAATGAAGGGTTTGTCATATGAGGAGTAGTTGAGGATTTTGGGTCTCTCCTCAATAGAGTTTAGAAGGATGAGCAGGGTCTAATTGAAACTTAGAAAATACTGAGGCCTAGGAAGAATGAACGTGGAGAGGATGTTTCCACTAGTGAGAGAGACTAGAACTCAAAGGCACAACCTCAGTGTGAAGGGATGCTCTTTTAACACTGAGATGAGGAGGTATTTCTTTAGCCAGAGTGTGGTGAATCTGTGAAACTCATTGCCACAGACGGCTGTGGCTATTGAGTGTCTTTAAGACAGGCCCTTGATTAATAAGGGGACCAAGGGTTATGGGGATGAGAATCATATCAGCCATGATTGAATTGTGGAGCAGATGTGATGGGCAGAATGGCCTAATTCTGCTCCTATAATCTTATGGTTATGTTTACTTGTGATGTCTTTGCTACATCCACACAGATCTAATATTTACAGCATCATTTGCTGTTTCGCAGAAGGTTTCTGAATTTTTCAATGTTTTCTGAAGTAGTTTTAAAGTGTAATTAGAAATACATTTTTCAGTTCAAAGTTCCTTCTATAACCATGTTTAATTAAATCTCCAGTGGAGGTGCTCACTAGGTATGTCTCTTGTGGCTACACAAAATAATCGTGCTGTTTTTGTGAATAATAGTCAGTTGCAGGTTAATCAAAATTGCTAATGCTGCCTATTTTTACCTCTGGAGCTTCACCTGCTCCAGCTTGTCCCATCCAAGCGTTTGTTACCTTGAGACTTGATTATTTGAATACATTCCTGGCCAGCCTCCCTAGCTCTACCTTGCACAAGATTGAGGTAAATGCTAACTCTGCTGCCCTAACTCTCGTATCCTGCTCACCTATGCTTGCTGGCCTTTACTGATGCTTGGAAAGCCTTGATTTCAAAATTTTCATCCTTTGTTTTCAAATCCCTCTGTGCCATTGATCTCTATAATCTGCTCAGCCCTACCTACCTTTCTTTCCAGCCTCTTGAGCAATTTAGCATTGCAATATTTAACTTCTGGTGGCCTTTCCTTCAGCAGCCTAGGAACTTTCTGGAACTCCCTCTTTCCTCACGCCTTTCCAATTCTCTTTCGGTCCTTAAACATTACTACAACCAAGCTTTTGTTCTCCTAGCCTCATATGCTTATGTGGCTCCATGCCAAATATTTTGTACTTGTAATGTGCATTATGTATTTGATGTTTAGGCAGCAGACCGGTATCCTGGCTTGTTTGTGAGGAGATTTAATCAGCTGCAGATGTTCAGTCTCTGATATTGTGTGATGCAGAAATTTGCAGTGTTGACGCATGTAATCTTGTGCCTCAGAAAACTCGTCTTTTTACATGTAGGCTATAGAATTGATGTTGGCAGCAGGGAGAGCGTAGATCTTTTCTTTCAAAAGGTCTACAATAAAACAGACAAAAGAATAGTCTGATATAATGCTTCTGAGCAGCATGCTGGTGCATTCTTTAATTGTATAATCTGATCAGAGAAGGCATATGGGGAGGCGATGGCCTAGTGGTGTTATCACTGGACTATTAATCCAAAAATTCAGCTAATGTTCTTCTGGGGACCCGGGTTTGCATCCCACCATGGCAGACGTGAATTCAATGAAGAATATCTGCAATTAAAAATCTACTGATGACCGTGAAACCATTGTTGATTGTCTGGTTCACTAATGTCCTTTAGGGAAGGAAATCTGTTGTCTTTACCTGGCCTTCCCTACTTGTGATTCCAGACCCACAGCAAATTGGTTCACTCTCAACTGTTCTATGTTCTGTGTCCTCTGAAATAGCCTAGTGGGCACTCAGTTCAAGGGTAACTAGGGATGAGCAACTAATGCTGGCTAGCTAGTGACACCCATGTCCCATGACTGAATAAAAAACAAAATTTGGCTTAAAATGGATTTCAGGCATAAAGAAAATTGATATTATATACAAAAGCATATGCTAGGTTCCAGTAATGCTGTGGGGTCTGTATAAAACAAAGCGTTACAATTTCATGTCTATGGTAAAAGTATGTTGTTAGAAATTGAGTGAATGGATAGGTACCACTGAAAGTCTTCTGATCTACAGGTTGGATTGGGTGACATGTATAGTAAATGTGTAGGTGACAGACACTTAATTAGTACTCCTGAGTCTGTGTTCTGGAGCTGGAACAATCCACAGTTAGCACTTTGGTTTAGTGCTGTGTAATGAGAATTTAGTTGCTGACTGCACCTTATTGTGCCAGCTGATGGTGAGTGTCATTAACAGCAATGACAAAGTGCAAACTCCCGATGATCCCACTCTTCCCAGAGATTGTGCGGGGGCAGAGGGAGGGAGCTCCGTCACTGCTAAGTGATTCTGTTGCTGCACCTTAGGCTGAAATTTCTTTGTTAAATTTCTGTCCCCTTCATGACCACTCATTCCAAAACCCTTCCACTTGAAGAAATTACTTTTATTACAGAATAAAGCATTACTTCCGGTTAAAAATTAAGATGTACAGCACAGAAGCTATTTGTCCCAACTGGACTGTTCTTGTTTTAATACTGCTCACAATCATTCTCTTGCTTTGCTTCATGTAATCTGATCAGCGGGACCCCTTCATTTGTTCATTGTGTACTTCTATCACTTCCTCCAGAAATGCATCCTCTATTCTCAACTTCCATATTCTCGTTCTTTAGATTTTAAAAAAAGTTCTTCCTGAACTTGCTTTTTGGTTTTAGTAGCAACTGCCTCATAATTAACTTCTGCTTTTGGACATTAGTGGCAAATGTCTTCCCATATTTCACCCAGGTGCTTGTTTCTCTACTGACCCTGGATTTGAAGGTGGGCTTGATGGTTCATAGCTGGATCCAATTATGACCTCGCTGTGTGTACTTTGCAGCAGAAACCTCCTCTTACTTTTGGTCCTGCTTCCTGCACCTAATGATGTGAAGCTAATTGCAGTACATTTTGATTTATCATTTTCACGTGTATTAACATACAGTGAAAAGTATTATTTCTTGCGCACTATACAGACAAAACAAACTGTCCATAGGAAGGAAATGAGAGAGTGTAGAATGTAGTGTTGCAGTTATAGCTAGGGTGTAGAGCAATTAAATGCAATATAAGTTCATTCAAAAGTCTGGCAGCAGGGAAGAAGTTGTTCTTGAGTTGGTTGCTCACTTGAGTTGGACAGCACCGTCCCAGTTGACAGTAACACAGCATAGCCCTAAGCAGCAAATCTGGGACCTTCCTGGTCTGTACATGCTGTTTGTTAGATAAATATGCTGAATCACTGAGGGAGGCACAGCTTCTGTGGTATTGTTAAAGGGAATTGTGACCACCATGTGAAAGAGAAGTCAAAACAGCTGCTTGTCAAATTGGCAATTTTTTTGCACGTGTGCTTTTAAAAGTAATTCTTTCTTGCCCCGACCTGTTCCCCATCAAACTCCTTCCAAAGGTGTTCATTACTTTCTGGGTTGCTGAACAATTTTCTTGGACGTTTTCTACAGGGTTATGCCTTAATGTTTAGAGTCATTAAAGATAGATTCAGCTTATTGTGTACATGTGGGCTGTTTGCTCAGTCAGTCTAAAATTAATATCACAGCTTTGCCATTTCCCCTTGGCTCACCTGTTTGTGCTTTAAGAGGTGCATTAGTTTCTTGCTCAACTACTCCCTGTGGCTGAGATTCAACAATTACATAATTAAATTTACTGCAACCTCCCTCTTGCTCATGCAACTGTGCTTTATTCTGTAAAGGCACATCATCACTCTTCTGGTAGCTTGATGTAGCACTTTGATCAGTTTTTTTTGATTATTAACAAAACTTTAGATTTTGCAAGGTCATCAAATGATTGGTGCCCTTCCACTCATTTGATCTCCTCTGTCAAGAAATTGGAGTTTTATTTCCGCAAGTCAGTTTCACTTCCAGTCCATTTCTGGTATCGATCAGCCTCCACATAATGCTTTGTGACACTGTCTTAACCTTGACCTTCAACTCCGAACCTGATGCTATGTGCCATTTCTGTGTATTGCTCAAGAGTTTGTTCTTTATTCATTGTAGCAAGATATTGGTGTTTCTGCCTAAGGCAGCTAAATTTGGGTATCTTCATTCTTGGTTTTTCAAGTCCTTCCTCTTTTACTGGGAATTAGCATAATGTTTCTCATCAGCTCTGCTTCTATAGTCTGGTTCATACCTTTGTGATGAAGCAGAAGTGTATGCAGTAGTTTCAAGTTGTGCCTAGGTTTGGGCACTGTCTTCAGTCCGACACATTTGAGTGATAACTCTCCCAGCAAAATCTAGCATCACGTACGTTTGTTACTGCAGCTGACCGTTTGGATGTGATGAATGAACAAATACTTGATATTGTTTTGTTCAGCCCCACTTATGTGATAGATGTGCTGCTCCACTCCCTCAGGGGTGCAATACTTTGCATTTGTCCATGTTGATCCTTTTAAACCACCATGAACCCAAGCACACTCTGTTAAGTGCTTTAAGATCTGGCTTTCTCCTCTTGAATTCATGATGTACAGCATTCTTGCTTGAAGTCAGGTTGTGTTAATAAGATCTAATAAATCAGAGCTGGAGAAGATGATAGACACCATGAGCTTGTTCTGTATAACCACTGCTGATCTTAGGCCTCACACCACTTGTCTGCTCTTTGTATCCCTTGATTCTCAAAAATGTGTCTCAGGCTTGAATACAGAAAGCATTCTTTTTGATTGTATCACAGCTTGGTATGGCTCCTGCTCTTCTCAAGACCACAAGAAACTACAAAAGATTGTGAATGAAGCTCAGTCTATTACTGAAATCAGCCTCCCATCCATTGACTCTGTCTACACATTCTGCTGCCTTGGAAAAGCAGCTAGCGTAATCTAGGACCCCATGCACCCCAAACATTCTCTCTCCCTCCTCAGGAGAAGAGATAAAAGTCTGAAGTTGAACTGACTCGAGCTTCTTTGCTGCCATCAGACTTTTGAATGGATCTACCTTGCACTAAGTTGTTCTTTCTCTACACCCTAGCTATGACTAATAGTACATTCTACACACTTCCCTTTAAGAGCAGTATGCTTTGTCTGGATAGCATGCAAGAAACAATACTTTTCACTGTATGCTAATACATGTGACAATAAATCAAATTTTACAAAATGAACAGTAGAGAATTACAAAGATTCACAGCCTTTACTGTGAAGAAATTTCTCCTTGATTTGGTCCCAAATGATGAGCCCCTTATCCTGAGACAATGCTCCTGTTTTCTAGACTTCCCCAACCAGGGGAACAGCCTCTTTGCTCCTGACACACCTTTTTTAAAGAATGTTGCACGATTCAGTAAAATCACTGCTTCTTCCACCCCCCCCCCCCTTCTTTCTCTCTGCACTTGTAACAATCCTCATGTGAGACCAATCCATTGAACCTTCACTGCATTCCTCCAAGGCAAGTGTGCCCTCTATTAGATATGGGGACCAAAATTATGTGCCACATTCCTGCTGTTGTCTCGCCGATGTCTTGTGCAACTGTAGCAAGATTTTTTCCCGTACTCCAGTCCCATGGCAATAAATGCCAACATGCTATTTTCCTTTCTAACTGTGTTCCAATTATGCACAAGTTCCTCCAGGCATCAACATTTGGAAGTTTCACTGCTTTTAAACATACTCTGCTTTTCTACTACCAAAGTGAATAACCTCACACTTGATCGTATGATGCTCCGTTTGCCATCTTGTTTGATTGTGGAGCTTTTTGTGGCCTCACAGCTTGCTCTCCAGATACCTCAGTATTGGCAGCAAAGCTGGATATGTTACTCAGTGTCTTAATCTGTCATTACTATAGATTGTAAATAGTTGAGACCTCAGTTGATCCGTGCAGCACTTCACTCATTACAACTTGTCCTGGCTGACATTCCTCTGTCAACCAACCCTTTCAAAGCTGCTCATTAACTTTCTATTTGTCGGACTTTGCTCGCTTAAAATACTGCTTAAAAAGTAATCCATTCACTTGCATGTTCGAGATCGAGGATGTAGGATATACATGTTCCTTCAATGCGAAACCTGCGTATTTACCTACTTTGCATTGTGTGTAATTGCAGAGCAATATCAAACCAGATGTTCATTTCTACCACACTGATCTTCAGTGTATATCGTAAATTTGAAAATACATAAATCCAATCTCATGCTGTTACGTTGGGGCATGCCTCTTTAGAACAGGTCAGGTGACCCTGGGCGGCAGTCTGGTGCTGACTGTTAGGATACAGACACATTCCAGTTAGTTTACTACCACTGACCTTGTCTTTTATTAGCCTCTATATCCGAGTTCAAACATAACTAGTGACGAGGTTGAGTCACGGCCCATGGACTGCAGATCATTGCTGGCTTTCGGGAAAGGGAGGAAGATTTGATGTCATCCTGGACTCTGAAAATGTTGTGAATTACTGAGGTACTGGGGTAGACTCGTGGGAACTAGACATGGAGAGAAATGGATGCAAGGGGACTCTGACCATTTGACAACGCAAGAAGTACTCACTGGGAAGGCTGAAGGCAGTGGTCATGAGGAGGCTCAGGCTAAAGACAGACCCCAAGTAGGGGAGAGGTAACTGGGAGAGCTGAGACCAGAGAGGATGCAGCTGCAAGGGGACTCGGATGGCTGCCAACAGGAATAGTCAGCGAGCATAGTCACCAAGTGAGCTGTGGCACAAAGTATGTAGGATTTTAAAAAATAGTGAGCTGGTTTGGGGCAGTAGGACATTCAACAAAGAAATGGAGAGTTGGATGCTATACGTGGAGCATTCCCACCCTTATTTAAAGGCAAATAAGGCAATTAGGAACTTGCAATAGCAGTTCCCTTAATTACTATAGGGAGTAAAATCTTTGTGACATTAAGAAGTCTCAACCAGAGAAACCTGCAGTGACCCCCTAGCAGAGTTGTACTAAGGAATCACTATGGTCCAAAGCCACTTGTGATAGCAGGCTCTTTAATTTTCTAAGAGAATACAGTTGGAAGATGGATCTGTCGTGCAATTTGTGTTTGAGATAAACTTAGCAATGGGAGTTTGCGTTTTTTTTTTACAGGATGCCTTGAGGCATCATTTGGTGTGTGGGCCTCGCAATGAAATGGACAAAAGTTGATTTTAAAGTGATTTTTGAGTTAGCTGCTTGTATGGAACTGGCTGCAGATGAAACAACACAGTTGGGTGTTGGTATCTGAGTACACAAAGTAGCCAAAGCGCAACAGAATATGGTGTCAACCACAGAATGCCGCCTGTGAGAAGTCTGGCCATGGAGTCCACATGCTGGACTTGCAGAGCCCAAAGCCAGAGCTCTAAGTGGGTGGGGCACACTGCCTGAGATTGTAGGGCACAATTAAAAGGGGAGTTAGAGAGATGAACCAGAAGACTGATACAAACGACAAGTCACAGCCAAAAAGGGGACACAGAGTTTGCTGATTCTGCAGAGGAGGCAGAAGAGCTCAAATCATCAGAATTTTGAGTATACTATTATTTTAATAGTAGATTTTGGGTCCTTCCAAAGGTGAAGGGAATGTAATCAAAATGAAAGTAGATGCAGGTTTGCCCCTTTGTCAGGCAAACCCCGAAAGCTTGCGAGTTTACTATCAAATAAATCAGTTGGACTTAAACCTGGTGTTGCCAGACTTCTTACTGTGTTTACCCCAGTTCAACACCACCACATCACAAATAGTGAGCGATAGTGGTCCAGTTTGTGGCAGAAGAACTTGGATTAACTTGACCATCAAGGAGTCCAACAGGTGAAGTCTGCTCCAAACCACTCTGCGACAGTTGGCCAGGTTGGAAGGTTTGTCTAGACCTTTAAAACAGGCACTGAAGATTTTTCAAAGGGAAGGTCCCTTGGAAGGTAATTGAATCAATTCTTACGTATTACAACACACCTCAGCAGTATTGATGTTTGGTGGCAGATTGCAGATCACTTTTGATCTGATGTGGCTAGGGGGGAAGGGAGGAATGTGCTGGTGAGGAACTACATAATGTGGGATAAATGGGTTCCTACAGTGGCCCAGTTGGTTGAGATCCAAGACAAAGGAGTCTGGAGGAGACACAGATAAAACTCCCCACTCATCTGACGAAGGGACAGAGCCCTGAAAGCTAGTGGCGTTTGCTACCAAATAAACCAGTTGGACTTTAACCCGGTGTTGTGAGACTTCTTACTGTGTTTACCCCAGTCCAACGCCAGCATCTCCACATCAAAGCAGGGAAGCCCTCCCTGATTCCAAATTGTATCGGGAGGCTAAGAAAATTTGGAGTGTCTATTATGACTTGCCAATTTTTACAGCTGCGTCATAGCCAGATGTATCACATTTTGGTATGGCTTCTGCTCAGTCCAAGACTGCATGAAACTACAAACAGTTGTGTAGCCCAGTCCATCACGCAAACCAGCCTCCCATCCAGTGACTCTGTCAACACTTCCCTCTGCCTCAGAAAAGCAGCTAGTATAATCAAGGCCCCCATGCACCCCAGATGTGCACTCTTTCACCTTTTTCTGTCAAGAAAAAGGTACGGAAGTCTGAGGTGTGTACCAACCAACTCGAGCAGTTTCTTCCCTGCTGCCATCTTTTGAATGGACTAACTTATGTTAAGGTGTTCTTCTCTACACCCTAGCTATGACTGTAATGTTATACACGGCACTGTCTCCTCCCCTATGTATTATTTGAATGGTATATTTGTATAGCGTGCAAAAAACAATATTTTTCACTATTCCAATAAATGTGACAGTCAAAAAATATCAAATCAAGTTGTTGCAAGAGCAGTCTGAGGAATCAACAGTCTTGTGTTTCTGAAACTAAGGGTGTTCTGACCAGAGAGGAAATGTCAGCAGAAGCTGCTGATGACTGTAACTAGGCAGCCCAAGGAGAGCTTGGTGGCAACCAGACTGTCTGGAGAATGACATTTCCTGGAAAACTATGTATACATTTTAATGGACATTGATATTGCTATTCACAGTTGTTCATATTATGTTTTTTTTTGCTTTTGTTCCAATTCAATCCAATCCAGTCCAATTCAGTGTCTCAACAAGTTGAGACATTCCTGATCCAAGCTGACAAGACAGGGCTCTCACCACCTGCCTTGGGCTTGATCTACATGATCCAAGCTGATTGGAGTAGGCAGAGCTCCTCCTCCAAGTCATGATCTCATCTGCATCTTAACCAAAAGGCCCAGATGCCGCTTTTAAAAATTGTTTCAAATGAAGCTGAAATGTAACCTAATGAATTCAACCAAGTACAGCATGTCGATACTACACTTGATCTTAGCCCTTGTGTATAGTTCAGTCGTGTATTTAAAAAATGGAATATGTTATAGATGGGGTGCGGTTGATGGAGTTTTGCATGTTGGGGCATGCCCTTCTAAGAGAAACAGGTGATGTGGGACTTGAGCTCCAACCTGGCTTGAGTTTGCCTGGCCAGTCTTGTCCTGACTGTAAAGCTAGGATACAGACGTGTTAATAAACAGTTCCAGTTAATTCACCACCACTGACCTCGTGGTCTTCTATTAGTCTCCATATCAGACCTCAAACGTAATACATGCCCTTTCTTAAAGCATAAGGCAATGTAGTAAAATATCACGTGACATTTGTCAAGACAGTGGATCAAACAGGAGTCAAAGAATTTGGACTTAATCCAAAACCATCAGTGGGTTTTTCCTTTGAGCCTTCAAGGGTGAGGTTGTAAAGCAGTGTTTTTTGGGAAGGATGAGGTGGGGTTGGAAATTGTGTCCCAACAGTAGGATGTTGGACATCTGGAAGCGCTGCTGCTAGTGAGGAATACAGTACTGGAAAGCTGATTCCTGCACAGGCGTTGGAAACCAGTAGACTGAATTGGGGGAGGCTGCAGAAAAATGGTGGGCAGAGCCACTGGAAGCTGAAGACCAGGATCCTTGATGCACTTCAATCTGTCAACTTTACTTAAATCGGTCACACGTGCAACTTTTCTGTCTTGTCAATCTAATTCCATACTGGGGCTCTGCTCACTTCGAATCAATACAATCCATCCAGTTTCTTAGCATTGTTCTTAACACGGGTGGATGGTACACCTTTCAAAAACCTCAACATGCACATGCCCACTGCTATAGTCTTTTTGCAGGTTAAAGTCCATTACCCAGTTGAGCACTTGGGTGCTAATGAGTTCTGTGTTGAAGGGGTGGATATGAAAACCAAGTAATATTTTAAACATTGAGCTTCCTACTTCATTCACGTTCATATCTGACAAATCACAAGGTTATTGCATGCCGGAAATTTCTGTGGTACGGTCCCAGAGCCTGGAATCGCTCTTCTGGACTCACCTTCTGGATAAACTGGATGACCATATTTCTGTTCAGTAAGCAAAGCATTGCTGTTGTGCACTCTGGTCCACTCCTTCATTAAATCCTGACTGTTACTTGTACACATGTATTCAGAAGCCTTGCGTTTAATTTCAGATCCTCATCGTCATTGCTGGAGCACAGTTCAGTGTCTTGTTTTAATTTGATTTATTATTGTCATATGTATTAGTATACGGTGAAAAGTGTTTCGTGTGTGCTATATAGGCAAAGCATACTGTACATAGAGTACATAGGGGAGAAAGAAAGGAGAGAGTGCAGAATGTAGTGTTACAGTCATATAGCACAACTGTAGAGAAAGATAAACTTGACGGGTGGCACAATGGTTAGCACTGTTGCCTTTACAGTGCCAGGGTTCTGGATTCGATTCCCAGCTTGGGTCATTGTCTGTGGGGTTTCGTTTGGGTGCTCCGGCTTCCTCCATGGTACAAAGATGTGCAGGTTGGGGTGGATTGACCATACTAAATTGTCCGTAAATGTCAGGGGATTCGCAGGATAAATATGTGGGGTTATAGGGATGGGGCCTGGGTAGGATTGTTGTCAGTGCAGACTCAATGGACCAAATGGTCACTTTCAGCACTGTAGGAATTCTTTTGACGTAGGTCTATTCAAAGGCCTGATGGCAGCAGAGAAGAAGCTATTCTTGAGTTGGCTGGTTGGTGTCTTTAGACTTTTGTATCTTTTTCCCAACGTAGGAAGGTGGAAGAGAGAATACCTGGGGTCCTTAATTATGCTGGCTGCTTTGCCAAGACAGCGGGAAGTGTAGACCATGTCAGTGGATGGAAGGCTGGTTTGTGTGATGAACTGTGCTTTAATCACGACCCTTTGTAGTTTCTTGTGGTCTTGGGCAGTGCAGGAGCCATACCGAGCTGTGATGCAACCAGAAAGAATGCTTTCTATGGTGCATCTAAAAATTGGTGAGGCTGGTAGCTGATACGCCAAATTTCCTTGGTCTTCTGAGAGATCAGAGGCATTGGTGGGTTTCTTTAACTGCAGTGTCAGCATGGATGGACCAGGTCAGCTGGTTGATCTGGACACCTAAGAACTTGAAGCTCTTGACCATTTCTGCTTTGTCCCCATTGATGTTTCCAGTTGGGAAATAAGCAGATTTGCTGCTTTGGCTCACAGCATAGTTCTCCACTATGATTCCTGAAGTCAATGACTATCTCCTTTGTTTTATTGACATTGAGGAAGAGATTATTGTCGTCACACCAGTACACGAGATTCTGTCTCTTTCCTGTACTCCATCTCATTGTTTGAGATCTGACCCATTACGGAGGTATCATCAGCAAATTTGAAAATCGAGTTGGAAGAGAATTTGGCCACACAGTCATAGGTGTGTAAGGGGGCTGAGAACACAATATTGTGGGGCATCAGTGTTGAGGGTGATTGTGGAGGTGTTGTTGCCTGTCCTTAGTGATTACAGGGGAGCTGAGCCCCACGCCACAGAGTCTGGAGATGAATGTTTTGCGAATAATGGTGTTGAAGGCTGAGCTGTAGTCAAATAGGAGTGTAACATAGATGTCTTTTATTATCTGGGTGCTCCAGAGTTGAGTGCAGAGCCAGGGAGAGGGTGTCTGCAGTAGACTGTTGTAGCGGTAGGTGACCTGTAATGGATCCAGGCAGACCGGGAGACTAGAGTTGATTTGTGCCATGACTCATCTTTCGAAGCACTTCATAATGGATGTCAGAGCCACCAGCCAATAGTCATTAAGGCATGCTGCTTGGATCATCTTTGGTACTAGGATGATGGTTGTTGTTTTGAAGCAGATAGGGACCTCAGATTGTTGTAAAGAGACGTTGAAGATGTCTATGAATATCCTCACCAGCTGATCCATGCAGGAACTTGCCGTAGTCGGCTGAGTTGCGTGTGGCTAGCCTGGAACTCCAACTAGTCTTGGTCCAGTACTGTTTTTTTGGATTCCTTGAATCGTTTCTAGCTTTCTTGTATAGGTTAGGGTTGCCTGATTTGAGCGCCTCAGACCTAGATTCAGCAAACGGTGGATCCTGTTTGTGGTTTCCAGTTGGGAAATGTGCGGATTTGCTGTTTTGGCTCACGGTCTTCTACACACTTCCTAATGAAGTCTAGTGGCGTACTCGTTCATCAACACAGGAAGGATCACTATGTTTTAACGCCCTTTAACTAGTTTTTACTTTTTGCGTTCCCCTCCTGGGCACTGATTGATAGTATGGGTAGAAATAGCACCCAGAAGTGGTTCAGTCAGAATATCTATCGAACATCCTATTTAACCCTGAGCTGAGCTTCAAAACCGCCTATTACCACCTCTATTACATTGCCTCTCTTTAACTTTTCCTCAGTTCAGCTGTTCAACCTCTCAGCCATCCCTTTATGCCATTGCTCCCTTGGCTGGCATTCAGTTTTCTGCCCTTGTAAACTTGTGCTCATCCAAATCACTGCCTGTAACCTAACTTGCACCATGTCTTGTTCACCCATCACCTCTGTGCTTTGAGCTATATTAACTCCTCCATTTTTTTTTAAAAATCTGCAACTGTCCCAATCTCAACTCATCCGGCCCTACGTTCCTCTAAGATCGTGGCACCCCTCAAATTCTGACCACCTCAATCGTTTCTACCACTGGTAGCTGTGCCTTCAGCTGTTGAGAATTCTAGACTTGATTCCTTCCCAAAACCTCAGTCTCTCCCTCTGTCTCTGTCTCTGCTCCTTTGAAATACACTTTTTTTATTAAGTCCAGCCTGGATATTTCTTGATTTGGCTGTTTTGTTTGAACTTTGACAAATTTTATTTGATAACACTAATCTGAAATGCCTCAATGTTTTGCCATGAGGTGTTGTATAAAAACAGGAGGAAGCCTGTGGCAGTCAAAAATATTTTGAATGGTGAAACCCAACAATAAGAGGTGAACAAATAAAATGCTGAATTTGTATTTCAATTTGAAGACCTGCATTTTAGTCAGTCAGATATAAACAGGAAATGAAACAGGCAGCAGTGTAGTGCCGAGAAGCTGAATTCTGCAACAATAAAGGGTTACTTTGGAGAGCTTTAGGACTAGTTCTGGCTGCTGTGTGGCGGTAGGAATGTACTTTGAGTTTTGAATGCACACAATGCTGGCCTTGTGCCATAGGTGCAATGAATTGGAATTTGTGGTGCAGTACTGACACTCCACCCTGAATACTGAAGTTGGACTTGTGCCACAGAGTGCTTTTTAAAAACTCCTCTGATCCTAACTCCTGACTGAAGACTGATTTGGGGTGGCTGGCTGTCATGATAGGCGCTATACAAATGTGAGTCTTTCAAGTCCAAATATAGGTTTGGCATTTTATTACTTATTGTTTGGCTGTATTATTCAATACATATTCAAAGTCCTGTACAAATTGTGCCTGCTGTACTGAGTATAAGTTGCAAATAGTGCAGAGAATGGAAAACCAGGAAGATCACCTCCTGCAGAGAGAGTGCAGTCAAAAATTGGTTGCTCATCTGTAATGGAGTTCTGTTCTTTGCTCCATCTTCATCTGTCTCAGGAAATCCCATAAATTAATGTTCCAAAAGTATTTATTTACATAGAATTTACTGCATAAACTGACCATTCAACACAGGTTTTTGCTCCGCTTGTACTCATACTTTTAGACTTTGAACAGATCTAGCAGTTCAAGACTGAGCATCTGAGGTTCTGTGGGCCATCAGCAACAGTAGAATTGTACTCGACTGCAACCTCGTGGCTCAGCATATCCCCACTCTACCATTAGTACTAGCACAGAGGATCGACCCTGTTCAGTGAGTGCAGGAAGGCATGCCAGAAGCAGCAGCAGGCATACCTGTGAATGAGGTGTCAACCTGGTGAAGCTACAACACAGACTTGGCGCCAAACAGCTGAAGCAGTAAGTGATGGTGCTAAACACAGCCAACAGATCAGATCCAAGCTCTGAAGCCCTGCCACATCCAACAATAAATGGTGGTAGATAGTTGAACCATTTGCTGGAGAATAAGGCTCCACAAATACCTCCCTCAATGATGGAGAAGCCCAGCACATCAGTGCTAAAGATAAGACTGAAGCATTCACAACAGCTTTCAACCAGAAGTGCTGAGGGATAATCCATCTCGGTCTCCTCTCACAGATATCAGTCTTCAGCTAATTCAATTCATTCCAAATAATTAATGGCTGAGGTCACGGGATACTGCAAAGGCTATGGCTGCTGACAATATTTGTGCAACGGTCCTGAAGATTTGTGCTCCAGAACTTGTCGTGCCCCAAACCAAGCAGTTCTGGTACAGCTACAACATTGGCATTTATCCAGCAATGTGGAAAATTGCCCAGCTATGTCCTGAACACACAACAGGTAAAATCCAACTCTGCCAATTATCACCTCATCAGTAAAGTGAGAGAAGGGGTCATCATAGGTTCCCCTCACGTCACTCACCGTCTTGACTTGTGAATATGTTGTCGTTCCTTCACTGTCTCTGGATCAAGGTCTTGAAATTCCTTCTGTAACAGTACTGTGGATGTACTTTCACTTCTGGGCCTGCAGCAAGAAGGCAGTTCAACATCACATTCTCAAGTGCAACTAGGGGTGGGCAGTTAATGCTGGCGTAATCAGCAATGCCCACATCCTGTAAATTAAATAAAAACCTTCCTCATCCAACTTTATCAGCATATCCTTTTAATCCTTTCCCCCTTAGTTGGCTTCCTCACAAGTGCACTTTAGGAACTATTCTTTGTGGTGGTGAGTTCCACAATCGCATTATGCTGTAGATAAGAGGTTTCTCCTGAATTCCTGATTGGGCTTAATAGTGCTCTATCATGTTGGCCCCTGGTTTTCTTCAAGTGAAATTATCATCTTTACATTTAGTCTGTCAAAACATCTTTTAATTATCAGGTTACTTCAGTCTTCCCTGAGTTTTACTGAGTGGTTTGCTCCCCTTCATGAAATTAGCAGAACTGTTCCTTTTGATTTGAAGAAGTAGTTTTGTCCCATTAGTTCATTATCTGGATATGCAAAGTATTAATATCTTGTAAGATATCTAGTGACATTTCATATTTAGCAAGTGTTGACAATTCTCCAACTTGTCGCTCAGTAAGACTGCCCTTATTGCATTTCAATTTTGGTATTTGGTGGTAGACAAACCTCCAGAAATGGCTTCTCTTCCAAGTCTCAACTCTTACTGCAGGATCTGTCCAAATGTATGAATCTGTTAACTGTCTTACATTCTGCCATTGGCAACATCATCCCCCGATGCAAAGTTGACTTCCACACATCATCCAACTCCTACTCCTTCATTCTTTCACAATTCAGCTTGTGCCGCTGTGCTATCAGTATATGTCCAACATCCAGTCTTGCATGAACTGCAATTTCCTCCAGCCAGCCAGTGGGAAGACTGAAGCCATTGTCTTCAGCCCATGCCACAAGATCCATACCCTCACCAACAAGGATATAACCCTCCTCAGTCATTGTTCTGTATTGGACCAGACTTTTCTACCTGTTTGACCAAGAGCTGATCCTCTGATGTTTCCATTACTAAGACTGTCTGTCTCCTTTCACATTGTCATCCTCTCCTCCTCTCAGCTGTCTTGGCTCACTTGCTCTCAACCGTCATCCATGTCTATCCTCCAAACTTCCAATACTCTATGGACTGTTCACCCAACCTCTATTCCCAATAAGTTTTTCAGCTGATGCAAAGCTCTGCTTGTATCCTATCATGCGCCTAGTCCCAGTCACTCATCACATTCTTCACTCATCTGCCCTGGCCCCTGATTCGCCCAACAACGCGTTTTAAATTCCCATTCTCTTATTAAATCCTTCATGGTCACACTTACTCCATCTCTGCCGCCACCTCCATTCCTACGCTGTAGCTCCCCAATCCACTGTTCTACTGACATTCTGTGCATTCCCTCCACCTGTCACGTGATGAGCATGTGTCAGCCAGAATGGCCCCAGACTATCCTCTAAAACCTTCCTCCTCTGTCTTCCCTCTTCTGTAAAAATTCCACTTGGAAGGCACTTATGACTAATTATCAAGCCACCACTCTTAATATTCCTTCTTTGACATGACATCTGTGTTTAATTACTCTAAAAGCACTTCAGAGTGCTGTCAATGTAAAAGTACAATTTAAATGCAAGCTGTTGTCTGTACACACAAGAGCTGTCTGGACCCATTCAAAGACCCAATGTGTTGATTCTGATATCCAAATGGTTAAAAGCACGTTTGAAACTTTGATTTAGTTGATAGAGTTCAAGACTATCACTCTGTGTGCAGAATAATTTGGTACAGACAATTTGCTGGATTATGTAACTGGCAGAGTTCCCATGGAGACCAGAACTTTGTTCCATTTAAATTCCATCAAAAAAAACTCCTCTTCAGCCCTAAGAATTTTGCAAAGGGATCCACTATGGCCTTGCTAGATGTAGAGGCATACTTGAGGTTTGGCATAATTTCTGGCTTCAATTGTGAGATTCTTTCTAATGCTACTCCCCAGTGACTTTCACATCAGACTGTGACATGTTATGCTCCAATTTCCCCCATTTCACTGCAGGTGTATCTAGAACTCAAAAGCTCCATTCCTTTTCTCTCTTGCACACCTTAGTGTCACATTTCCCTGCCCCTCCCTTTGGTGCTCAATCCCGTCTAAGTGACTATTGACCTACTCCCAACTGCCGTCTGTGGGACATCAATGGTGGAAAGCCCAGCAGAGTGGAACTAAAAGGGGTGGTTCCTTGCAGTGTGCTACAAAATTATCCCATGTCCAAGGTGGTCAGCTGAGGATATCCGGAATGGGAATTCCACCCCCTTTTGAAGGGGCTGGGAATGAGAGAGAAATGGTGAAATGAGGACAGACTGGAAAACTGGGTTGGGACTGCAACAGCTAACCAGTTTGAAGTGCTGTAACTAACCATTGTCTACAACTGATACTGTATGTGCTGAAAAACGCATTTGGCTAGAAGCCCAAGGTTAGTAAAACATACTATAACAGTTCATCTTTATGCTTCGCATTGCTATCAATGAATCAACTATATCACTTGCAAACAGATATTCAATAGGTGTTTTCAGCATTTCTAACCAGGTGGTATATGGGCTCTTTCTTAAAAAAAAATACTGCAGGTACAATAAAGAGGTCATGTGTCTGATAAAATGGGAAATGACAATGACAGTGTGAAGTTGAGAGTCAGACATGACATGGGTCCAGCAAACGATTTAATCCACATTGTGTGGAACATTACATACTGATATGGACCTGGGGCCCAATAGCCTGTTACTATGTTGTAAATGCTTTGTTGTGCTTTACATTTAATTGATATTTTCCAAACTTAATTTTTGACTTCCAAGGAGATTTGCTTTCAAGCAATTTCTCATCTAATTTTTTCAATTTTGCACTACAGTCCAATCTGAGTTCTATGATCTTACCTATACTTGGCAAACAGTATGTAATTAGTTGAGAGATCAGGTTATTGTCAATGATTAAACCAATCCAAAAATCTTAATAGCTTGAGAGGAGTTCATTTGGCCCATTGGATAACTCTTTCACAACTACAATTAACTCCACTCTTGCTCATCTCTAATCTTCAACCTTCTGATTTACTTAAAAAAAATCAGACCCACTGTACTCTTGTAAAGAGGAATTGGATTGTAATTGTTGTCTGCATGATTATTGTCATTTTTTGTAGGAGCACAAAGGGTACAAATTGAATTATCCTGCAGTAAGTGGTCATGATGCCATATGCCCATATCAGTTCATTTTATTTACAAAGACTACTCATCTAATGTTTTCCAATGTTTTTTAATTTGTCACTTCGTTTCAGGAAGAAGCCGTTTCCTTAACAGCAAACAAGGAAATCAAACTCTAGTCATAATATTAGCTTTGTACTGGGTTGTTAATTTTGGATAAGAGGTGCTCGGCCAACAGCAGAGATAGTTGGTTACAATTACAGTGAGAAGTTGAGAAGCAAGACTGCAAATCTAGGCATTCCAGGGAGGGGAGAATTGGGAGCATGGCGCCTGATTCCAGGGAGGGGAGAATTGGGAGCATGGTGCCTGGATTATCACACAGGCAGCACAGAACAACTTGCTTGACTTATCTTCTGTTGCCGGTGCATAGAAAAGGAAGCACACTACTGATTAAATGTAATTTTATATGAAGCCACTGAGAATTACACAGAATTAACTCAATTTTGAGATTGATCAATTTTGAGATTGATCAATTTTTAAAACAGAGTTGATCATTTTGTATATTTTTAAAATCCAATCTAGTGATGTTGCTTTGTGTGTACATCAGTGAACCCAGCAAGGATACCTCCATATGCTTTCCTTTGCCAAGATTCCCCCTCTTGAGGTTTTCATACTCATTGCCTCCAGCAGAAGTTCCTCAAAATGTTTGCATGCTCTACAATGAAACTCTTCCTGACATTAGCATCCTCTTTCCAAAGCCGAGATATTTGATTATTCTACGAAGCACACCTTTGGTCTTGGTGCTTCCTGCCATGCAGTGTGATCGAACATGCACACTGACTAATTTGACATTCTTTGACTTGTGCTCAACTGATATAGTGATTGTAGTTCAAGAATTTATTTCCTTTAATTATTATAACCCATCAGTGATGGATTGACTACCAATCCTGTGTTCTATTCATTCGAGGCATTTGCAGGATTCAGGCCAGCATTCATTTCCTTTGATTCATATCAACGTTTTTTCACCTTGCTCTGCACCATTCATAACATGTATCTGACACCATTCATCTGGTATTCAGAGTCTTAGCCTTGTTCTTAGTGAATCTTCTTTGCCACTCCTAAGCCCATTCATTGGTTTGCTGTAGCACCTTTTATGTGGCCTGACTGCCTTGTATTCTTTCTCTTTCTACTCCTTGCCATCGTCCTCAGATTCGATGTTTCTGAATCCCAGCCAAGCTCACTACTAATCTGAGGGTAATTGTGTTCCTACCTCCACACTCTGCTCCCATACCTCCTTCACCACCACCTCCTGATACATAACATAAGAAATAGGAGCAGGAGTAGGCCATCTAGCCCTTCGAGCCTGCCCCGCCATTCAATAAGATCATGGCTGATCTGTCGTGGCTCAGTTCCACTTTCCCGCCCTCTCCCCACAACCCTTAATCCCCTCTCTTATCAAAAACCCATCAACCCGCGTCTTAAAAATATTTAGCGAGGCAGCCGCCACCACTTCAATGGGCAGAGAATTCCAGAGATTCACCACCCTTTGAGTGAAGAAGTCCCCCCCCCCCCCCCCCCCCCTCTTGAGGCTGTGTCCTTCCTGAGCGGGAAGAGTCTCTCCACCTCTGTCCTATCCATCCCATTCGTCATCTTATACGTCTCAATGAGATCTCCCCTCATTCTTCTAAACTCTAACGAGTACAAGCCTAGTTTATTCAGCCTCTCCTCATAGCTCAACCCCCTCAACTCTGGTATCAGCCTAGTAAACCTCCTCTGCACTCAAAGTGGACCACCTCACACTTGCCAACATTAAATTCCATTTGCCATTTCCTGGCCCATTCGCCCAGCCTATCTAGATCCTTCTGCAGACTCTCCACACCCTCCGCACAATTTGCCGTTCCCCCAGTCTTGGTGTCATCAGCAAATTTCGACACCCTACACTCGGTTCCCTCCTCCAGATCATCTATATAAATGGTAAAAAGCTGAGGCCCCAGCACTGACCCCTGGGGCACTCCACTAGTCACCATCCACCAATCCGAATAGCACCCGTTGACCCCCACTCTCTGCCTCCTATTTGACAACCAATCCTCTATCCACGCTAACACCCTACCCCCAACTCCATGTCCCTCGACCTTCTGCAAACACCTCTTGTGAGGTACTTTGTCAAACGCCTTCTGAAAATCCAGAAAGACCACATCCACCGGCTCTCCTCTATCCACCGCCCTAGACACATCCTCATAGAACTCCAGTAAATTTGTCAGACACGACTTCCCTTTAATGAAACCGTGCTGCGTCTGCTCTATCAAGCAATTCCCTTCAAGATGCCTCGCAATTTCCTCTTTAATGACGGATTGTAACACTTTACCTACCACAGACGTTAAACTAACCAGCCTATAATTCCCCGCCTTTTGCCTGGCACCCTTCTTAAACAACGGCATAACATTAGCCGTTTTCCAATCTTCCGGCACTTCCCCGGAATTCAGCGACGTCTGGAAAATAACCACCAAGGCATCCAACTCCTTGATAAGCTGGACAATTTCCGTTAAACAACTTATTCAGCTTCCACCTTAAATCCCAACAGTTTTAGCTTCTGAAGCAGCCTTTTTTGTAGATTGTATGATTTTCAGCAGTCTTTTGAAGTTGCAGTTTATGCGATTGAGTAGGCAGGAGCTGATGCCACATTGACTCCTATTCACTAGACCTTTGGAGCCAGTTTCAACAACGGCATCTCTTCCTGTTCTTGCACCATTTATCTCCAGAATCCTCTTAAAGATATATCCTTGAGCCCTTCCACTTCCTCGTCTGTATGCTGCACGTTGTTTCTCCAACACGCTGCTTCTGCCATTTTCAATGTCAAATCAACCTATCCAAAACTGTCTGTATTCCATCCTGCAACAAATCCCACTCTACATCATCCATCTGTATCTTTCACTGCTAGTTTCTGCAATGCCTCAAATTTTAAAATACTCATTTAAATAATTTAATACCTTTTTAGTGCTTTTGACTCTTGGCTCCTTCAGTCCTAATCTCCCCACTTGCCCCTGGACTGTGACTCATGGCTTCTGTGCTATTGACCGATTTGTGTTGCCTTCAGCTGTTTAAGCCAGAGGCTCTGAAATCCTTTTCCTTAATTCTTCTGCTTCTGTGTCTCCTTTTTAACCTGATCCTTAATAACTTGCTTGACATTTCTGGAGCAACCTTTCCTCTAGTGCCAACTGAGTGCAGTATTGTGCAGCTGGAAAATGATTTCAATTTTGATAGTGCAGCAATTGTCATGCTGCAAACGGTTTCATTCAAACAGGTTTTTGTTTTATCATCCCACACTTGTACATAAATGACCCATGTCTTGATGATGGTATGTGCTTGCTTGTTTGTTTCCAGCCTCCACTTCCCTTTACTCCAGGCAATTGAACACCGTCTAGGCAGATCTACTCCCAAGATCAGGAATTTCCACCAAAAGCTTGCATTGCCATTCACCATGCTGACTCACTGTAAATTGAGGGCATATCAGGTGGATTGACTAAGGGGAAAAACATGCCAATGCCAGTTGGTTCAGTAGGAGAAGTATCCAAATGAAGCAAGCATGAAATGAGCACGGAAAAATTTCCACGGGGAACGACATTTAGTAGTATCATTGAAATTAGAGGTTGACAGCACAAGAAAAGGCCCTTCGGCCCATCATGTCTGCGCTGGTTAAAGACAAACAACTATACTAATCCCGTTCACCAGCACTTGGCCCATAGCTTTGTTTGCCTTGGCATCCAATTGTACTGTTGAGTTTAAGGTTTGTGTATTTGTGTCACAAGTAAGCTTACATTAACAGTGCAGTGAAATTAGTGAAAATCCCCTAGTTGCAGCACTCCAACTAGTGCTGTCTGTTTGGGTATGCTTGAGGGAGAATTTAGCATGGCCACTGCATTTAACCAGCGTGTCTTTCAGACTGTGGGAGGAAACCAGAGCACCTGGAGGAAATCCACACAGATGCGGGATGAATGTGCAAACTCCACACAGATAATGACCCAAGCCAGGAGTTGAACCTGGATTCCTGGTGCTGTGAGGCAGCAGTGCTAACCACTTTGCCACCTGCCTCCCAAACTTTTCAACTTCCAAATCTGTCCTGTTCCTCAGACTATCAAAGGCAGCAACAGTTTGCAATGCCTGAGAAGAGGGTGCTTTTTGATTGGCAGGCCCTCCACTTGCCAACCATTAAGCACCATCTTCTCAAGTACAAACTGATGTTCCCTCAGGACAGATTTACATAAAAGGCTTTGACAGTATGTCTCCTTTTTCAGCAATTCTCTAGTTCTGTACCACCAAGTGACTACCTTTTGGATTATTATCAAGTTAACAATAGAAAAGTTGAAGCTTATTTATTAGTTACAAGTAAGGCTTACATTAACAATGCAATGAAGTTACTGCGAAATTCCCCTCGTCGCCACACTCTGGCACTTGTTCGGGTACAAGTATTTAGCATGGCCAATGCACCTAACTTGCACATCTTTCCGACTGTGGGAGGAAACCGGAGCACCAGGAGGTAACCCATGCAGACACTGGAAGAATGCGCAAACTCCACAGACAGTGACCTAAGCCTGGTGCTGTGAAGCAGCAGTGCTAACCACTGTGCCACAGTGCTGCCCATTGAATTGAGAAAAAGTAGAGAGAATCGTTTTAAGAATCATTTCTACACTGGAGAGTGTTGGGATGATACAGTAAATAGGCAATTATCTGAGAAAGGATTGGTGTGTTGGACACACTGTCAAAGTCTTGGAAAAGGACTTTTCAGGTTGGGTTCCAAGAGCTAATGCTGAGAAGGATAATCCAGTGTCTATTGATCTGCTTCCAATCCATGGAAAGCAGCTTCAACATCCTAAACAATGGGAACTAATTGAGCTTTTGAACTCTGTTCAGAAATATACTTTATAAAAAAACATAAAGGGGGAATTGAGAGTTACAGATGCTTGTCTGATATGCTGAGCACTCTTGCACGCAGTTGGAAGTTTAATGACCTCAGCAGATCATTTGAAATAAATGAGGGAAAGAAACTAAGGTGCTGAACAAACTATAATAATTTTTTTCTGGCAAGTTGAGAGTTTACAATATCTTTTAGGTGCAAGGAAGTAAACTTGAACATGAATGGGAGGGATGACTGAAATTAGTGAAGAATGCGGTATTCTGATCAAATGGAGTAGTGTATTCTGGGGAAATATGGGGTACTGTTGCTGAAATTTGCATTGTATTTGGTCAGAGCAGTATAATGAGCCATCCTGCCAGAACACAGGGTGTGATTGAATGATGTGACCAGGAAGCCTGGCTTTGCCGAGATATTTTGTGTCATGGGTCAGGTTCAAGTGTTTTATAAAGCTCGCCTGAATGAAAAGTTTTTGCATTTTGAATTTGGCCAAGATAAGCATGAGAAGTTCCACTTCAGTGATTCGAAAGAGCCACAGGGAGCTTTTATCAAACAGAGTTAACATTGGGCGGCGCAGTGGTTAGCACTGCTGCCTCACAGCACCAGGGACCTGGGCCTTGGGTCATGCTGTGTGGAGTTTGCACGTTCTCCCCATATCTGCATGGGTTTCCTCCCACAGTCCGAAGATGTGCAGGTTAGGTCAATTGGTCATGCTAAAATTGTCCCTTAGTGTCTTGAGATGCGTAGGTTAGAGGAATCAGTGATTAAATGTGTAGGGATATGGGGGTACGGCCTGGGTGGGATTGTGATCAGTGCAGCATGACAACAAGCCTTGCTTTCAGCTACTGGTAAAATTTTTAAAGTAAAACAGAGATTAAAAAGTCATCTTTTCCAGCTTGCTTTTAAGACTGCCTCTAATACAGCAGCCAAATTGAAAGCTGAACAACTTCTGTCCTCCTTGCAGCAATGATATTATCCAAGGCTGTGACCATGATTTTAAAAAAACTTTTAAAAGTACACTAACATTTGTCCAATCTAGATCTGATCCTTGGGGCTCACTAATTAAATCTCCACCACCCCCCCCCCCCCCACCCTTCTTTCCCACCACCACCACCACCTTACATTCCCAGATTTTCTTTTGACCATCTACCTTCTATACTGCTAACTAACCCAGCTGATGGGATGGCATCCCTCTTCGCCTGGGCGCTTTGTAGTCTGCTAGGTCTGTGCATTGCCTTGAGCAATTTTGCAGCTTGGCGCTGTTCGCCATTGTCCAGTGGCGGCTTGTATTTGCTCTGCTTCCTTTTGGAGCTGCTCTATTCCCTTCCAGCTGTGAAAAGCCATTCAGAAATGGCAAGGCTGTAGAATGGTGTTGCATTGTATGGTAAAGGTGTCCTCTGTTCACACTGCATCCTGTCTGGGTCCCCATGGGGGTAAATATGTATGGAGTGAAGGGGAGGTGGGGGGGCAGTGGGATGATCAAGTCTGCACTTCACTTTGTCTTGATTATCAATTACCAAATCTTTCTTCTGAGTCAAGATTAATCAAGAAGTCTCTCAACACCAGGGTAAAGTCCAACAGGCTTATTTGGAATCATGAGCTTTCGGAGTGCTGCTCCTTGGATTCTAAATAAACCTGTTGGTCTTTAACCTGGTGTTGTGAGACTTCTTGCTGTGCCCACCCCAGTCCAACACCAGCATCTCCACATCATCTTGACTAAAATCTTGAAGCAGATTCTTTACTCTGGTAGTAGAGTAATGATTTCTGGTCCAAAGCTTATCACTGTGCTTTGCTCCTAGCCTCTGGGAAATGTGCGAAGTAGTCATGTCCCTAAGCTGGAGTAGTATCTGAGTTTGTTCTCCGAGCATCTTGCTAAATGAGATCAGGAACTGTGGAAATACATCGTGCAGTGCTGTCCTGTACAGGTTCGACAGCTGTGGAGACTTTTGGCGTGCTGCTCGAGGGGAAATCTTAGTTATCAATGCATGATGGATGAAGTGGATGCAAGGCTGGAAGACAGTGGCATTTCAGTATGAGTATACTGCTATATTATTGCTGATGTTACAGATTTTGAACACAGAATCTTGAGGTAATGATCTTCAGAGATGTTAGAACAGTGGTTTGTGATAATCTTTTATACGTACTACTGTGCTCCACCTTGCTTGCTGCAACATGTATACCCTCTGTAGTTTGAAATTGCATGTCTTTGTGGAATATATGCAATGGTGCACTGAACTTGAGTCATTAAGAAATATTGAATCCCATTATTGAAGCTTCACTATTTTAATACTGTAAATTCAGTAGGGTGTTAGATTACCAAAAGGAGGGGAGGGGGAAACTGAGATCAAGTGATTTTAAGAATAGTTCATTAAGTAACTCATTAGGAAACAGCAATTTAAGTATGATGCATAAGCTACATAGACTGAGGGTCTGCGATAGTTGAGCACAGTTTACCAATCTGGGAGAGCAAACAAAACAATCTGCAACTTTGGGGAGGAGGTGGGCTTTTGTCCTGTTTGTAGCCACCTTGCTAGGTTCCATGTCTCCCTGAAGGAGACTAGACAGCATGAATCACTTTGATAAAATCCTTCCTGTCCAAAGTGATTTTATTTTTCCCTCTTGAGCCTTTTTTCTCTCACACTGTTGGTTTACTTGTGGGCTGTGTGAGCCAACTTCATCAAGAATGTCTGTCTGTCCTTGGTAGAGATAACAGCCTTGCCTTGCAGAAACTTTTAAGATCTCTACAATATCCAATAAATTTCTCAAGATTATTATACAGCAATTTCTTCCAGATCTCTCACCTTGTGAAGGAAATATCCTTATTGATTCCTCCATAATTGATTTCTGGCTAACTTGGCTATTTCTAAGCTACAATCTTATTTGCCAAATTTTTGACAATACGCAGCAGATAACAACATATTAAAATTATCAAAACGTTCTTACAAAAACTACTAGAATTATCAGATTGCTATCAAGTTGGATGAGCACACCTCATTCAGTGGCATTCCTTATCCTTTAGCAGGAATGCTGCTAGCTTTAAATTACTAGTTTATAAATACATGTGAATTAGGGCAACAGATTATGCCTGGACTTGATTCTTCTCCTTTTCCTTTTATCCAATTTGATATTTCTCCATAGACTTCAATTAGCCCAAACCCGGTCCTTTTTACACAACTCCCTTTTGACTGTTGCCAACTTAATTGTCTTGAAGTCAGTTTCTCTATGGAGTATGTGTCAGTGCCTTGATGTAAATATTTCATGTCATGCTGTTTAATGAGTGACTGAGCAGGATTTGAACCTGTTCTGTGGCAATTTATCATGCACTTCTGCATGTTAGTTCCTCCACCTGTAACAAATCCCATCCATACATTCACACCAGTTATCCCAATGTGCTGCACGTTCTCCATAAGAACATAAGAACATAAGAAATAGGAGCAGGAGTAGGCCATCTGGCCCTTCGAGCCATTCAATAAGATCATGGCTGATCTGTCGTGGCTCAGTTCCACTTTCCCGCCCTCTCCTCATAACCCTTAATCCCCTCTCTTATCAAAAACCCATCAACCCGCTTCTTAAAAATATTTAGCGAGGCAGCCTCCACCACTTCAACGGGCAGAGAATTCCAGAGATTCACCACCCTTTGAGTGAAGAAGTTCCTCCTCAACTCCGTTCTGAACCGCCCCCCCTTTATCTTGAGGCTGTGCCCCCTAGTCCTACTGTCTTTTTTGAGCGGGAAGAGTCTTTCCACCTCTATCCTATCCATCCCATTCATCATCTTATACGTCTCAATGAGATCTCCCCTCATTCTTCTAAACTCTAACGAGTACAAGCCTAGTTTATTCAGCCTCTCCTCATAGCTCAACCCCCTCAACTCCGGTATCAGCCTAGTAAACCTCCTCTGCACTCCCTCCAAGGCCAAAATATCCTTGCGCAGGTGCGGCGCCCAAAACTGCACACAGTACTCCAGCTGCGGCCTCACCAATGCCCTATACAGCTGCAGCAAGACCTCCCTACTTTTATATTCAATCCCCCTCGTTCTTAACTCTCGGTAATCTCAAAATCAGTGTGGGAGAAGGTGGGGTAGGTTGGAAGATTTTCGTTCATCTCCTCTGCATGGTTCTGGTGTTGAGCAGACTATCAAACAGTTTTCTTGAAGGTGTTTGCCAATTAACTTTAAAAGAGCTTTCAGCTTAAGTTTCATCTATATTTTCACTAAGTATCATTACTGGATTGATGCATTCCATTGAACTACGCCCAAAGTTAGTTGTATCAATTCCCATTGGTGGCCTTTTTCCTAACTCTGCTTTCTATCCTCATTCACTTCCACATTCAATTATGCGTGCGCAGCAATTACCATCTTATCTCATTAATGAGCCATGGAGAAACTTCACTGTACAATACACTGTTCTCATATCTTTAAAGCAGAAATCAAACATCCCACTTGATTTCAGGCTTTTAGGGCAATACAGTGGTCAGCACTGCTGCCTCACAGCACCAGGGACCTGGGTACAATTCCAGCCTTGGGTGTCTGTCTGTATGGAGTTCGTATGTTCTCCTCGTGTTTGTGTAGGTTTCTTCCAGATGCTCTGGTTTCCTCACACAGTCCACAGATGTGCAGATTTGGTGGATTACCTTCTATTCTCTTCTATCCAAAGATGTGTAAGTTAGGTGATTAGCTCTGGTAAATGCGCAGGGTTAAGGGGATAAGGTGGAGGGGAGGGCCTGTTTAAGAGGGTTGGTGCAGACTTGATGGGCTGGATGGCTTCCCTGTAGGGATTCTATTCTATAATAACAAGCTTTGTTTGTTTGTACTTTTATTTTAGATTTCTTTTTTTTTTACTTTGAGTAACCTGGTAAATTGTTCCTGACATCTTGTTCATTTTGAAACTATCCCAAAAGCAAACAGTGTTGTTGGGCTGACGGATTTTGTTTTGTTAATGTTCGCTTATTTTCTTCCGAAATAAACCTGTTTAATACCCAGGAATCACTGAGACTGTTTCACTGTTTTAAATTGAAATTTTAGGTAAATTTCCCTTGAGGGCTTAAAAAGCAGCTCTTTTTTTCCGTATCCTTTCCAGTTTCAGAACCAATTATGCCAGGGGTTTGGTGGGCTTTTATGGTGTTTTTTTTCACATTGGAGGTGGGAGTGCTTGCGATCAATTTAGAGAACTTTCTCATCTCTGTTTCTTGTGGAGTGCTTTGCCTTGGTTGGTGAGAAATTATCTGAATATTTAAGGCAAAGCGTTTGGTCCAAATTGCCTTGATGTTTAGAGATAAATTCTTTGGCATAGTGGTAATGTCGCTGGATTAGCAATCCAGGTTAATGCTCTGGGGACACATCCAAATCCTGCCATGACAGCTGTTGGAATTTCAATTCAGTTAATAAAATTATTGTAATTAAAAGCTAGCCTGTAATAGTGACCATGAAACTGTTGTCAATTATTGGAAAAACCTATCTGGTTCACTCTTGAAGAGAAATCTGCCATGGTCAGGCCTACATGTTACTCCAGATCCACAGAATGTGGCTGCCTGTACTACTCTCTGAAATGGCCAGGCAAGCCACTCAGTTCAAAGACAACTGGGGATGGGTAACAAATGCTAGTCTGATGCCCGCATCCTGTGAAAGAATAAGGGAAAGAAGAGTGTGTGGGGCCCTGGAAACCACCTGTTTAAAATAATGAATCTATTTAATTTAAAATTATGAGCAGTTTCAGCAGATGAGAACAAGGCCCAGGACTGCTTGTATGCCAAGCAGTGAGAGCAGCAGGCAGTAGACTGAGCTTGGCATTCCCACAGTTGGCAGATCAAATCTAAGTTGTAAAGTCCTTAAACTCTCCAGTGGTTAGACCCATTCTTAGCACAAAGGAACATGATTATGATTTTTGAAAAAGTCCATGTGCATCTGCAGCAATATCTGGACAATGGGCTGATAAGTGGCAAGGAGCATTTGTGCTATACAGGTGCCAGGCACTAACCAGCTCCAATAGAAGAGAATCCAACCATCAATCTCCACATGGACAGTGACCAAGGCTGGAACTGAGCCCAGGTCCCTGGTGCTGTGAGACAGCATTACTAACCACTGCCACAGTGCTGCCCCAAAATCAAGGTAGAGAATATGGATATCGATCCCACTATCTCACATGCCAAGTGAGCGCTCTACCCTCTTGAGCTAATTCTCCCCAAGTTGCCAGTATGGACGTGAGCGCCCCATGCAGACTGATACTTCAGCACAGTGCTGAGCTGCAATGTCAAGAAGTGCTCTCCTCCTAATGAAATTTTAAAATATACGATCAGTGCAGTCAACTATAGAACCTATCTGTTCAGGTGGATATAAAATATCCCTGGCACTCTGCTGTGACACAAGCCATTCTCCCAGTGTGCTGGCCAGTGTTCCTCCTTGCATCTACATTACCAAAAGCAGATTATCTAATTGTTTGACTTGCTATTTGGAACCTTATGCAAATTCACTGCACCTCTTCCTGTCAGTGACTGCATTCCAAAAGTAACAACTGATTGTAAAATATTTTGGGAAATGATGACTTGCTAATTCATGTTCCGGAATATGAGCTGTTCAATCAATTTCCATCATCGCAGGAAGTAGAAAGCCTTAAAGAAACTGGCTTATAGGAGTTGGACACCCAGAATCCAAACTAAAAAGAGAAATCAGCTTTTGAAAGCCAATCTTGGAAGTGTCTTGAATTAAACAATGACCTGCTGCATCCTGATGGAACAGGACATTCTCATGCCAGGACAATAACTGCATGTTCATTGTGTAAATTATGTAGGTTTGTGGTTTTATTAATTATGTATAGAATTGCTGCTTGGTATTGAAAGCTTTATTTTAATGACCAGTTACAGAGACTGGTGTGTAATCAGTTAGTCTGAATGTGCTTCAAAGTGCCATTCGTGCCTTGCATCATTAAGCAACAGAATGACATCCCTTTACACAAATACCACAGCATCAGAGACCTGGTTTAATTACAGCCTTGGGTAACTGTCTGTCTGTGTGGAGTCTACACGTTCTCCCCATGTCTATGGATTTCCTGGTACAGTCCAAAGATGTGCAGGTTAGGTGGATTGGCCATGCTAAATTGACCCTTGCGTGAAATAGGTAAATATGCACAACTACAGGGGTGGGTCTGGATAAGATGCTTTTTCAGAGAGTCGTGCAGATGGGCTGAATGGCCTCCTGCACTAAGGATTCTATACCGTTAATCTGATGCATCATGAGTTTTGGTTCTTCCTGCCCTCTGCCCCAGGCACAGTCTTCATCGTAGACTTTGTCACAATAGCCCCATGCAAAAGAATAGAAGAAAGATAGAATAGTTGCCCACATGTTTAGATGAATGGGCTTCTTGCAAGTTATTCAGAGCAGCAACAGTACTACCAGCTGGAATTAGTTCTTGGTGTGTGGAGGTGGATGAGTTTATGCTTTGGGCAGTGGGGTGGAATGGCAGAAGAGAGGGTTAAACATTAGTATACTTCACTGTTTCAGAGCTCCGAGACCTGAGATCCTATCAGAAAAGCAAATTGCCCCAAAATTGGATTTTGAGCAGCCCGTTGGAGCAGGAGGAGGCCACGCAGTGTCTCAAACCTATTCTGCCCTTCGGTTTGATCATGGCTAACTTGCGGCTTTAACTTTATTTTCCTGGCTTGGTGCCATAATCCATTGACACCTTGCCAAATCAGTTCTCTCTTGATTTACAGACTGTAATGGAAAATTGATTCGAGGGAATCCACGTGCCTTTTTAGAAAATGTGCTTTCTGATTTTCCTTGTGGATATCTGGTGTTCAAACATTTTGGACACACCCTCTTTTTGAGGGAAATATGACTTGTCTATGCAGATTGCCACTTTAAGTTAACCCTTTTGACCCTTGTATCACTTCAGTTACACACACACTCAAATCAATATAACCTTCCTCTGGAGAAGTGCCCACAACAGATTGAGTACGCTACACAGGCTGACCAAAGCTCTGCAGGACAGGATCTAAAGCCCTGTATGAGTCAGTGCCTTTGGCACATTAGAGGGGCTGGATGCAGTGAGCATAGCAGTCAAGTTGGTGCCTTTTGATATCAATGGTGGCTGGAACCCGTACAGATCTTGTGTGTGATGATCTTCTTGGACTTTGTATCATACTGTCGCGTTAGGTCACTGTAAGGTGCTCTCTCGCTGTCAGATAGCAAATTAAACCTGGTTGCTTTACTCATTTCTAAATCTTGTAGGATCTGTTCATGTATCAGTCCTGAAATACAGTTTCAGGAAACGCTTGGGTATATTAGAAAGTCATTGTCCCCATACCTTTATGCCTATCTTTGTTTTTGCTGCTTGCTTCACTGATCTCACTTTTGATCCCTGCCTCACTATCAGATGGCCTGTAGTCACCTGTATCCTTTGCTGTTTCTTAATGTTAAATGTTCTGCTGCCTGCTCACCCTATCCTCTGTGGTAATATTGTCTGATCAATATTGCTACTTCCCCCACTTCCTATTATCCTGAATGGAGAACCCAGAGGCAGTAACCACCATTTAGAAAAGCTAGCTAATCCAGTCGAGTCCATACCCTCACAGCAGAGCAGTCATCTTTAAGTTTGACATGAACCTGAAAACAGGAGTGATTTTATTTTCCACACCTGTGAAATTTGTCCATAGTTGTTAGGATTTATTAGCAGCAGTAAAGGTCATTGGAAGTATGAATTCATTAGCATATAATAAAGATGGCATGACACCTGATGTGTTGGAACTGCAGAATGTGGGTATTCCTGTTGGCCAAGGTGATCCAGGATCAACACCATCCCAGCAAGTGTCTGCAGCTTGAGGAATCAGAATCCCTACAGTGCAGGAGGAGGCCATTTGGCTCATCGAGTTTGCACTGACCACAATCCCACCCAGACCCTATTCCCATAAACACTTCACATTTACCCTAACACTAAGGGTCAATTTAGCATAGCCAGTGCATCTAACCTGCATGTCTTTGGTCTGTGGGAGGAAACCCACGCAGACACGGAGAATGAGAGACTCCACACAGACCGTGACCCAAGGCCTGAATCGAATCCAGGTCCCTGGCATTGTGGGGCAGCAGTGGTAACCACTGTGCCACCATGCCACCCATGGTTCAGAGGATGTAGGTGTTGCTGGTTAAACCAGCATTTATGCCCAGCAATAATTGCCCTTGAAAATATGGTGGTGTTGCCCTCTTGAACTGCTGCACATCAATAGTTGAGTTTCAGGTTTTTGACCCAGAAAGGCTTTGAGGGTCAGGGCGAGAGTTAGTTATTGCAGAGTTCACAGCCTCTGGCTCTTTATAGTCGCAGTATTGATATAACTGATCCAGTTCAGTTTCTGACCAGTGGTGTGTGGGTGTTGCTGGCTAGGTCAGCATTTATTGTCCATCCATAAATACCCAGAATCATCCCTCCAGGATGTTGCTAGTTTGGGGGGGTGCGGTGGGATTCAGCAGTGCTAATTCCATTGAATGTCAAGTGCAGATGGCCAGATTCTCTATGGTCATTGGCCATGCGTCAGCCTAGATCTTGCTGCATATGGGCACAAACTACGCATAATCAGTTCAGATATGAAAGCAATCATCAACGAACATCCCCCACATGTTGGAGGGAAGTTCATAGGTGAAGCAATTGAAGATTCTTGGGCCTTGGACACTACCCTTTGTAAAGCCTGCCCATCCTGGGCCTGATGATTAACCACTCTGAGCTAGCCATAGAGGACATGGCTCATTCAGTAGTGACACTACTCAGCCTTTGAATTCTTTGACCACGAGTACATTTTGTGCCCCTGTTACTGTGCTTTTTTTGACTTCCATTTTAGTGTTCAGCATGGAGGAGTGCTGATTCATTAGCCCTGGGGTGGGTGGGGGCTGGAGGGGTAGTTGGTAATGAGCAAGAAGTTCCTTTGCTCACATGTGGAAACGTTATTTACTTTGGCTGGGAGAATAGAAAACCAGTACATTACTTAAATGGAGAGCGTTTTCGGAACTCAGCTGGAGAGACTTGGTATATGAATCAAGAAAAAATAGTCTGCCGGTACAGTAAGTGATGAGGAAGGCAAATAAAATATTTATTGCAGAGTGAATGCAGTTATAAGATGCAGGAGTGAAACCACATCTGGAGGACTGTGCACTGTTTGTCTCCTTATTAAAAAGGATCTGAATGTGTTAGAAGCGTTGAGAAGGTTCATGCGATTGATTCCTGAAATGGGAGGTTCTTATGAGATGCGATTAGACAGGTTGGACCAGCAGCATTGGAGTCTAAAAGATTGAGAGATGATCTTATTGAAACATGCAAGACCCTGAAGGGACTTGACACAGTGGATGCTGATGGGCTGTTCCCCTTGTGAGAGAAACTAAAACTAGGAAGCAAAGTTTAAAAAGGGAAATCTGCCATAAATGGCAGTGAGAATGAATTATTGAGGGTCATAAACCTTGGGCACTTCCCCAGAGAAGTAGACAGTTTCATTGAATGTCTACAATGGGGAGGTAGAAGGGAGTGGGGTAATTGAGTTGAGGCCACAAGCTGATCAGATCTAATAAAATTGTGGAGCAGGCTTGAGGGGCTGTATGGCCGACTCATAGTTCATGTATATGTAGACCCCAGCCCCTCTGGATGGTTACCCCTCCTGTTGCCAGTTAGCTGAAATCTGGGCCCTTTGGTTTTCAATCTTTTAACCAATGGGAACTGTTCCCAACCTGCTCAGAACCCTTGCGATTTTGAATATGCCTATCAAATTTTCCTAATCTTTCTAGCACTGAAATTCCTCATCCCTTAATTTTCCTGCGTTATTCTCAACTCAAAGTCTTAACAGCCTTCCCAAAGTGTGGTGTGCAGGAGTGGATGCAATACTTGAGATGAGAGAGCCAGTTTTAAACAAGTTCATGATTTTCTTGTTTTTATGCACTCTGTCCCTTTTCATAAAGTACAGCATGCTATTTGTTTTCTTCACTGCTTTCTAAATCTGTGATCATCTTCCTGTGATCAATACACCTATACCCCAAGCCCCTCTGCTCCTGCATTCCCTTTAGAATTGTACCCTTTATTGTCTGTGTGCTTTCTTACCAAAATGAGTGACTTTGCAATTCTCTGCATTCCATTGTGATTGACCGCATTCCCGTTTAAAATTTCTAACCAAATTTAGATGCAAATATATTTTAACATCATTCTGTCCCCAAGTTGTTCAAGAGTACGACTTTACAGAGTGCATGGTGGGGTAGGAAAGGATGATGGCATCAGGAATGGTGGAACATGGGGATATCTGAAAACATAGAATCATAGAAACCCTACTGTGCAGAAGGAGGCCTTCTGGCCCATCGAGTCTACACTGACCACAATCCTGCCCAGGCTCTATTCTTGCAACCCCACACATTTACCTTGCTAATCCCTTCACACTAAGGGGCAATTTAACACGGCCAATCAACCTAACCCCCACATCTTTGGGCGGAAACTGGAGCACCTGAAGGAAACCTACACAGACACAGGGAAAACTCCACACAAACAGTGACCCAAAACCAGAATCAAACCTGGATCCCTCACGCTGAGGCAACAGTGCTAGCCACTGTTCTTGCCCCCACATGGCATCTCAAAATAAACGTCACTGCTGTCCATTATTAATTTTAGGCTACAACGTGAGCGAGAGTCCGCTGATTAACTGGCACAACGGTGACTAGAAATTGCAAGAGTAACAATCCAGGAAAGGCACAAAACTTTGTTGGCAAGGTGACTTTGAAATCAGGAGATGTGTACCACTGTAGAGCAAATCACTCCAACAGTGAAACATCAACTTTGGACAGTGCTGTAAACCCCACATAATAACCTGGATTAAAAATCCATATGTACTTTGAACTGGCAGCAAAATACATTGTTTTAAAAACATTTGATTCTCGTAGTTTACTTGCCAATCAATAACTGGATACATGTATTGATTGTGAATGCTGGCTGAAGTACAACTTGATGTAATTTTGCTGTACTGGAGGAATATATTTCACACCAAGTGTTTGGATTTGTATTTCAGACCAGTTGGATATTGTGCTCTGGCAGCAGTTCTGATAAAGGATGAGTTCCCGGGTCCCTGGCACAGTGAGGTAGCTGCGCTAACCACTGTGCTACCCATGGTTCACGGACTGTGGATGTTGTTGCTTAGACCAGTATTTATGCCCAGCCATAAATGTTCTTGAAAATTGAACCCAGGTCCCCTGGCACTGAGGCAGCAGTACTAACCACTGTGTCACAGACCCAGTGTTAAAGGCAAATGCCAAAGTCTTTAGACCTGGATCATTTGCCCAGTATTTGTGGTGCTGCTAATGCAGTGTGTGAGGGTAGTGAGACTGTTCTCCCTGCATAACACTGAATACTAATTAAAGCAAGTATCAGTAAGCTGTGTATTTCTTCTGGAGGGATACCATACTCTAAATCTCTAATTAGTGGCATTTCACGGCTGTTATTGTGCCTGACTGTGTGAAATGAATGCAAATCTGGTAATGTAAAGCAAAACTGACACATTCTCACCAGAGAGACGAATGGCAGCAGCATAACAACTTTCACAATATTTTGTCTGCAAACTGTTCTACAGTAAATATTTAATTCATTGCAGATTAATGCTGATCCATACAAGTCCATACTATGGAGAACAAGAAAGGAGCTTCTGAAAGGATCCTGCTGGAGCCTTACCACTACTTGCTTCAGTTGCCAGGTACAGTCCCCATGTCCTTCCTTCCACGTGTATGAAATGTACTTAAGGCGAGTAACCTTTTTGTGTGTGAAAGCAGTTATTGCTACAAAACTGCAGTTTGCCAATTCTGGGGGCAGTAAAGTCGCCATTTTAAGTCCCTTTGCAGGATGGTAAAGATGACCGTTTCCTTCCCTAAAGAATATCACTGAACCAATTAGTCTTTGATGGCATGAGAGCTCTCTAGTCACTTGCTATTATGATAATTTTAAATTATTTTAAAATGTTAACAAAATCCTATTCTTGGAGACCTTGTACTATGTTTATTATCTGGATTACTAGTTCAGTAGCACAACTTCTACACTCAATTGGCAACAAATTCGTCTGAGTCACAAGGTCATTGTTTTAATCCCCATTCCAGAAACTGAATGCATGATATTTGTTTGTGCCCACAGTCACTCCTGATGCATTCCTGTGTTTTTTTGCAAAAGACCCTATCAATCTCTTGATTGTATTAAAAATCCATGGCATTTCTTATTAAAGTAAAAAGTCTGACAACACCAGATTTAAGTCCAACCGATTTAAACCTGGTGTTGTCAGACTTTTTACTGTGTTTACCCCAGTCCAACGCCAGCATATCCACATCATTTCTTATTAAGGAGTATCATTAATCACGTGAGGCAGCAGTCTGCACCAGGGACCCGGGTTCGATTCCTGGCTTGGGTCACTGTCTGTGTGGAGTCTGCACATTCTTCCCGGGTCTGCATGGGATTCCTCTGGGTCTCCAGTTCCCTTCCACAGTCCAGAGATGTGGGTTGGGTTGATTGGCCATGCTAAATGAGGGTAAATGTGTGGGGTTATGGGGATAGAGCCTGGGTAGGATTGTCAGCACAGGCTTGATGAGTCAAATGGCCTCCTACTATATAGGGAATCTATGAAATCCACTGTGCAGGAAGTACAGAAAGGTAACATTGGGGGACTTGAATTAATATTACTCTACCACAGGGGTTCCCAAATTGTCCATGAAGGTTCTGCAAGGTTATTTGCCATGTGACCAGTTAGCATTGGTTTGAATGTGCAAAATTTTAGAGGGTTTAGAGAAATCAAATTGGCCAATCGGAGCAAGGCCTTTGAGCACTGGATGCTAATAGGCTGACTAGCCAAGATATCAGAATCCAGTGTTCAGAGTTCTTGCTCTGGCCCATTTGATTTATTCCATTTTGATGTTGGACAGCCTGCAGCCAATAGCAAGACCGAGAGTAAGCAGGAATTTCTGAAATGTTCAGAATGTACTTTGTCCTACTGGAAAGGAGGCATTTCTGCATTTGGTGCTGGAAAATGAAGTGGGTAAGCGAAGCATGCGTCTGTGGGCGAACACTTGGGAATGAGAGATTATTGTGATATAAGGTTCAGATTTGTAATGGAGAAGAAGAGAAAGGTACACTTTCAGGTAAACTCCTAAATTGGAAGAGGACAAACTTCAATGGAATGAGAAGGGATCTAACCAAGGGAAATGAATCAGAAGTTTGCAGCATGGAAACAGGCCCCTTCGGCCCAACTTGTCCATGGGAAAAAGTCCCAGTCTCCCCAACTTCTCTTTATAACTCAATCCATCAAATACTGATAGCATCAAGGTAAATCTCTTCTGCACTTTTTCTAGTTTAACATTATCCTTTCTGTAACAGGATGACCAGAATTGCACACAATATTCCAAGTGTGGCCTTACCAATGTCTTGTACAACATCTGGAATATTACTTTGCCAGGGTGGAGGATCTAACAAGCAGCTACAGAACATTGAGGGAGGGAGGATGATCAACCAGAGGTCATAGCCCATATCAGCACCAACAGAAAAGGCAGAAAGACCCCACATCTTCCAGAAGTGGGATCTCCACAAGCTGAATGGATTGTATCTCAGCAGGCTTTGCACAATGTCCTTGCAGGCAGTTTGCAAGTGTTGTTGGGAGAAGGTTTAAACCCATTTGTTAGTGGGATGTACCATTTTAGAAAATAGAAGTGAGTGTTACAAAAGATCATGAGAGTAAGAAATAATAAGGTATTAGGCGAGGTCAGACTAAATGGGAATACAATAAAGCTGAGATTAGGTTTGCAATGTGGGTATGCAAATGCAGGTGTGGTAAACAAGACGGGTGAACTGCAGCCCAAATAGCCACATGGGCATATTATGCCATTGTGATAAGAGAGCCGGCTCAAAAAAAAATCAGAATGAGTGCTAATATTCCAGGATACAAAAAGAAAAAAATGGTGAAGGAATAAACAAAGGAGGGGTTGTCCCAATGATTTGAGAGCATATCAAGGTGCTAGAAAGAGCTAGTTCATTCTCTTGCTCTATCTTCATAGATTGCAGGTTTATTTCCCACAAGTATCCACCCAACTTCCTTTTTGAAGTGATCATCTCTACTTCCAACACCATCGTGGACAAGTTCTAGATCAGTGCCACTTGTTTTCTTCATTACCACAATGTTCTTCCTCATATCTGTTGCTCAAAGCCGTAAATCGTGGCCAAGCTAGTTCTACCATCAGTCAACAGGAATAGCTTTTCATTCATTTTACCTAACCCCATCGTAATCTTGGACACCTATTCAATCGCCCTTCAACCTCCCCAACAAGTCAAGCTTTTCCAACCAAAGCTTGTAACAAAATTCAATTTCTGGCAAGTTTGTTCCACACCCTCACACGGACTGTCAACTTGTGTCTAACTAGAGATTCATAAAGGGAGAGCACAACTTCCTTTCGTACTCAATGCCTCCATTTAAAAAGCCCAGGATCCTCCTTGTGGCAAAGTCATTGAGTGTCTTTAGGACAAAGATGGGCTCTTGATTTGTAAGAGGATCAAGGGTTATAAGGAGAATGGAGATGAGAAAAATATCAGCCACGATTTAAATGGCGGAGCAGACGCGATGGGCCAAACAGCCTAATTCTGCTCCTACATCTATTGGTCTAAAACTGGATGATGTGCTGAACAATCCTTTTGGAGAATATCACGGTGGACCCATCACCTTTTCAAGCTTTGTTCCAGGTTCCTTTTGTGTAACTTCTATAACAAAATGCTTTATCTTGACCTGTGATACTGGTAGAATTTGGGTTGGGCAAAGAGGAAACTTGTTCCTTGGTGGACTCTGACTATCCTTGTGATGATGGTCATAAAGTTGTGCCTTGTGTTGTAATGTACAGGAAGAGACCACTTTATTAAAAACCCTGAAATTTCCACTTCTTTACAGCTGAGCTACTTGTATATTTTTACACTCAGCACTTTTTCTAATAGTTCCTCACATATTGCTTGAAATCTTCAAAGGATTGTTTTCTTGGAAGTTTGTAAAGGATGAGCTGCAAAGTGATTTGGACGTCACTCAGCAGGATCACAGCTATCTGATCCGCAGCATTCAGCTCATTCCTGAAATAGCCAGACTAATCCATTCTCACGCCTAGCCCTCAACAGTAATGGCTTGCATTTAAGCAGTTCCTTTAACAGAGTGATATATCAAAGTGATACATCCCAAGGTGCTTCACAAGAATTTTTACAAAACAATATTTGGCATTGAGCACATCGGAGCTAGTAGGACTGATGCTGAGAGGGGTTGGTCAGAGGTAGCCTTTACGGGGCATCTTAAAGGAAGAAAGCGAGGCAGAGGAGCTTTGCGAGGATAAAATTCAATGTTTAGGGCCATGGAAGCTGAAGACCTGGATGCCTGTAGGAAAGCAATTAAAATTATGAATGCTGAAGAGGCTAGAATTGGAAGGTTGCAGAGTCAGAGGTTTACAGCATGGAAATAGGCCCTTTGGTTCAACTTGTCCATACTGCCCTTTTTTTTTAAAACCCCTAAGCTAATCCCAATTGCCTGCATTTGGCCCATTATTTCTCTATACCCATCGTACACATGTAACTGTCTAAATGCTTTTTAAAAGACAAAATTGTATTCACCTCTAATAGGTGGCAGCTTGTACCAGACAATCACCATCCTCTGTGGAAAAATTGTTGCTCTGAATGCTTTTATATCTCTCCCCTCTCACCGTAAACCTATGCCCTCTAGTTTTAGACCACCCTACCTCTGGAAAAAGATATTGACCATCTATCTTGTCTATGCCCCTCATTTATTTTATAGAATTCTATAAGGCCACCCCTCAGCCTCCTACACTCCAGAGAAGAAAATCCCAGTCTATTCAGTATCTCCTTATAACTCAATCCATCAAGTCCCAGTAGCATCCTAGTAATTCTTTTCTGCATTCTTTCTATTTTCATAATATCCTTTCTATAATAGGGTGACCAGAATTGCTCGCAGTATTCCAAGCGTGGCCTTACCAATGTCTTGTACAACTTCAACAAGACATTCCAACTCCTGTATTCAATGTTCTGACCAATGAAACCAAGCATGCTGAATGCCGCCTTCACCACTGTGCCCACCTGTGACTCCACTTTCAAGGCGCTATGAACATGTACCCCTAGATCTTTACTCTGTAACTCTCCCCAACATGCTACCATTAATTAAGTCCGTCCTCCCTGGTATAGTCTACCAAAATGCATCGTCTCTCATTTGTCTAAATTAAATTCCATCTGCTATTTGTCAGCCCACTGGCTCAATTGATCAAAATCCCATTGCAATTGGAGATCACTTTCTTCACTGTCCCCTATGCCACCAATCTTGGTGTCATCTGCAAACTTACTAACTATGCCCCCTATTTTCTCATCCAAATCATTCATATAAATGATAAGTAACAATGGGCCCAGCACTGATCCCTGAGGCAGACTGCTGGTCACAGGTCTCCAGTTTGAAAAACAACTCTCTACAACCATCCTCTGGCTTCTTTCAAGAAGCCAATTTTGTATCTATTTAGATACCTCACCCTGGATCCCATGAGATTTAACTTTATGCAATAACCTACCATGCAGTACCTTGTCAAAGGCCTTGCTAAAGTCCATATAGACAACATCAACTGCACTGCCTTCATCTACCTTCTTGGGTACCCCTTCAAAAACTCCAAATGTGAGATAATTTTCCACTCTCAAAGCCAATTTTGACTGTTCCTAATCAGTCCTTGCATCTCTAAGTGCCTGTCGATCCTGTCTCTCAAAATACCTTCCAACAATTTACCGTCACAGATGTGAGACTCACTGGCCTGTAGTTCCCAAGCTTTTACTTGCAACCCTTTTTAAACAAAGGCACAACATTTGCTGCTCTCCAATCTTCAGGCACCTCACCTGTGACTGTCAATGATTCAAATATCTCAGCTAGGAGACCTGTAATTTCTTCTCTAGCCCCCCACAATGTCGTGGGATACACCTCATCAAGCCCCAGGGATTTATTTACTTTGTGCTTTAAGACTTCCAGCACCACCGCCTCTGTAATATGTACACTCCTCAAGACACAGAACATAGAACAGTACAGCTGTACAGGCCCTTCGGCCCTCTGTTGTGCCGAGCTATGTCCAAACCCAAGATCAAGCTATCCCACTCCCTATCATTCTGGTGTGCTCCATGTGCCTATACGCTTGAAAGTTCCTAAAGTGTCTGACTCCACTATCACAGCAGGCAGTGCATTCCACACCCCAACCACTTGAGTGAAGAATCTACCTCGGACATCCCTCCTATTATCTCCCACCATGACCCTTATAGTTATGCCCCCAGTAACAGCTACATCCACCCGAGGAAATAGTCTCTGCATGTGCACTCTATCTATCCCCCTCATCTTATAAACCTCTAAATCGCCTCTCATCCTCCTCCACTCCTTTGACCTTTCCTCGTAAGACCTACCCTCCAAACCAGGCAGTATCCCAGTAAATCTCCTCTGCACTCTCTCCAATGCTTCTACATACTCCTTATAGTGAGGTGAACAGAACTGCACACAATATTCCAGATGTGGTCTCACCGAGGTCCTGTATAGTGGCAGCATAACCCCATGGCTCTTAAACTCAAACTGCCTGCTAATAAATGTTAACACACTGTAAGCCGCCTTCATGGCTCTATCTACTTGAGTGGCAACCTTCAGAGATCTGTGGATATGAACCCCAAGATCTCTGTTCCTCCACATTCTTCAGAACCTTAACTATTTATTTCCCCAAGTTCTCTAACATCCATGCTTTTCTCAACAGTAAATACTGATGAGAAATATTCATTTAGGATCTCGCCCATCTCTTGTGGATCTGCACAGATGACCTTGTTGACCCTTAAGAGGCCCTACTCTCTCTCCCTTTTACTCGTTTGCCCTTTGTTTTTGTAGAAGCTCTTTGGATTCTCCTTTGCCTTATCTGCCAAAACAATTTCGTGTCCCCTTTTTGACCTCCTGATTTCTCTTAATTCTACTCCGACACCCCACATAAGGTTTCTTTTCCTTTGTTATATGGCTAGAGGAGGTGACAAAGTTCAGCAGGGGTGAGGCCATGGTGTAATCAGAAAATTAGGATAAAAGTTTTAAAATCATCTTGGCCCAGTAGCCAAGATAGACAGGGGAAATAGGTGATGCATAAATAGGGTGGGGTTATTTGAGGGGAACATTCAGTGGTTTAGCACTGCTGCTTCACAGAACCAGGGTTTGATTTCCCAGCTTGGATCACTGTCTGTATGGAGTTTGCACGTTCTCAGCGTTTGAGTTTCCTCTGGGTGCTCAGGTTCCTCCCACAGTCCGAAAGATGTGCTAGTTAGGTGCATGGGCCATGCTAAATTCTCCCTCAGGTGCTGGATTTTCACAGTAACTTCATTGCTGTGTTAATGCAAGCCTACTTGTGATACTAATAAATAAACTTGATTAGTTCATATTTATGTAGATTATAAGGGATGCTAATACAGGAGTAATGTCACTGGATTAATAATCCAGAGGATACTGGCTTTAGACATCCACTGTCTAAAGGTTTAAAGTTAATTATTAGTGTCACAAATAGGCTTACATTAACACTACTGTGAAAATCTAGTCATTGGAAATGGTAACATTCCAGTTATGTAACTGGACTAATGATTCAGACTCATAAGTTTAAATCCTATCATAGTTGGGGAATTTAAATAGGATAAAGTGAATCTGTAGTGAAAAGCTATTACAATAAGTCCCTGTTTTAAGTTGCTCCATTGTTCTCCTGTTTGGTTTGCCTTCCTTTTTAGAGCTGCTTTCAGTCCAAAGCCACACTGTTCTGCGCTTCCTATCCCTCATTGCTCACACCTAAAGCAAGGATTTAAAAACCATTTTTAAATTTATAAGTTATTTCATTTATGAACGTAGGAATTTAGCAGTGTAAAATGTTTCAGCTTAACAGGGGTTGTTCATATGAACATGCAAATTAGGAGTAGGCCACTCTGCCCCTCAAGCCTCTTCCCTCGTTCAGTACGATAATGGCTGATCTGATTGTGTAACTTCAACCCCACGTTCCTGCCTACCCCTGATAACCTTTTCACCCCCTTGATCAAGAATCTATCAAGCTCTGCCATAAAAATATTCAAAGTCTCTGCTTCCACTGTCTTTTGAGGAAGAGTGAGTCAGAGATTCTCAACCCTGAGAGAAAACAGTTCTCCTCATCTCCATCTTGAATGAACAACTCTTGTTTTTTGAAACAGTGACCCCTAGTTCTAGGTCCTCTGACAAGAGGAAGCATCTGCTCCACTTGCACCCTGTCAGTACTGCTCAGGATCTTGTATGTTTCAATCAATTTGCCTCTTACTCTTCTAAACTCTATTGGAAATAAATGTAACCTCTCCAACATTTCCTCATAAGACGACATGCTCATTCCCAGTGCATTACTCTTGTAAATGCTCTCTGAACAGTTCCTTACATAATTACATCTTTCCTCAGGTCAGTGCTGTGCACAGTACTCCAGACGTCCTCTCATTGATGCCCTGTGTAAATAAAGCATAACCCCCCTGCATTTGTAATCCATTTCCCTCACAAAAAATAACATTAGTTTTCCTAATTACTTTCTGCACCCATATTAATCTTTTGTGATTCATGCAGTAGGACACCCAGATCCCTCAGTAATCTCGTACCATTTGAATAATCTTCTTTATTCTTCAAGAGGGAGAATTTCACATTTGCCCATATTCTACTCCATTTGACAGATTTTGCCCAATCTATTAATAATTCAAGGATACTAGCTTTAGACATCTGCTATCTTAAGGTTTAAAATTCATTTATTAGTGTCACAAGTAGGCTTACATTATCACTGCAGTGAAGTTACTGTAAAAATCTAATGACTGGGAATGGTAACGTGGTAATGTCCCTTTGTAGCCTCCTTTTGTCCTCTTCACAATCTCCTGCTTATCGGTGTGTCGTCATTCCTGTTGCACACCACTTCTTGCATCCTGCCAACTAGAAAAAGATCCACCAACTGTTTCCTGTTGGTTATGTAATCTTCAATCCTTGCCAATACATTACCCCAACATTGAGCAGATATTTTCTGCAGTAACTTTTGATGTGGCTTCGTACCAAATGCATTCTGAGAATTGGGGTATAATACATCCAGTGGTTCCCTTTTATGAATGCACAGCATGGGTGACTCCTTCAAAAAAAAAACTCTGATAAATTAAATATAATTTTCCTTCCGCAAAACCGTATTGAGTCTGCCTGATTGTCTTCGATTTTTCTAAGTGCTTTGCTGTAACATCTTTTTTAATGATGCCTAACATTTTCCCTATGACAGATAGTAGGCTAATTGGCTTGTAGTTTCATGCTTTCTGTCTCTGTTTTTGAATAAAATGAATGCGGAATGGATGTTTTTTCTAATGAGAAAGGTTCCTAACTACCCTTATTTACAATTGGTAATAATGGGAAAATCTCACTCTCTCAGCGTGTTTCATTTGAAGTCGTACTTTTCAAGAATGCAATTACAATGTTAAACAAGACTTAATTTTCTCTTAATGGAATGTGGGCATTGCTGGTGAAAGTGGTGGTGAGCTGCTGCCTTGAACCTCTGTGGTCTGCGTGATTATGCATTCACCTACAGTGCTGTTATGGAGATTGTCACCCAGTGACCAAGAAGGGATGTTCGGTGTGGTTCCAAGTCAGGGTGGTGTGTGGCTTGGAAGGGACCTTGCAGGTTTGATGTTCCCAAGTGTCTGCTACCTTGCTGTAATGGTGACTCTGAAGCTGCTGGATTGTTATGAAAACCCATCTTGTTCACCATTTGGGGAAGTCCGCTGCCCTGGCCTGGTCTACACGTGACTCCAGACTCTCTGTAATGTGGCTGACTTTTGCTGCCCTTTTGAAATTGCCCAAACAATCCATTAGATGCATCAAGCAGCTCAAGGGAAGCTAGAAAAATAATGAAACTAGACGGGCCACTGGTAATGACTGAGGCACCAGAAGTGGGTCACGATGCATCCTGCTCTGTCAACCCTGCAAAGTCATCCTGTAACCTCCTTGAGGGCTTGTTGCCATGATTCCAACTTAGTACACGTGCTGCAGGCTGTTGCTCAATGACTAAGACACAACACAGCAACTCACCAAGGCTCCTTTGACATCACCTTCCAAACCTGCCACTTCTACCGCCTAGAAGGACAAGGACAGCAGAGGCCTACGAACACCCATCTCCGGCAAGTTCCCCTCCCAGTCTGTAACTGGGAAATATATCGTTGCTCCTTCACCGTCACTGGTTTAAATACTGCAGTTTCTTCACAAGAAGCATTGTAGGTGTATCACCAAGATCACTGTGTTACAAGACGGTGATGCACCACCACTCCCCTGGGCCATAAATGCTGGCCTTGACAAATGAGGTCTGTATCCCAGTTGAAGTAAGCTCAGGGTGGAATCTGAGGGACTGCGGAGGCAGCTGTGTGGGAATGGCAAGAGAAGCCATCGCAGGTGATTTTATCTGGCACTGACTGACTTGGTAAGAATGGAACTCGGTGAGTGTGGTCCCAACCAGCTGGACAGTAGAAGTGTTGAAGTATTGTGTGATGAACTGTCAGAAGCTGCATACAGGCCAGTGCACAAGGTGGGGTGCATTACCTTATCACAATTGCACTGAAACGTGACATTGATGAGCCATTTCAGTACAGTGGAAAAGTTGGACAGCTGACTGGCAGAATTGAAATGTGGAGTTTTGGGAGCGATGGATATGAGGGCCAACAATACATTCCAGGATTTGAGGAATGGGAGTTTGGAGTTGAGATGTCAGTTTGCAAAGACTGGGGGGTCGGGGTCTGTATTTCTTTTTTTTGAAGGGAGCTATGTGCTGCTGCCTACAGCAGGACCTCTCAATCTGCTTGAAAGTGTTATGTATTATCTCCCTGGGCCCTGGCACCTCCTGATTGTCCACCTCCCTGGGATTTTAATAGCACGAGGCCATAAGGAGACCATTCAGCTCCATGAGCATGTTCCACAAATCCATTAGATCATGGGTGATCTGTACCTTCACTCCATTTATCCATCTTGGTTCTGAGTCCTCGATGTCCTCTGAGTAATTTCGGTTTTGAGATGTGCAACTTTTTGTGTGTGTTCTAGATTTCCGAATGTGAAGAAATGCTTCCTGACGCCAAACTCTGGCCTGTCCCTGATTTAAGCTTATACTTCGAGTTCCAGTTTCTCCCCATACCTACTGATCAAATTCTTTAATTGTCTTGCATGCCTCAATTAAGTCACTCCTAAATTTTCTAATTTGAGGAAAAGCAAGCCTTATTCCTGCAACCTGACCTCATTGTTGAAAGCTTATTTATGTTCAGGCCGGCACCCTTCTGCCTGGTCTCACCTGCATTGATTTCGGAACGTGTTTTCTGACACTGCTGAAGTTTTGCCTGCAGGGTAGTTGAAGTGTCAGTATGAGAGAGGTGGAGAAAAATGTGCATCAACCCCCTGCTGTTAATAGTACGCAAGTGTGTGTATGTGATTTGTCTGGTCCACGCAATGGCCAATATAATGAAGCAGTACTCGGCTGGAGTACACCATCTATTGAGTACGTGTACAGTGTTTAGTTGTAATTTTGATTTATTATTGTCACGCATGTCAGGATACAGTGAAAAGTATTATTTCTTGTGTGCTATACAGACAAAGCATATTGTTCATAGGGTGCAGAATGTAGCCTTACAGTCATAGCTAAGGTGTAGAGAAAGATCAACTTAATAGAAGGTAAGTCCATTCAAAAGTGTCAGGGAAGAAGCTGTCTGTTTATTAATATCACAAGTAGGCTTACATTAACACCTATGAAGTTACTGTGAAAATCCCCCTAGTCGCCACACTCCGGCACCTATTCGGTACACTAAGGGAGGGAGAATTTTAGTACAGCAAATGCACCTAACTGTCACATCCTTCGGACTGTGGGAGGAAATCGGAGGAAACCCATGGGGAGAAGTGCAGACTCCACACAGGCAATGAGCCAAGCTGGGAATTGAACCTGGGTCCCTGGCACTGAGGCAGCACCGCTAACCACTGTGCCATGGTGCAAGCATTACAATAGCAGCCAATCGCGAGTGAGGCGACTTCTTGCGAGCTATGCCCGGCATACCTTCTAATTCTATCTTTTCACCTTCTTCTGTTGGGGAAAAAGATACAAAGGCCTGAGGTCATGTACCAACTGACTCAAGAACAGCTTCTTCCCTGCTGCCATCAGACTTTTGAATGGACCTACCTCCATATTAAATTGATCTTTCTCTACACCCTAGCTATGACTATAACACTGCATTCTGCATTCTTTTGTTTCCTTCTTTAGGAACGGTACGCTTGTCTCTATAGTGCAAGAAACAATACTTTTCACTATATACCAAGACACATGACAATAATAAATCAAATCAATCATTTAATTCCAGTGATGCTGAGGAATAAATATTAGCCAGCACAGTGTAGAGATCGCCCCTACCCTTCCAAGCAGTGGCTGGGGTGAAGTAAAACTCCTTTTCCATAACTTCCCACGCCAGTGGCCAGCATTTATTGCCATCCTGAGGCAGTTGGTACATGATCTCAGACTTCTGTATCTTTTTCCCAGCGGCAGAAGGTGGAACAAATTATATTTGGGGTGCATGGGATCCTGGATTACGCTGGCTGCTTTTCCAAGGCATTGAAGTATAGACTGAATCAATGGATAGGAGGCTAGTTTGTATGATTGTGAATGAAACCCAGGCAATCTGTTATGGTTGTTCTTGTGCAAGAGAAACTTTAATGGCTACTATTTTGCAAATGCATCTGGTTGTTTTGTGTATTTGGTGCAGTAAACAAAATGACTGAATGTAGCTATTTCTGCCTGTAATAGACTGCTAAATAAAAACTGTCTGAAAGTTGATGATCACAAAAAGGACCTTCACTTAGATGACCATGAACCATTTTAAGTGGTAGGGAATGTGTCGAAGAAGAGAATCTGGAGAAGTGCTATTGTTGCCTATTCCAACAGGGCACTTTGGGAGGAAAGGCAGAGAGAAGATTTTAAATAAACAACATTATTTTTAGAAGTAACTTTGAAGCTCAAGGTTCAGCTGTGATACACTGTCATAGAGAAGTCTGCAAAATGCATTGGAAACAAATCTTCAGATTGGGTCATAATAGGTTCTGCATGAGGAGTTTAGAAAAATACAAAAGGCAACATGTTTCTCAGTGTGCAGTATTCTTTTGAACACACTTGGGTGCAGTAATATTGTGTAGCGTCTTGCATCTTGAAGCCCAAATAAATTGGATCTTATTGCTCTGTTTACTGAAACTGGTGTCTGTTCAGGTAATTACAGCCCAAACTCTTCCAAATGTGGAACTGGAATTTTTCTCCCGTTTTTGGCCTCAACCAGATTATTGCGTCAGTTCTGGCCTCTGCACTTTGGGAAAGACGTGAAGGCATCGAAGTGCCGATAAGATCCATAAGAATGAATAACTTAGGTTATGTTGATAGATTGAAGAAGGCGGGACTGTTTTCCCTTGGAAAAGGGAAGGTTAAGACCTGATCTTGACGCCATTGAGGTTTACAGGCCCAACTTGTCCATGCCACCCAGTTTTTACCAGTAAGCTAGACCCAATTGCCCACGTTTGGTCCACATCCCTCCATACACATCTTATGCATTTAACTGTCTTAATGCTTTTTAAAAAATCATAACTGCCTCTATTACTACCTCTGGCAGCTTGTCCCAGATACTCACCACCCTCTGAAAGAATCGTGCATCTGGACACTTTTGTATCTGTCGCGTCGTAGCAAAACTATGTCCTCTAGTTTTGGACTCATAGCTTTGGGAAAAGATGTTGACTATCTAACTTATCCATGCCCCTCATTATTTTATAGACTTCTATAAGATCATCCCTACACTCCAGAGGAAAAAAAAGTCCCCGTCCATCTAGCCTCTCCTTACAATTCAAACCAAGTTCCAGCAGCATCCTAATAAGTCTTTCTATTTTAATAATATCCTTTTATATAATAGGATATTTGAAGGAATTTACCTGGTTAATGGTATGAGTGCTTTCTAAATATAGTGAAGGTTGCAATAGACAAGAGTAACTTGATTCTGTTTCATCTCAGCACAAGTCCTGAAGTCTGCCCGTGGTGGATACTGTGTGAGTTGACATGAAGGGTGACAGATGCCAGGTGTGAGAGGATGGGCTACCATAAGTTTGCACAAGTTGGCAAAGGGGCTGTAAAGGGCGATGGGCTCATAGAATCCCTGAAGTGCAGAAGGAGGCTGTTCAGCACATAGTCCACACCTACACCAACAGAGCATGCCTCCCAAGTGCACACTGCCTGACACCCACAATCCCATTCTTGTAGAGTTGTTGGACATCGTGAGTGATTTGGGCACGGAAATTGGGGAGAAACTGTTCCTACTTGGAAGGATCGAGCTCGAGTGGTTAGCATGTAGGATGCACTAACTGACAGTATGTTAGAGGTTTGATCCCGGTATTCAAGAGGAAGACTGTAGGGTTATGTGAAGAAGGTGGGAGGAATGCTAATGGTTGAATTGTCCAATCGGAGAAAAGGTGCAGACACCTCCTTCAGCGCCATAATCACTCTGATTAAATAGTAAAATGGGGAGACTGAGGAATGGAATTTTCTGTAATTTTTCCTTTGTGTATATGAACTGGAGACTGTTTTGTGGAAGAAGCAAATATTAAAAGTCTTGTGCTGTAATTATTTCCAGGATTATAAACTTTGTTCAGAATAATATTACAATTGTTCCTGATCCAAAGCTGCCTATTGGTATTCTCTCTGGTGCCAGTGAACCCCTCTGCTTGGATGTCTTAAATACACACTGGGCTTTTGGCTATAGTGGGGTGGCATAATGGTTGGCACTGTTGCCCCTTAGCACTAGGGACCGGGGTTCAATTCCTGGCTTGGGTCACTGTGCAGAGTGTCTGCACGTTCTCCCCATGTCTGCATGGGTTTTCTCCGGGTGCTCCGGTTTCCCCTCTGTCTGAAAGACATGCTGTTTAGGTGGATTGGCCGTGTTAAATTCTACCTCAGTGTATCCGAACAGGCACTGGAGCGTGATGACTAGGGGATTTTCATTGTAACTTCATTGCAGCGTTAACGTAAGCCTACTTATGCCACTGATTTTAAAAAAAAATTCAGTGCAGCTGCAGCTTGCCTGAAGCCAAATTTTTGTAACTTATTCCAGCAAACGAGTATGGTGTGCTAGTTGTTACTGGCCTGATAAGAGAACAGGAGTTCAAATTTGACCACTGTCAGCTTTTTGATTCAACTGAAGTTTTTAAAAAATCTCAAGTTAATGCAGATTTGATGAGCTGATAGACCAGTACTGCAAAGGAGGAAGTCAATGAAATCTGCCATTAAGCTGATGTCAGTAAAGTGACCATGCACAGTCAGATGTAACTGTCTGATGTCACTTTAGGGAAGGAAACCTATTGTCTTTGCACGTGAAGTCTCGATGTGTTTAATCCTTGACTGTGAAGATGTAATGTCTGCTGCTTGACAATCTGTTAATCAAATTAAACAGCCTTCACCATCATGTACTGTGATGATAATGCATTACAACAAGTCCCACACCCCACCCTCCACCACCTAGAATAACAAGAACAGAAGGTACATGGGGACACCAGCTCCCAAAGTTGTACACTATTCTGACTTTAAGTTTTAAAGATTATTAGTGTCAGAAGTAAGCTTACGTTAACATTGCAATGAAGTTACTATGAAAATCTCCTAGTTGCCACATTTTGGTGCCTGTTCGGGTGCACTGAGGGAGAATTTAGCATGGCCAACACACCTAATCACATCTTCCGAACTGTGGGAGAAAACCAGAGCGTCTGGAGGAAACATACTCAGACACTGGGAGAACGTACAGACTCCACAAGACTGTGACCCAAACCAGGAATCGAACCTGGGTCCCTGGCATTGAAGCAGCAGTGCTAACCAGTGTGCCAGCATGCTGCCACTTGGATATGCATCAGCCATTACTTTGTTACTTGGTCAAAATTGTGTAATTCCCTATCTAACAGCGCTAGCGGTTCAAAAAGGTGGCTCTCCACAACTTGCTTGAGAGTGTTGAGGGATGAATTTGCTAATGATGCCTGCGTCACAAGAATAATTTCTGTTTCAGTTAAGCAAATGTTGCTGAAATGTACTTGTTGCTTCAAATTAATAATGAATACTGCACAAGAGGTCAAACGATTGACCAGAGTAATAGTAAACCTGTTTGGTGTGGTTTTGGGTTTGAAGGTAATCTCTGGATGTAACCTGAAGGATGCCTGTTCCCAAGTAGTTACAACAAGTGCACTTTCTTTTTACTTTGAATCAGGAAAACAAGTGAGAACCAAACTTTCACAAGCCTTCAACCACTGGCTGAACGTCCCGGAAGAGAAATTGAAGGTAAGAGTTCCTTGCATTTCGTTAATGGAGACATTCAAAATGTCAGTTTTATTTGTAAAGTAGTTTGGCTATTCTTACAAGTTGAAATGGAAAAAAACTAATCCATAAAAGTTTTTAAACAAATCAAAATCTTGCATTGATTCCCACTGATATTGACTGTGCTATAATTTTTCAATGCCATCAACAAAACTGTATATGAATTTTGTAAAAGGATGCCCCATTCAGCTGATCGTACCAATGCCAATTCTTTGAAAGAACTATCCAATTAGCCCCATTTCCCTGCTCTTTCCCTAGAGGCTTGCAAGTTTTTTCCCTGAGGCTGTGACTCTGGAGTTTCTGGATTAATAGTCTAGCAATAATACCACTAGACCATTGCCTTCCCATAATTACCTCATGTACCCAAACAGGAGCTGGAGTGTAGCGACTAGGGGATTTTCACAGTAACTTCTTTGCAGTGTTAATGTAAGCCTACTTGTGACGATAAATAAAAATGAATTGTAGTGCCCAGAGATGGACACGGCAATTCAGCTGGAGGCTAAGCTGTGATTTTTTTTAAAAAGAGTTAAGCACCCTTGCTGTTGTATTCTTGTTGTTCTACAGTACTCCAGTTTCTGAAGTGGGGATATAAAGGTGAGAGTTTGACTCTGGACAGCTGAGACCCTTGAGTATCAATCCATCTCGTTGAGCAAAGATTTGAAAGGAAAGATCTCTTGTGTCGGCTTCCAGGGATAAGTGCATGATATCTCCCCTGGTTTAAATACATCAAATGCTGTGCCTGGCCCCATAGATACCTAATCCACTTGACGGTGGTAGCAGGGGTTAGGTAATGCCAGGGTCCTGGTGATGACACATCATTTGTTGTGAGGTAATGAGGGTTTTTGATTTGGTGTTAGACAAGAAGATAACACCCATTTTAGTGTCAGTTGCATATGCTTTGAACACTAACTCCCTGAACATCTAGAAGTAGGGAAAGCGAAGGGCAGATTATGCTGGCCTTTTTAATTTTGTTAATGTGTAGCAGGTGAACGTATTTTAAAGTTGAAATTGGATGTGTTTAGATGCTGATGTCATTCGAAATTCTTATCAGCATTAGTGAGGCCTCCACAATTACAGTTTATCCATCAACTCCTGAACTCATTATTCAGCTTTACTATATTGAGTATTCATCTGACTGTCAATGCACTGATACTGTTTGTATAATTGAACTTTCAGCAAGATAAGGGTACTGTTTAAAAGGGGCCTCACATTTATATTTGTCTTTGTAGAGCTAGCCTTTAATCTCCAGTCAAGGCATGTGACTTTCAGTCCGTGCTCTGACGTTCTACCCTTTTTGTTTTTCTATTCTACTCCCGCCCTGTTCACAGCCACAGAGCTGGTTTGACTGACTTGCGTTTTGTCAGAAATAGTAAATTATGAGCTTTATAGAATACAGCAGCATGTGTTTATAGAACAAGCTGCATGTAAGTTTCAATAACTTGATCTTTCAGTTGTTTGTGTAGGTTTGTACGTGCAGTTTAAAGTGTGGCTTGGGGAAGATCGGAATGCAATGTGGGTTCTAGTGTCTTACATCATGGAGGCTGTGTTGAGAGCATCTTACAGATACCCTGAGTTTTGGGCTCTTTTCCAACAGGTAATTTGTAAGGGCAAGATGCATTTTGCCCCTTAGTACCTCTCCGTGCCCAAGCGTTTGTGTTCAATTTTGCTAACTAGGCAAGTTGGTAGCATGCCTAAGATAACAGCAGAAAATCTTTCATTGGAGATTTGTAGCTTCTGCAATTTGTTCAGTACCTACACAGGACACTACCTGTTGAAGCAGCATTATTACAATACCAGATATTGACTTAAGTTTCAGCTGTAAAGCAATCTTACTGAAAGTTGATAATTCTTCAGTGCTGCCCCGGAGAGTAAAAGAAAGTGAAACTTCTTTTTAAAAAAAAAGTACATAGTAAATTTAAACAATTTCAATACAGTGCAGTTCATGATATGCAATCATATATGTTGAACACCAAAATTTGCACTTGTGTAGCATTGAGATAAAACATCCCAAGGTGCTTGACAAATCCCAAGGTATTGTCAAATAAAATGTAAAACCATGTCATATTAGGACAAGATTTAAAGAGCATCTAAAAGGGAAAGTTGTTTGGGGAGGATTCTAAAGTGTAATGAAGGTGAAGACACTGTCTCCAACTTGGGCAGCACAGTGGTTAGCATTGCTGTCTCACAGGCCAGGACCCAGGTTCAATTCCCAGCTTGGGGGGGTCTCTGTGGGGAGTTTGTGCGTTCTCCCCGTGTCTGCATGGGTTTCCTCCTGGGTGCTCCGGTTTCCTCCCGCAGCCCAAAAGACTGGTTAGGTGCATTGACTCGACCGGGTGCTTGGAGAGTTGAACAGTAACTTCATTAACACTGCAATGTAAGCCTACTTGTGACTCTAATAAAGAGACTTTAGACCAATGGTAGTGTGGTGAATATTGGGAATGTGCATGAGGCAAGTATTAGAGGAGCACAGGGCTGGGTGAAGTTTCAGGATTGCAGAGTGATTCAGTCATGGAAGGTTTTGAACAGAAGAATGAGAATATGAAATTGATGCAATGGTGAACTGGGAGTGAGGCATTTGGCAGCAGAGCCTGGAGCCAGTATGGCCGGGTGGTGGTGGTGGGGCCTGGAGCCAGTGTGGGTGGGTGGTAGCCGGGCCAGTAGATGAATAGGACATTGTGCATGTCAGGATATGGGCTGTCATGAGGGGAGTGGGCAAGTATGGAGCAGAGTTCACCAATTGCCAGAAATTGGAGACTGGAGTAATTGATGGGAGCAAAAGAGCAGTTGACAGTTTTGATTACTAGCTGGAAGTAACTATCAGGAAGGTAGAGGAGATATTGGAAGCATACCTTTTGAGGCACTCATTGAAGAATGGTCACAGTGCTGCTTCTGTCTGGTTTGTGCTGCTATTCATGACCATGTCTTCTTGCACTTGTGATTTGTGAATGTTATTGATGGACAGTAAGAAGTCTCACCACACCAGCTTAAAGTCCAACAGGTTTATTTGGTAGCATGAGCTTTTGGAGCATTGCCCCTTCAGGTGAGTGAAGAGTTGGGTTCACAAATGGGGCATATATAGACACAAACTCAATTAAAAGAAAATGGTTGGCGTGCGAGTCTTTACAGGTGCAGATGAGTGCAGAGAGGGTTAAGCACAGGTTAGAGGTGTGAATTGTCTCAAGCCAAGACAATTAGTGAGATTTTTGCAAACCATGGCAAGTTGTGGGGATTACAGAGTGTGACATGAGTCCAAGATCCTGGTTGAGACCGTCATGTGCAGAACTTAGCTGTCAGTTTCTGTTCAGTGATTCTGCGTTGTCGTGTGTCTTGAAGGCCACCTCGGAGAATGCTTACCTGAAGATCAGAGGCTGAATGTCCTTGACTGCTGAAGTGCCCTCAACAGGAAGGGAACACTCTTGCCTGGTAATTGTTGAGCAGTGTTCATTCATCCATTGTAGTGTTTGCATGGTCTCACTAATGTACCAGGCTGCAGAAAAGTTGTCCCAAGGTATATCAGTTAGACAACGTTGGCCGAGTTGCAAGAGTATGTATCAAGGCACAATAGCACATTGGTTAGCACTGCTGCTTCACAGCTCCAGGGACCTGCGTTCAATTTCCAGCTTGGATCATTGTTTGTGTGGAGTTTGCACGTTCTCTCCATGTCTGTGTGGGTTTCCTCCAGGTGCTCTGGTTTTGTCCCACAGTCCAAAAATGTGTGTGTTAGGTTGATTGGCCATGTTAAAAAAAATTGCCCCTTTAGTGCTGAGATGCATAGGTTAGAGAGATTAGTGGGTAACTACGTAGGGATGTGGGGGGTCAGGCCTGGTTGGAATTCTGGTCAGTGCAGACCCAATGGGCCAAATGGCTTCTTTCTGCACTGTAGGGTTTCTATGATTCTGAGGCAGTGGTCAGGAATTGAACTGTGGCTGTGGGCTTAGCAATGAGTCATCTCCACATCATAGCAATGAGTGGTGTGGTGGCATTGGAAGGGCTGAGTTCTGGGCCAGGAAACATTGGAGCTGGGGTTTTGATCAAACAAATGGGGAAGAATCAGTTTATATGCTGAATGCGATGGAGTGATACTTGTTGGGAAACAGGATTATAGAAGCTAGTATTTGCTTAATTACTTGCCATTAGCAAGATGGCTGCTACTGTACATGTGGCATACCCTGCAGTGCCACCCACTGACAGAGCACAGAACTGCACTTACATCCATTCATAAATTCTCTGCAGCTTTGCATTTGCCTAATGCAGAAAAGGTTAACTAAGATTTGGGGGAAAGATTGCAAAAGAGGTTTAGTGCATGACTATTCAAAATATGATTAAGTATAGTATAAATGTTCACAAGATTGGTGCTGATTTGCAATATAGACAAGTAAATAGTTTGTAATCTATTTGGCCTAGTCACTTTGAAGACTGCAGTCTTTGTGCGATGCTCCTCAAAATAGCACCCAAAATGTCTTTGGGACTCCAAGGTCCTTCTGGTCCTTGTATGGCCTTGACTTTTAATCATACATTATGTGCCATATACTTTTTATTGTTTCGTGCAGGTAATGGTGTTTCCAAAACCCAACTGTCCACAAATTCCAGCAGATGGTGAGTGTAGAAAGTGCTATTAAAGAAGCTTTGGTGAGTTGCCCAGCTGCATATGGACAGGGACTGTGACTGAAATAGATGTTAATACTGTCCACACTTTGCGTACAGCTCCAACACTAATCAAGATGCTTAACAACACCCATGAGAGAGGGTGGCACAGTGTTGGCACTGTTGCCTCACAGCACCAAGGATCTGGGTTCAACTCCTGGCTTGGATCGTTGTGTGGCATCTGTACATTCTCCCCGTGTCTGTGTGGATTTCATCCAGGTGCTCTGGCTTCCTCTCTCTCAGTCCAAAGGTGGATTGGCCCTGCTAAATGCACCTTAGTGTCTCAGGTTGTATAGGTTAGAGGGATTAGCAAGGTAAATATGTGGGGGTTATGGATCAGGCCTAGGTGGGATTGTTGTCAGCGCAGACCTGATGGGCTGTATGGCCTCCTGCACTGTAGGGATTCTGTATTTGTTTTTAAAAAGCTCCCCACTTGATCACCCCATCTATAAGTGGGGAAAGAATCAGTGGAGATGTGCGGTAGAAGTTTTTTTACACAGGGTGGTGGGGCCTAGATTGCACTGCCAAGTGAGGTAGTTGAGACAGATACGTTTAGCCACATTTAAGACTTAACTGGATAGACATGTGAACAGGCGTGAAATGGAGGGATACGGGCAGTTGGTCTCGATAGGACAACGTATTCGGCACAGGTTTGGAGGACTAAAGGCCTGTTCTTTGTTCTTTAGCACAATGTGTACTATACAAAGTGTTGCCAAGGCTCCTTTTAACTTTCCAGATCCATGATCTCCTGGGATCTGCACAAGGGCACATCATCTGTAAGCTCTCCTCCAAGTTGCATGCCATCCTGATGCGGAAATATAAGTGTTGAGACCTCCCTTTGTAACAGCATTTTTGGAGTACCTACACTAAATATACTGCAGGAATTGTGATTAGTGCAATAAATCCTCATTATCAGCTATGATTGTGTTCCTAAAAATTGTGACTCGAAGTGAATCCACTTTGTGGATCATCGTTTCCTGTGGGAATCCATCTTAAGCTAGAATTGTTCTCTGGCTATCTCTGGGAATGTGCAAGTTGAAGTACTAGACCATGTGTGCAGCACTGCATTCCTCGCTAAATTAACTTGCAAAATAAAATAAATTTTTTAAAAAATATTCCACTCCTCCTCAGTCTCTCTCTCTCTGGGCAGTCCCTGGGGTTCCAGGGTGACTTGCTTCCACTCTGGCTCAGTGGGTGGGGAAGATGTTTTATCTCTTCGGGGAGGGTGGCACAGTGGTTAGCACCGCTGTCTCTCAGCGCTAGGGACCTGGGTTCAATTCCAGCCTCGGGACACTGTGCGGAGTCTGCACATTCTCCCTCTGTCTGCATGGGTTTCTTCCGGGTGCTCTGGTTTCCCCCACAGTCCTCAGATGTGTGGGTTATGTGGATTGGCCATGCTAAATTGCCCCTTAGTATCAGGGGGATTAGTAAAGTAAATATATGGGGATACGGCATGAGTGGAATTGTTGTCAGTGCAGGCTCGATGGGCTGACTGGCCTCCTGCATTATAGGGATCCAATGATTTGAGGATATCCCTAAAGTGTTTCAATGGAGGTGGTGTTGAGTGATTTAGAGGCTTGGTGCTGGGTATGTGCACCCTAGAGAGTAATCCAACCATTAGCAATATTGGCTGCTTGTTCTCTAGCCTCTGTACAGTTTCACTGCTTGGCTGATGGCTTCTCACTTTCTTTACAGCAGCAGGTTGTTTCTCACTCCTGTTTTAAAGATGATTAACATCTCACCACAGCTCAACTTCAAAATTTAACAAGCTCTGGCTTGGATGTGTTCCTTTTTAACAAAACTTGATGTTGCCTCAGTAATGTGACTCTCAAAGGTGCTGAGCACCTGATATTGCACGAAGGGAAACAGCTTGCTGTTGCGTGATGGCGCAAGAAAAATCTTTATACTGCAATTTGGGGAAACTATGCCTAAATCAAATCCACTTAAATCAGGACAACTTAATAAGGACGTGCTACTCTCGATGTTGAATAGCTTCAAGCAAATGCAAAATAGCAAGTGTTTTAGCAGCAGTTTGCCGACCTTTTTGAAAATGTGCAACTTCCATGCTGAGCTAAATTTTCAAGTCATGTTTATAATTTCAGATTTTTGGGACTTTGTCTTTGGTTAGCGTTTCTTTAAAACTGGTAACCATGTGTTCTGATTTAATAATAAAGGGAAAGATACTGGGTGCAATTCTTGTAGCTGTCAGCAGTGTCATGGACTTGGAATCAGTGTCTGAATAGGGGTATTGCCTCAACTTCTCAAACCAATGAATTCCAGCCTTCTGGCACTTGGACACCCCTATTGCTGCAAGGCTGCTCTGTACCTTGATGTCTGCCTTGGAGCAGGCAGCTGCTTTCAATGACTGGGTGATTTTTTTTTTCCGATCCTCCTTCCAACATGCAACTCTCTCATTCATCATGTCCTTCAGCTACACCTGAGACTCTTTAATTTTTGGGATATATATCCTTCCAAGTATGCTAAGTATATTGTACCAAAATAGTTACCCCTTAAGTTTTTAATCAGCAAGTTCCAGGATTTGATTTTTTTTTTCCTGAGATCCTGAGCTTGTCCAAATTTTTATTGCCTAACCTGCACAAAATCCCATTCACCCACCGACTTAATGACCCACATTACCTCCCAGTCCAGCGAAGCCCAATTCTCATAGAATCCCTACAATGCCAAAGGAGGCCATTCTGCCCTTGAGTCTGCATTGATTTAGCCAGTAATCTCACGTATTTACCCCACTAGTCTATATCTTGGGACACTGGAAAACAATTTAGCATGGCCGTTGCAGCTAACTAGCACGTCTTTGGAGTGTGGGAGGAAACCAGGGCATTCGTGCAGACTTGGGGAGGATGTGCCAACTCCACACAGATAGTAACCCGAGGCTGGAATTGAACCTGGGTCCTTGGCACTGAGGCAACAGTGCTAACCACTGTCACCGTGCCATTGTTATATCTTTTTTGCGAGACACTTCCATCCTTTTACAAAGGCAAACGCCAACTGCTGTCCGATTTGAAAGTTCTTTATTCTTCTTACATGTGCAAGCTGGCAAACCTTTGCTACGTAACTTCCACTCAGTGCTGGGAGTCAGGTAGCAAAGGCGTGCCGAACAACGGGACAGTCCTCCTTTATGGAGCTCTTACAATCCTTCAGATCACATGCGATCTGATACAACATAGCTAATCACAAGATGCCCTTCGTTCTAGTCAGGTTAACCGTATCTAAGGTTGTAATATTATGTTGAAAGAAAACTGTTAAAGGGTAAATTCGTTAATCACAGATGTCTTAAGCTTGTCATTTTGAAATCAACTTAAGTTCTTAGTTGCATGTGATTTTAACCCTTAATATCTCACCATCATCTCGTGTGTTGAAATCCCACCACAGCCTCACCAATCTCTATTTCTGTAACAACCTCCATCCATACCAATCCTCAGATGTATATTCCAAATTCCTCTGAACCTGGCCTCCTGCACATCCCTGATTTTCATTGGCAGCCATGCCTAAGTGCTAAACTCTGAAAGTCCCTCCCAAAACCCCATTGCTTCTATTTCCTTGTGCTAGGAAGGGAAATGATGGTAATAGAAGCAGTTCCACATCCAGAATACTCCTAAGGGAAAACTGTTTCTCAGTTGAAGCTTTCCAGGGATTTGAATCTTATGTTTAAACATGTTTGAATGGAGCCTATTTAAACCTGAGTCTACATAGTTTTATATTTACAGAATTGAGGACAAGTCTCCTGTTAGAATGCACAGTTACTGGGTGGCACAGTGACACAGTGGTTAGCACTGCTACCTCACAGCACCAGGGATCCGGGTTCCATTTCTGGCATGGGTCGCTGTCTGTGTGGAGTTTTGCATGTTCTCCCAGTGTCTGTGTGGGTTTCCTCCAGGTACCCTGGTTTCCTCCCACGGTCCAAAGAATAGATTGGCCATGGTTAATTGCCCCTTAGGGGGATCAGCAAGGTAAATACACAGGGTTATGGGGATAGGGTGGGATTGTGGTCAGTGCAGGCTCGATGGGCCAAATGGCGTCCTCCCGCACCATAGGATTCTATGATTCTCTGAATTTAGTGCTTTAGTCAATCTGCCTTATGATGCTTGGTGTGTTAAAATAAGTTTTAAAACCATCGGAGTTTTTTTTGTTTTGCGCTCTTGTTCCTATTTGATATGACTGCCACCTTCTGTACTGCATCGTCATTCATGATCTGGACTCAGTTTCTACAGCCTTAGTTTCTGGAACAAAATGATTTGGGAGAACTGAAAGAGAAGGGACTCGGATTTATTGATTCCCTGCGACATCCGTATGTCGCCCTGTCCTGTGGAAATTTGTGCATCGTGCAGTGCCATAGGCCCCAGGAATAGCCTCGAGCCTGTTCTGCTATCCAGTGTGATCCAGGCTGATCGCTCCATTCCACTTACCTGTCCTTGCTCCATGAGCTTTGCGCCTCAACAATCTCAAGTCTCAATTTTGGAACTTGAGACTCTTTTACGTAGTAGTGAATTTCTGGAAAAAGCTGCCAAAAAAGCTCTTGAAGTGCTTCTTGACATCGCACTTCAAAATGAAGTTATACTCCCTTTTATTCTGATTGTCTCTGATCTTTTAAACATGGAACTGTTTTAAGAATGAGGTGTCAGTCATTTTCCCTTAAATACAGGAGAATGTGACAAGTGCAATTTCCTTTACAGGATTTGGGCACTGAGCAGTTTTAAGAGGGTGGGAATGTGTTTCTGCATGGAGGACAAATTGGATTTGTACAGTCCTTACACATGAATGTTTAACTAGTGTATCTGCCAGTGGAGATTACTGTAAAAGCTACTTGGTCACAATTCTTTCAGATACTAAGAATCTTTGATCGCAAAATGGTATCCCGCTCTGAAAATAGTTGCTTCAATCGCACTCCAGTACGCTCAGTTCTACTACTTCGAGCTCATTAAATCATGACTGCTGCTCAGACTTAATCAGATCAGCATTAAGTTTAAGAGCATGAGTGACACAATTGCATAAAGTAATACAGTGCCAGTATTAGTTCTCTCCTTATGGAGTGCCGTCAGTTAGTATCTGAGCAGAAATGTTACAGTGGACGGGTAATAAAGTGTCAGACTGAATATTGTTCTGAAGTGTTATTTTAGTTTTTTACTGCCGATGATTTAATTTTAGGGAATGCAGACTGATGGTTAATGAGTCTGCAAAATTCCACAGGAATTAACTGCGTCTCTACCAGTTTTACAATAGAGAATTTACATTCTGTATGTTAATTTGGGAATTGGATTTTATATACAAACACATTTATTCAGGAAGCAGTTCGTAGGTCATGTGTACAGTAATTTCAGCAACTTATTTTCTACTTGTGTGCCATGACACTGCTGCGCCAGGGACCTGGGTTCACTTCTAGGCTCCAGTCACCATCTGTGTGGAGTCTGCACATTCTCCCCATGTCTGCATGGGTTTCCTTCGGGTGCTCAAGTTTCCTCCCACAATTCAAAAGACGTGCTGCTTAGTTGCATTGGCTAAATTCTCCCTCAGTGTACCCAAACAGGCGCTGGAGTGTGGTGACTAGGGGATTTTCCCAGTAACTTAATTGCAGTGTTAATGTAAGCCAACTTGTGACACTCATAAATAAACTTAAACTTCAAGAAACTGATGGTTCTAGACAATATATAGATACCTGAGAGACAGCGTGCCATTCTGTGACACTCTGCATATTCACCGGCATCTGTAGCTCACTGTTAAATAAGCAGCTGTACAATCTACTGTTGAAATTAATTCTTTTCAACAGTGGCACAGTGGTTAGCGCTGCTGCACAGCACCAGAGACCCAGCTTCGATTCCTGGCCCGGGTCACTGTCTGTGTGGAGTTTGCACATTCTCCCCATGGCTCTGTGGGTCTCCTCCAGGTGTTCCAGTTTCCTCCCACAGTCCAAAGATTTGCTGGTTAGGTTGATTGACCATGCTAAAATTGATCCTAATTTCAGGGGGATTGAACAGGGTAAATATGTGGGGTTATGCAAATCGGAGCTGGGTGGGATTGTTGGTGCAGGCTCAATGGGCCAAATGGCCGCCTCCTGCACTGTAGGGATTCCATTAGAAACAAATGTAGGGCAAGAACGAGGTAAGCACTCTTAACATTACAAGAGGGACAGAATTTATGGGGCTTTTTTATATCACATCTTTCCCCCTTACCTATTCCAGTTTTGTCCCCTTAAAATGCCTGAAGATGGATACAGTTTTGTGTGTGTGGGGAAAGTCTTGACACCACAGAGCTTTTTGTAACATAGCTCCTGAAAAGAGGCAGTCTCAGATTTGAGTCCATTTTAGCTTGCAGGAAACTTTTAGGTCTTTGGTGTTAGTTTTGACCTGTGGTGCCTAAGCAAAATTCTCGCACTGCCATAGCGTACCTACTGTTTTGGAATATTTCTGTAACTTGCTGAGTCTGTTGATCAGTGTGAGTAACTGCAGAGAAAGGAAGTTTAAAACATGTCACCGTGCAGTCCCATCTTCTGTGTGGCATATTTGGAATGGATAGCATCAAAATATCTGATGGAACACCAGTATTGTAGATGGAGATTGCGTTCCACAATTGAAATAAATGCACTAGTAAGTAAAAGACTGTATTCTGGACATGGTATCAGGCAGACAGAAACCTCAGCCCGAGGGATTCCCTTGTGCACCCAGTTTGAAATCCTGTGCTGCAAAGTCAGGTGTAACTATTGTAAATATGACCAGCTTCCCCTTCTTGTGTGAAGTCCACATATATACTAATTAACTGCTAGGCTTATCATTGCTTCCCAGACTTTTCTCCATTTGAGACTGGGAATTAGGTTCACATGTGAGACCAGGCTGAATGTGATGTCTGGGGTGTCAAATTTAACAGAAGGAATTAGATGTTAAACACCTCATCTTGCATGTGGCTGGAAAAGGTTTCTTTCTAATCAACAACTAAATGTCTTCCTGGCACTGACCTTGAAGTCAAGTTGAGAATCTCGATATCCTTGAATGGTGGTGGGCATTCTGCTACTGTAATATGTTGAGATTTACGATATTTCAACAGTAATGGTGAGGCCAGTATATATTGCAGTGTACCCTGGTGTGCATGTACACTGGTCGCTTAAGGTAGCGGAACAGATGGTTAAAATAGTTAAGAAGGCATACAGTATACTTTATTAGCCAAGTAATTGAGTTTAAGAGCAATAAGGTTAAGCTAGAACTATGAAATGTTGATTTAGGCCACAGCTAGAGCATTGTGTGCCGTTCTGGAATCTACATTATAGGAGGGAAGTGATTTGCATTGGAAAGGGTGCAGAGGAGATTTACCACAATGATGCGTGGGCTGGAGACTTCTAGTTATGAAGAGAGAATGGATAGAGTGGGGTAGCTTTCCTTGGAGCAGAGGAAACTGAGGGCGATATAATCGATGTATAAAACTTTGAGGGGCATATGTTTTTTCCTGTCTATTCTTCCTCTTGGTGGAGGGATCAGTGACCAGGGGTCATAAATTTAAGGTCAGGCACAGGAGTTTTAGAGGGAATGAGAGAAAAGCTTTTTTTAACCAAAAGGTGGTAGGAATCTGGAACTCGCTGCCTGAAAGGGTGATGGAGGCAGAGGCCCTCATAACATTTAATAAGTATTTTATGTGCACTTCTGATGCAAGCTATGGTTTAACTGCTGGAAAATGGGATTAGAATAGTAAGGTGGTTTGTTTTTAACTGATGCAGACACACTGGGCTTTTTCTGTGCTGTATTCCTCTGATTCTCTGATCTTGACGAAGCGAGGCATTGGTCTAGTGGTATTATCACAAATCCAGAAACTCGGCAAATGTTCTGGGGACCTGGGTTTGAATCCCACCTAGGCAGATAGTGGAAATTGAATCCAGTTTAAAAAAACAAAAATTCCGGTTTGGAGAATCTACTGATGACCATGAAATCATTGATTGTCGGAAAAATCCATCTGGCTCACTAATGTCCTTTAGGGAAGGAAGTCTACCATCCTTACCTGGTCTGGCCTACGTGAGACTCCAGAGCCACAGCAATGTGGTTGACTCTCAACTGCCCTTGAGCAACTAGGGATGGGCAATAAATGCTGGCCAGCCAGCGATGCCCATGTCCCACAACAAATTTTAAAAATTATTTCTCGTAGCTAATTTGGATGCCGTTGCAAAGAAAAATTGAGTGGCCCTGGGAAATTTAGGCAGTGGTTGCACTGTGCTTGGTGTGAGCTTAGACCTGATTGTCTCCTGTACAATGCCTCTATTTGTGTTGTCATAGCACTCAACTTATATTGAGCAAGTCCTTACCATTGTTCTATTTCTACAATTACATCTCAGTGAGGCCCAAGCTTAGCTTTATCAAAATGGCCAATATTTGATTTCAAATTTGTAATTGATCTAGCATTAATTGCCATTTAAGCAAATTTCCTCCACCTTGCACCCTCAAGTGTTTTCTCATTTCATCTCCAAGATCTGGTTTTAGGGGCTGTTTTCTAGTCTTTGACTCCAAGCTAAGTTAGGGGTTGAGATGTCCTTGCTGAAATAATTGATGTTTATCCACCCTGTCCATTCCCCTTAATATCTTGAAAATATGGATCAAGTCACCAGATAGCCATCACAATTCCAGAGGATAAAGCCCTAATCTGTATAACCTCTCCTCTAACAGCCTTGAGTCCAGACATTGTTCAGGAAAATCTGCATTCCGCTCCCAGAAAGGCCAACACATCCTCCTTAATGTTCGGAGCCTAGTCCTGTGCACTTGTACTATATGGGCAGAGTGTAATATTGGTATATGACATTACTGACTCTTCTAACTAATTCTCTACTGTCCAGCAGGTGCATTGGGGGAAAATATTAATGTTGCTAATAAATTGATCCTTATGGATTGAGTAAAAGCACTTTGGGAGTACCCAGGGATGTAACTGGTGGTATAGAAATACTTTGTTCATTGAATACTTTAACAAAGGAAATAGTGACTTTGCAAGGTCACAAATAAATGTCTTTGAAGGTGGCAGGACAAGTCAGTAAGACTTTTTTTAAAAAGGCATCTCAGATCCTGGCCTTTAAATAGAGGTTTAGGGTACAAAAGCGAGGGATTTAGATCACCATCTGAAGTATTGTATCCTATTCTAAGTATCAAACTTCAAGTAATGTCAGGGACTTGGGGAGAATGAAGAGGACAATTTCGAGGAAGTTCCAGGAGGAGGTGGAGAAATTGGGATTTCTTCCTTTAAAAGCAGAGAAGGTGAAGGGGATAATTAGGAGTTTCTCAAAATCCTATGTTTTGACGGCGTAGATAGAGGAATTGGTGGGGGAGGTGGTTAGCAGAGAACAGAGGATACAGATTTGAGGTGATTGACTAAAGAAGCAAAGTAGATTAGAATTTTTCTTTACGCAGCACGTTACGATTTGAAGGAGCGCTGGTAACCAATTCACTAATAACTTTGAAAAAGGATTAGAGATGTTCTTGAAAAGCCACATTTACAATTCTGATCTGGGAAAGAAACAAGAGCATTGGGCTAATTGGATAGCTTGGCATGAACATCTGAGTCAAACGAGTGCTCCTTTTGTGATGATTTCTGTCATTGAAACTGGAATTTAATCATCATTTGATATAGTCTGAAAAGCTCACCAGGCTTTTGTTGAAACACCAACAAATCCAGTGCCAATCCCTGTTCCAGTTATGAAGCTCCTTTTGGACTTGAACTTTTCCCTTTGCCTCTCAATAATATGTAACTTGGCATTTATTTCATATTTACAATGGGTGCTGCCAAAGGCTGAGGTTTAAAAGAGATGTGCATCAATCCAAATTTCTTCCAGCATAATCTCTTCCACAGATGTTAACATGATTGACTGTTAACCACATTTGACATTTATGCAACACCTTTGTAATGGTCAGAAATCCCCATGGCATTTCATTGAGGCACTTTTTTTTTGTTTGCTTTATTAGTGTCACTAGTAAGCTTACATTAATGAAGTTAGTGTGAAAATCCCCTAGATGCTATGCTCCAGTGCCTGTTCAGGTACACCGAGAGAATTTGGCATGGCCAATCCACCTAACCAGCATGTCTTTCAGACTGTGGGAGGGAACCAGAGCACCTGGAGGAAACCCATGCAGACATGGGGAGAATGATCAGACTTTGCACAGACATTGACCCAAGCCAGGAATTGAGCCTGGGTCCCTGGTGCTGTGACGCAGCAGTTTTAACCAATAGGAAGGGATTAGAATAAACCTAAAAACAGATGGTGGAGTTTGTAGTTGAGCTGGGTTTGGTGAAGGATGGTTGTTTCTCTGGAACTATAACTAGTCAGTCTTTAAGTGTTTTCATACTTGTCAATATTTCTCTTTGTTCTAGGTCATCATTGAAGTTACAGAAATGCTGCACAGTGCTAGTTTGCTGATCGATGATATTGAGGATAATTCTAAGCTGCGCCGTGGCTTTCCTGTAGCTCACAGCATCTATGGTGTTCCATCTGTCATAAACTCTGCCAACTATGTCTACTTTTTAAGTCTGGAGAAGGTGCTGACCCTTGATCACCCAGAAGCCATTAAAGTCTTCACACAACAACTGCTGGAGCTCCATCGGGGTCAAGGCCTGGACATCTATTGGAGAGATACATACACTTGTCCAACATTGGAAGATTACAAGAGCATGGTGCTGCAGAAAACCGGAGGACTCTTCGGACTGGCTGTAGGTCTCATGCAACTGTTCTCTGAAAATAAATCTGACTTGAAGCCTCTTCTTGACACACTGGGTCTCCTGTTCCAAATACGTGATGATTATGCCAACTTGCTATCCCGCGAATACAGTGCAAACAAGGGCTTTGCTGAAGATTTAACGGAGGGAAAGTTTTCATTCCCTACTATTCATGCTATCTGGTCACATCCAGAAAGCACACAGGTGCAAAACATTTTGCGACAGAGGACTGAAAATATAGATGTAAAGAAATACTGTGTGAGTTATCTTGAAAAGGTGGGTTCTTTTGATTACACCAGGGAAACACTCAAACAGTTGGAATCGGAAGCTTTTAAAACAATTGACAAACTCGGAGGTAACCCACAGTTAGTAGTTTTAATTGAACAACTCGGTCAGCTGTATAAAGAGACTTAACTCTTCCTTTCCTCTTCTCTCACTCCAGATTCCTTTTTTTTTTGCACACTTATATTCTGTCACACTCCTTCACTTGGTTGCTTGCACTGATGAATACTCTCACCTCTCTCTGTAATTCTCCAGGGTTAATTCTGTGTTCTTTGAGGTAACTCTCCTCTGATCTCTGTTCCATGTGTGCCCTGTCACTTACTTTCTCAGTCTTGCAGCATGCAAAGCATTTAAACCAGCTGAGGGTTGGATAATGAGAATCACAAGATATTCATGCGATCGAAAGCTAGTTCTGTTCCACCTATAAAATCATTAGCTCAGACTGAAGAAATGTTTTTGATGCTTCAGTATGATGCTAATTTAAAGCCCCAGTGTACTGTCAAGATTAGAGCCAGGGATGGAAATACAATCCTCAAATCTTTTGGGACTGTCTTTTACCACTGATGTATTACAGATGTATGCATAGAAATATGGTAGCTGGTAGTTTTTTAATATTTTGTTTTGCTTAATGTGTGCCTGACGCAACGTCTGTCTTATTCCATCTGACTCTTCTCTCCACCTGTAATCGTGGCTTGGGAGTGCAGAGACAGTTGGTCTTTTTGCCCTTCATACCAGTTATTGTGTGTGTGTGTGTGTGTGTGTGTGTGTGTGTGTGTGTGTGTGTGTGTGTGTGTGTGTGTGTGTGTGAGATGCTAGTCATGAGGGAGGGCAATGGGAGATAAAGACCTGCAGGCTGGGTTGAATATCAGAGATCTGTCCTGCAGGGGAAACTCCTGAGATGAGCTCCGTATCATAAGCATCGGGATCAGTGTTTGTCATGTATTTTTCTGCTCTGCTGCACCCCTTCAGACAGCTGGGCAAAACAGTTGATGACTGCTATCCTTTAACTGATGCTGTGGTAACTTTGCTCGGGGTTTTACATTGGGTGAGAACGAATGGTGCTGACTCAGTGAACTCAGCCATGCTAATGCCCTTCTAGTCATAATGATCTCACACAAAGATGGAAGAGGTGGCATGTACCAACTTATTACAATTGCAATGTATTTTTTTTATAATAAATTCAGGTCCGTTTTACCGGGGCCATGTATTTTACTACTTGGATTGGTTTTCGATTAAATTAATTATTTTTAGTTTGTCGAAATCTCTTCAAATGAGCAATCTGGCCTTTTCATTCCACCCTTAGATTTTTCTTCCCTTTTTCAGAAAATAGTCAAATTCCCTCATTTCTCTAGTCGAGAATTGCCAGGTAACTAACTTCTTGCGAACATTAAGGCACAACTTTATGCTATGTTAAAATATTCAATGTGGTATCTGCCTGCCTACTTGAGGGAGGGGTATTCACATTTGTCCTTTTTAAAGGAAGTGATTTAAGCGGACCATGCAGGGGATTGAGTGTACCAGCTTTCATTTTCACATTATCTTACAGCCTGACTGTTCCACAAGAGTGGCCTTCAGCATCAAGGGTACTACTGCACTTTGAATTTCCGATATACGACACCTCAGAAGCCTTCAGCTGAAGCTTGGAAATATCCTAGACTAAACAAGTATTAGGTCCTAAACTATCCTGATGGTGCAAATATAAGTAGATAAGATCTGATGGCCATTACAAAGCTATGAGTACAAGATGACTGAGATTAGAACCTGAATATTGAAGGGTATTAATATTTAGGAAAGGGTGGAGGGGTTGCTTTGTTAATTAATGAGATTCGCACATTAGAGAGGATGGTCTAAGTTCTAGAAACCAGGATTTGAAGTCGTTTGAGTTGAGATGAGAAATAATGAATACAAAAAGTCACTTGTGTGAGTGGTGTACAGACGCCTGAATTGTAACTACATGGTAGAATGGGTGGCACGGTGGTTAGCACTGCTGTCTCAAAGCACCAGGGACCCAGGTTCTATTCCCAGTTTGAGCAACTGCGGATTCTCCTGGTGTCTGCATGGGTTTCCTCCGGGTGCTCCAGTTTCCTCCCACAGTCTGAAAGATGTGCTGGTTAGATGCATTGGCCAAAATTCTCCCTCAGTGTACTGGAACAGGTGTCAGAGTGTGGCAACTAGGGGATTTTCACAGTAACTTCATTGCAGTGTTAATATAAGCCTACTTGTAATGCTACTTATAAAAGGAAGAGATAATGGGAGCTTGTCAAAAAACTACAGTGACAATCATGGGTTTTTTAGATCTACGTTGGAAAAATCAGATTGGTGGTAGTGTAACTGAGGAGTTCTTGGTTTTATAGAACAACATGTTCTGGAGCTATCCAAAGAACGGACTGTTAGACCTGATATTATGCAGCAAGGTAGTGAAGGCAACCTGAGGTAGCAGTAGTCATGGTTGAATTTTACATTCAGTTTTAGGGAGAAAAGAGTGGGCCCGAGACTAATGGTTGAAAGCTTTAAGGGCAATTATGAGGGGATAAAAGCGGGGCTAGCTAAAGTGAACTGGAAAACGTGGCTAAGAGGTAGGTCAACAAAAATGCAGTGGCAGGCACTTAAGGGGAGATTTCAAAATAGCTGCATTCCAGCAAAGAAAAATTCCAAGGGGAAGGACTCATTATCTGTGGTTAACAAAAAATGTTAGTGATGAAAAAAACATATTTGTGCAAAGATGGTTAGCAGGTCAGAAGATTGGTCAGAACATAAATAACAGCAAAAAGTGACAAAAGGATTAATAAAAGGGGAAATTGGAGTATGAGAAAGATAGCTGGAGAAAAAAAATGGCTAGAAAGAGTTTCTACAGATATTTAAATAAGGAAAGAGTTGTTAAAGCAAGCAATAGTTCTATAAGTGTGTCTGGGGAATTAATTTTGGAAAGTAGGGAGATGGAAGGATGCAAGTAAAATCTCAAATATCTGTAAATCAGGGAATGGGAGGGAGCAACTCAGGAAAATTACAATCACCAGGAAAATGGCATTAAACAAATTGTTCAGGCTGCCAACTGACGCATCGTTGGGCCCAGATGGACATCATTCTAGGGTCTGGAAAGAAGTGGCTAGTTGGTGCAATAGTTTTAATTTTCCAAAATTCCCTGGATTCAGGGAAGGTTCCAACAAATTGGAAGACAGCAAATGTTACCCCTTTAGTCAAAAAGGGAGACAGGAGACTGCAAGCCAGTTAGCCTAACATCTGTTTTGGGGAAAATGTTCAAAGCTATTATTAAAGATAACAAAGCAAGGCATTTTAGGAAAGTTCAAGGCAAGACAATCTGGCAGAGTCTCCATGGTTTTGTGGAAGGAAAATCATGTTTAATCAATTTATTAGAGTCCTTTTGAAGGTGCTACATGCTGTGAATAAAGGGGAACTGGTGGCAGCATGGTGGCATAGTGGTTAGTATTGCTGTCTCTCGGGACCTGGGTTAGATTCCTGGCTTGGGTCACTGTGTGGAGTCTGCATGCTCTCCCCGCGTGCTTTGGTTTCCTTCCAAAGATGTGCAGGTTAGGTGGATTGGCCATGCTAAGTTGCCTTTTACTGTCAAGGTCAATGCATGGGGCTATGGGGATAGGATTTAGAAGGGAATATGGTCGGTGCAGACTGGTCTCCTGCACTGGATTGGCCATGCTAAATTGCCACTTGGTATCAGGTGGATTTGCAGGGTAAATATATGGGGTTATAGGGATGGGGCCTGGGTGAGATTGTTGTCAGTGCATGCTCAATGGACCAAATGGCCTCCCTCTGCACTGTCAGATTGTATTCTAGTATGAAGTTTCTTCTTTGTCCCTCACACCAGTTGTCATTCTGGTGATTTGCCAACTGAGATTGTCATTTCAGAGCCATTCTCTGCTAAGAGCTTCATGGTTGATGGGGAGTAGATTGTGATTTATTTAAGATTTGTGTCCCCTTGCATGTGTCATGGGAAGAGGCTTTCTCTTCCATCAAAATGGACTGCACTAAAACGAGATCCCAGAAAGAGCGAAACCACCACTGTCAGTGATTGATGAGGAACAGAAGGTGGATGATCATTCTGGCTGTAACCAGTTAAGTGAGAGAAGACAGTGAGTCATGCTCAGGGAAGCACAGGGATCTAAGGGATTAAAGGTTAATGTGCTGATTAACTACGTAAACCACTCTTAATTCAGCATGACCAGTACATCTAACAAAATGTACACAAGTTACTGTTTGTGACACTTGGATATTTAAGGGCAATAAGCAGAGTTACAATGGCAGAGTATGAATAAGATGTTTATAAATTTAAAAGAACATTACAGTACAGGAACAGACCTTTCAGCCCTCCAAGCATGCACCAATCATGTTGTCCTATCAAGACCAATCTCAATTGTATAAGCTTCTAGCAGGTCGCGTGCACACACCACCACCACCGCACCCCCCCCCCCCCCCCCCACCCCCAAACCACCTCCATCCTTCCAAGGAGAACAATCCCAGTTTATTTGATCTCTCCTCATAGCTAATACCATCCATACCAGGCAACATTCTTCTGCACTCTCTCCAACACCTCCACATCCTCCTTAGAGTCTATTCTAACAATAACCAAATTTTGTCCTCACTGAAATCTCTTGATTACTGCAAAAGAACTTTTTAAAAACACTTTCCACACTCCATACTAACAGGAAGTTGGCTGCTGTACAAAGTTATCTAAAACTGCAAGTATTCTTGAACTTTGCAACTCCTCAGAAATAAACTGACAACTGAAACAACTTTTTTAACTCGATTTATTATCAATTTACAAAATGACTTAATGAAGTCAGGTTTTAAATGCATCAGGACAAATGCAAAACAACAATTCAGTGCTTTATTTGTATCGTGCCTTAGTTTATTTAATGTGGTGCCTTATTTGATAGTGCCTTTCATAAAATCAACATTTTAAAAGTGTGGAACATGGAATCCACTTGGAGCAAGAAGGCATCAACCAGGATGAAGTGGAAATGTTTGAGAGCTTCAAGGTCTTGGGTGTCGTCAACAATCTGTCCTGGTCCCTCCATGCTGATGCTATACTTCAAAAAGCCCGCCAACGCCTCTACTTTCTTAGGAGGCCAAGGAAACACGACACATCTGCTACAACTCCCATCTCTTTACAGATGCACTGTAGAAAGCATCCTTTCTGCATTCTTTTGGTATGGCTCCTGCTCTGACCAAGACCACAAGAAACAATAAAGGGTGTGAATGTAGCCCAGTCCATCACTCAAACCATCCAGTGACTTTGTCTACACTTCCCGCTGCCTCAGGAAAGCAGCCAGCATAATCGAGGACCTTATGCATCACGAACATTCTCTCTTCCACCTTCTTCCTTCAGGGGAAAAAGATACAAAAGTCTGAGGTCATGTATCAACTAACTGGAAAACAGCTGACATCAGACTTTGGAGTGGACCTACCTTCTATTAAGTTGATCTTTCTCTACACCCTAACTATGACTGTAACACTACATTCTGCACCCTCTCTTTCTCTCCTATGTACTCTATGAATAGTGTTATGTGCTTTATGAATGGTATGTTTGTACAGTACATGAAACAATTTTCACTGTCAATACATGTGACAATAAATCATTTGTGTTTAATTTCCAGATTGTCAAGCATTTTCCATAGAAATAATATAGAGGGAAATGGTCCTAAGCCATAATATTTGTTTGGAGAACCAGTGCAGACATGATGGGCTAAATGGCCTCCTAAGCTGTAACAAGTCTGTGCTTGTTAGTCATTGGATTGAACCACTGAGTTGTCAGCTTTAAATTAAAGGACAAATAGCTAGTTTTAATGCCTAACATCCTGAGGGGTTTCACTGGAGCATTGTCAAACAAAATTCAATACTGGGTCATAGAATGGGATATTGACCCAGAATTTCTGATCCCCAGCTAGTCGTAGCGCAGAGGTAAACCCCCACACCCCCCACCCAATGTACCAGAGGATCGTTCAGAAGTCCTCACACACTGACTCTGTAGTAACTGCCCATGACAGGTTTAGACTTCGATAACAAATCACCATATATCCAGAACCCTCAAGCTTGAGTTAAATTCTGAAACTTTGGATGTTTCTGACTTGCTATAATAGTTATCCAGAACAGGTTGGAATGACTAAAACCAGTTGTAACTTCTGAGCAAATATACTACCAATCCACCCTACCCCCTTCCCTGCCACTCTGTCCTCATTCTCTTGCCTGCCAAGCTACCCTGTCACCCGCACGCCTCTGTACGTAACACTTCAGTGGCTTTGGGGCATTTAACCTCTCCTTACAGAAATATGGGAGTATAGCTCGGCTTTCCCCAATGATCCTGCACTGTAAAAGGAGGATTCGTAGAACAGGTGAGCTCTGCATTTGAGTAAGCCTGGTTTGGAAGACCAGATAAGAAAAAGGGAGTTCTGCAGAGTGCTGGTAGGTTTAAACAGGAATGGAATAGCTACTGTATGGAAGATTCGGCTCATCTCTCTGAAGGATTATCAACCAGAAAAGTCAACTGTGTTTTTTCTCGCCACAGAAGCTGCCAGACCTCCTGGATATTTCCAGCTTTCGCTCTTTAAGAATCACTGTTTTTGTGTAAGGAGATATTGGGACAGGTGGAAGTGTGAAGCAAGAGCTTTGTTCCAGGCAGAAGCAACAGATGGGGTTAGGGAAGGAATTCCAGAGCTTAAGACCTTGGCAGCAGAAAGCAGAGTTACCAATAGTGGAGTGATGAATACAGGGGATGTGCAAGAGGAACATCGAAGAAGTACAGAGGTCTGAGGGTTGTAGCGCTGGAAGGGTTTACAGAAATACAAAGTATATTTACTTGTGTTACAAGGTGACCTACATATTGCTGACAACAGGGGACCCATACTTGGAAAAAGGCCAAATTCCCTTTGTAGAGTAGGGATGAATGTCATACTGCAGTACAAGTTACTGAGAGTTGCTGCATGGAGAGGACTGCCTTAAAGTTTAGTGTCACAAGTAGACTTCAACACTGCAGTGAAGTTACTGTGAAAATCTCCTAGTCACAGCACTAAGTACCCAGAATGAAGCAACTGACCCACTTACCAATCCAACTCAAACTTTCCTGTAACAACAGTTCCATCAGCACATTAAAACACTTTACAGACTATTCATAACTTGAGGCAGCTCGATGCTGCAGGTACATCTTCAGATAACAGTAGTATAAACTGAACATGGGAAGTTATACAAATATTTCAGTAACACTGCTGCCCTTTTTTATTAATTGTGGTACTATCTCTACCAGTGCAGAGCTCTCCCAGTATTACCCATTCTGTAGTGTAGAATTCTGACACACTGATAGTAGAGCACTTTTTTTGTATGAAGTCCTCCCTCAGTACTGACACAGTGACGGTGCTGCATTCCCTCTGTATTGCACTGGGAGTATCGGCGTAGATTTTGTTTCTGGAGTGGAACTTGCATTTTCTGTGAAGTATTCTTCGTGACAAATCCACTTGATTTCCTTCTCATTTGCAGTCTAAATGTACTTGTCCTTATTCAGTCCACCAAGGATGTTTGATGAGGTGTCTCTGTGCACTTGGCTTTTCATTGATGGTTGGCTGTTATATTCCCTTCAGGACATATTTCTGAGTATATTATCCTGTCATTATGTGGTGTGTGTCCTGAATGTGTAAAGAATATGCAGTTAATTATCTTGGGTTGTATTAACTGAACCAGAAATGTCAGTTTGCACCAGACTTAAACTACATCGCTGAGATATTGTCATCCTTTTGCTCAAGGTTTAAGTCTGAATGATCAAATGAGAGAGGGCTTTTTATTAAAAATGACAGCTACCTATTGATTACCTGAAAATCACTCCAGTTTTTACAGTCGGTGAGGAAAGCTTTGGTTTCCTTTCACTCTGCATAACTACTGTCAAATATTTATTGGATTTCTGTCACTGAAGGATGTGTTAGGGTCATGTATTCCACCTCTCTCCCTCCCACCTTGCTATTCACAGTCTTTTGTTGTTAAGCTCTTGGACACAGTTCTGCACAGTTCAGGTCTGTTAAAGAATGTTTCTTGGATTAGCTGCATGATTTTTTTTTTAAACCATCGTCCCTATGTGATGGTTGCCCTTAGCATCCCAGCCAAGTGGGCTACCATCAGCTGTGGGCCTGGTTTCTGAAGCGCACACTCACCTTCACGCACAAATCAATGTGCTGCCCACACACCACCCAATGCAAGTGCATGCACATTGAATCATAGAATCCTTACAGTGCAGAACGAGGCCATTCAGCCCATCACATCTGCACCGCTCACAGTCCCTATTCCTGTAAATCCTCATACTTTGCTGATTTCCACCTTCCCACCAACATTAATTTAGCATAGCCAGTCAACCTAACCTGCACATCTTTGGACATAAGGAGATGATTCTAATGTAATGACTTGTAATCCAAAGGATAAGGCTCATGCCCTGGAGGGGCAAGAGAAAAATCCTATCCTGGCAGAATTTAAATTTATTATTTTTAAATTTATTATTTTTAAATCTGGAATTGAAACGCTGACCATGAAGCTACTGTAGTTGATTGTCATCTGGTTATCTGGGAGGGAAATCTGCTATCCTTACCTAGTATGGCCTACAGAAGAAATTGGGGATGAACAACAAATGCTGGTGCTCGTGATCCAAAAAACAGACACTGTCAATGCAGGCTCCTGAATGATGTAAGAGTCAGCCCTGCAATCATTGTAAGAGCCAACAGTGATGTTCCTGGATGCAGCGGCCGATAGCAAATTGCTGAATACTCGCTTGTTCCAAAGTGCTGCTCCTGGGATCACTCTATCAATATCAATATCAATATCAACGTCGTCATCATCATACACCCAAGCCTACGTTTTTCATATGAACCAGCCCAGGAAAACAGCAAGAGTTGAAGTAGCTCCCAAACCCCCTGGGGAGACGATGGCCTAGTGCTATTATCACTAATGTTCTGAGGACCTGGGTTCAAACCCTGCCGTGGTGGAATTTGAAATCCATGAACAGTATCCGGAATTAAGAATTTAAGATGAATCCACTGTCAAATGACACAAAAACCCATCCAGTTTGCTGATGTCCTTTTTAGGGAAGGAATCTGCCTCCTTACCTGATCTGACCTACATGTGACTCCAGAGCCACAGCAATGTGGTTAACTCTCAACTGCCCTCCAAGGGCAACTAGGGATGGACAATAAATGCTGTCAGCCAATGATACCCATGTCCCACAAATGAATAAAAAGCACCCCAGAGTGGCACTGCTCTGTGAGAATGAGAGGTTAAGACAGTTCTCTCTGCCTGGAGGAGTTGAGAGGCACAGCATTCATTCAGTTGGATTGAAGGTGGAATAAATAAAAAAATTACATGAAAACCTGAAGGTGAAAGGCAAATATTGAGAGTTCTAACTCAGTGGTACACTTCTGGGAGTGGAAAGGATGGGGGAGTGGGTTACAGTTTGAGAGGCTTAATGCACAGAAAATTTTTTTTTTATGTATTAAAATGATTAATTAGTTCATTTTAAGCTTAGATAGTGTATTTGGAGAGGAAGTATGAGTCCACAACCTTCTCAACCATGAGAGTGTGCTGCTCACTGAACTGTGGTTGACTTTGTGATGATGCACTAAAAACCCTCAAAGGAGTAAACCTCCCCATCACTGTGGAACAAGGCACAGCAGTTAGCTTTGTTGCCTCAACGCCAGAGACCTGGGTTTGATTCCCGGCTTGGGTCACTGTGAGGAGTCTGCATGTTTTCCCCGGGAGCAGCTGTTCTCTCTCCTTAGTTGAAGAGTCAGTTACGAGGGGACACAAGTTAAAAAGTGAAGGGTGGGAGGTTTGGGGGGATTTGAGGAAAAACCTTTTTTACTCAGAGGGTGGTGATAGTCTGAAATGCAATCCTGGGAGGGTGGTGGAGGAGGGTTGCCTCACATCTTTAAAAAAAAACATTTGGATGAGTACTTGGCACATCATAACATTCAAGGCTATGGGCCATGTGCTGGCAAGTGGGATTAGGTGGGCAGATCAGGGCCTTTCATACATTGGTGCAGACTTGATGGGCCGAAGGGCCTCTTCTGCACTGGCATTCTGTGATTTGGTCTGTGTGGGTTTCCTCACGCAGACCAAAGATGTGCATGTAGGCAGATTGGTCATGTTAAATTGCCCCTTGGTGTCAGGGGGACTAGCTAGGGTAAATGCTAGCTAGGTTATGGAGATAGGGCCTGGGTGGGATTGTGGTTGGTACATGCTGGATGAGCTGTATGGCCTCCTCCTGCACTGTAAAGATTCTATGTTCTATGTGTTCTGTTCCAGCTTAAAACTCAATTTGAACAAAACCTGGCAAAAACCCTAATTTTACTTTCTTTGTTGATTTTTCAAGGAAAAATGTTTTTTGATTCTCACTATCTGTTTGCAAGGCTCTCTAATATACCTGAAATTTGATTCATGGCTCAGTTTCTGATTCCACTTCATTTCTTTGGAGGATCCCTGAGGTAGAAAGTGGATTTTGTTTTGAATCATTTCGGCACAGTCTGCTGGTACATAGTTAGTGTTTAAATTGCCTTGCACCCTCCATCCTGCCTATTCAAAGCTCCACTGCTGCTACCAAACTTCTATCCCAGTCCCATTCGCAAAGTCCTTCATTCCACTCGCCCATCACCCCCTGTCCTTTATTGGCTTACACTGGCTTCCAGATAAGCCACAACTCAGTTTTAAAGTTTCATCCTGGTTTTCAAATTCATCGATGCTGCTTCCCTATCTCTGTCCTGAGATCTCTGCACTCTTTTTCAATTTGGACCTTTTCCATGTCCCTAATTTTCATCACTCTAGCACTGACAGTTGTGCCTTCAGCTATCAAGGCCCAAACACTCTAGATTACCCTCCCTAAAACATCTCCATGTCTTCTTTAAGATGTGCCTCCAAAACCTACATCTTTGACCCAGCTTTGGGGCTGTCCTAATATCTCCTTATGGGGGTAAGTGTCACTAGTATGAGTGCTGGCTACATGTACTATGATAGAGGCACTACAAAAATGCAAGGTCCCTTTTGTAGAAAATTGTGTATACCTTACGGAAGCATAGCATTCCAATGTGTAACAGTCATGTCACAAGAATGTAACACTCCTACAGGGATCTTTTACAACTGTTATGATCCATGTCAGAAACTACGAGGTGTTTTATGAAGTCACTGAATAAAATCATAGAATCTCTACAGTGCAGAAGGAGGCCATTCAGTCCATCAAGCCTGCATAAGGGTAAGCACAAGATTTTTAATTCCAGGTATGATTCAAGTGACCCACTATGGAGCTTTTATCAAACAAAGTTTATTTAAGAATATAATTAAACTATAATAAGAAAAATCAGCAATAACTTCTATCAATTATAAAACACAGCCCTAACATTGTATCTACCTTAACAGCTAAGTATACTGTTTCAAACCAACCAACCCCCAAAAACATACACCCAGTTCTAGACTTGGCACGGAAAGCAAGTATGCTCACGTGATGCTGGACCTTGCAAGTTTCCATCACCTGCTGTGGATTACTCCTTTGGATGTTGAATTAAAAATGTTGAGGCCTCTCTAATCCTGGAATTTCCAACACACCTTGAGTGACCCAGAGACAATGCTTGCTTCTAGCTGCACCTTACAGACAGCAGAGTTTTACTTCAAAGAGAGACTGAGAACACTGTTTTCAGTCTATAGTCCTAATGGCTTCTGCCCAAAACCTTTGGATCTTTCCAATGCTAAAACCTGTCCCAATGTACCACCTAACCTGTCAGTCTGTCTCCACCCAACAATTCCAAAACAATCATAAAACTCCAGGACACTGCATTAGGCCCAGATTAAAAATAAACAAGATGCCCTCATACTGCTTCAGTGACAATTAGAAGATGCCAACACAGACATCGTGGCACTAATAACACCAAGGCCTGTTTGGGGCAAAAAAATTGCAGAGAAACATGGTTAAAATAATTCCTTAAAGGCACAGTATCGTCACATGACACATTGAACAAAGATGCATTTGAAGGATGGTGGGCTCTAATGTTAGTGATGCTGAGATTAGCATCAGCCACCATGTCAGCCATGGCTCAGTGGGTAGCACTCTTGCTGCTATGGGTCCCATTTGGCCCTCAGTTTTTCCAGGCTGATAGCTCCAGTGCTGTACTGAGGGAGGCTGCAGTGTCTGCAGTGCTTTCTTGCAGATGAGACATCAAACCGAGGCTTTTGGGGTTGATGCAAATAAATTCCTCAGCAGTATAGGAGGAAGCATAGGGAAATTCTCCCCTGTGTCCTGGATCAATATTCAGCCATCAACCAAATTCATTAAAAATGGATTATCTGTTCATTTTCACAGTGATGTTGGCGGAATCTGGCTATGTACACACTGCCTGCTGTATTTCCTCATAACACAGTGACTACACCAGACATTATCTCATTGGCTGCAAACACTACATTCTTCCATGACTTCTGAATAGACCTACCTTGCACTAAGTTGATCTTTCCCTACACCCTATCTGTGACATAACACTACATTTTGCACTCTCCTTTCTTTCTCTATTAACAGTATGTTTTATCTGTATAGTATGTGAGAAACGATACTTTTCACTGTATCCCAATACATATGACAATAATAAATCAAATCAAATTCTGCATCCTCTCCTTTCTTTCTTCTCTATGTGTGGTATGCTATGTCTGTATATCACTAAACCAACACATTAGAACATAAATCCCTACAGTGCAGGAGGAGGCCATTCAGCCCATTGAGCCTGCACTGACCACAATTCCACCCAGGCCCTATACCCATAACCCCACATATTTAGCTGCTAATCCCCCTGACAGTAAGGGGCAATTTAGCATGGCCAATCCAGCTAATCCGCACATCATTGCAGATGGGAGTGTGGGAGTGAACGGAGGAAACCATGCAAACACGGGGAGAATGTGCAAACTCCACACATTCAGTCGCCTGAGGCCGGAATCGAACCCGACTCCCTGGCGCTGTGAGGCAGCAGTGCTAACCACCGTGCCGCCCACGTGACAATAAATCAAATCAAAAGCTTAAAAGGCCGTGAAAGACGAAACACAAAGGTTCCTCCTTTAAGCATTGCTGCCTTCAAAGAGGTACTGGCGTTTATGTAGTTAATTTTGATCCACAAATGGGGAATTCCCAGCAAGGCTGGAGTGAAGGCCCTTGTGTCACAAAAGATTCCCAGTAGATTCCAGCTGGAATTTGATATCCCTAAGAGTGCCGAATTGCAAAATGACACTTTCAAGAACTATACCAACCATTTACAATCAACCTGATCTGCCTACACTTACTTTGTCCTGAATCAATCTCCCGTCAGTTGCAAAATATAATGCAGAAGGAGAGCATTGTGCAGTTAATCTGATTAGTTCCACTCCTCCTGCTATTTCCCCAAAACCTTGCGATTCTGTTCATCTGCAAGTATTTATCTATTTCTTGTCTGAAGGTTACTATTGAATCTGCCTCACCCTGTAAAATCATTGTAAAATGGTTAAGATTCCCAATAACACAAAACATAACCTGTAGTACAAACATAGTCGTGACATTTGACATTCCCACTGACTGCAGTTCAGAATCACAGAATCCCTACAGTGCAGAAAGAGGCCATTCGGTGCATCGAGTCTGCACTGACCACAATTCCACTCAGGCCCTATCCCCGTAACCCATGCATTTGCCCTAGCTAGTCCCCATGACACTAAGGGGCAATTTAGCACAGCCAATCCACCTAACCCGCACATCTTTGAACTGTGGAGGAAAATGGAGCACCCGGAGGAAACGCCCGCAGACACAGGGGGAACGTGCAGACTCCACACAGACAGTGACCCAAGCTGGGAATCATAGCCAGGTCTCTGGCACTGTTGAGGCAGCAATGCTAACCACTGGCCCACCTTGCCACCATGATTAGAATGAAGTTTGACATGCTACAGTTAGTAAAGTCCCCAGGTGGGCGTGTGCATGTTTGCTGGGATGTTAGCAATACATTTTACTGTACACCATTTCAAACTCCAGTCTGCACAGTTCTGCACAATCCTGCTCCCTCTTCCTCCAACATCACAAAACTGCTGATTCCTGGAATGGTACCCAGAAAAAGTAGGGTGAAGAAGTTTACCCTGAATTCCCCAGTGGATTTATTAGTAGTTACCTCACATTTATGGTTACATAGCTACAGGTAGCTGCCATTCAGCCTCTGGAGCCTGACTCGTTGCTCATCGCTAATCAATTCCATTTACACCTCTTTGCTCCGCATCACTCATTATTGTAACCCAAGGTAGATCTATCGACCTGTCTTGAATATTTCTATTGTGACCCCAGCAAACTCAAGTAGCATTCCTTCTGTTATTGCTTATCTAGAACATAATCCTGAACAGAGGCGGAATATTACTGCTGTCAGTGTACCCAAACAGGTGCCAGAGTGTGGCGACTAGGGGATTTGCACAGTAACTTCATACTTGTGACTCGAATAAATAAACTTCAAACTTTTATCTCGGGTAGCTAGAATTGTCCAATAGGCCTGAGTATTGACTGTTACTGTCATCTGCTGGATAGATTAGGCATTGCCTGTGTGAATAGGAAGTGAAAGCAGAAATATACTGGGAACTATCAGCAGGTCAGGCAGCCTCTGTGGAGAAAGAACAACTGAGTTAGTGTTTCAGTTTGATGGCCTTTCATTCAAAACCATGGGATCATGGAACAGGAGGAAGCCTTTTAGCCCTTCAAGCCTAACCCATCAATTAATTGTGATGTGGAGCTGCTGGCGTTGGACTGAGGTGGGCACAGTAAGAAGTCTCACAATACTAGGTTTGGGTCCAACAGGTTTATTTCGAATCATGAGCTTTCAGAGCGCTGCTGATTCATCAGGTGAGAATTTCAGAGTACCAACAGTTAGTGATTCCAAATAAACCTGTTGGACTTTAACCTGATGTTGTGAGACTTCCTACTGCATCAATTAATTAGATCACAGTTGATCTGTACCTAAATTCCATCTACTCGCCTTGATTCTTTAACCCTCAATACTCACCCAACAAGAACCTACCAAGCTTTCTGGTCAAATTTTCATTTGATCCTCAGCCTCAACATTTTTGGAGAGAGTTGCAGAATTTCAGATTTCAACTACCCTCTGTCTAAAATCAAGAAACTCAGCTCATGTTCTGGGGGACCCAGGTTTGAATCCTGCCATGGCAGATGGTGGAATTTGGATTCAATTTTTAAAAATCTGGAATTAAGAGTCTACTGATGACCGTGAAACCATTGTTGATTGTCCAAAAACCCATCTGGTTCACTAATGTCCTTTGGGGAAGGAAATCTGCCATCCTTACCTGGTCTGGCCTGTATGTAACTCAGGCAACTAGGGATGGGCAATAAATGCTGGCCAGCCAGCAACGCCCATGTCCCACACATTAATTAAAAAAGAGTTGTTTTTCCTAGCATTGCTCATACAATCATAGAATCCCTACAGTGCAAAAGGAAGCTATTTGGCCCATTGAGCCTGCACCAACCACAATCCCACCCAGGCCCTATCCCCATAACCCTATGCATTTACCCTTGCTAGTCCCCCTGATACTAAGGGGCAATTTAGCATGATCAACCCACCTAACCCTGAATAGTTGTAATTGTAAAGTTATCTCCCTTTTGTTCTGCATTTTTCCACCAGAGGAAATAGTTTCTATTTACCCTATCAAGTCCATTAATCATCTTCAACACAATCAGATAGTCTTTTATTTTCTTCTTAAAAATGACCGATCAGTGTCGAGAAATACAACAGAATGGTTGGGAGGGGACTGTTTAACTTATATTCTGAGTTGCCTATTTGGAAAAGTCACATCAGACACAATACTCAATTCCTTTAAAATGGTAATTGGAATTGATAGAATCAATACAAAAAAAAACATTTTCTCTAATTAGGGTATTAGAAACAAGGGAGCATAAGCTCAAACATTAGAGCTAGATTGCACAGTGGTTAGCACTGCTGCCTCAGCACCTGGGACCCAGGTTCAGTCCCAGCCTGGGCCACTGTTTGTGTGGAGTCTGCACATCCTCCCCATGTGGGTTTCCTCTGGGTGTTCCGGTTTCCTCCCACAGTCCAAGTATGTGCAGGTTAGGTTGATTGTCGATGCTAAATTGACCCTGAGTGTCGGGGGATTAGCAGGGTAAATGTGTGGGGTTATGGGAATAGGGCTGGGTGGGATTGTTGTTGGTACAGACTCAATGGGCTGAATGGCCTCCTTCTGTACTGTAGGGATTCTATTCCATGACTGTTCAGGGGTGATGTCAGGAAGTACTTTTTCACACATGACAGCTATCAGACCTGGTCCTGCACATTGGGATTCATCATACCTAAAGTGGTGGTTAAACTGTGGTCGGAATTACCTGACCTGTTGATGGACTGTGCTGCGCCTGGTTATTCTGGGCCTGGTAATTCTGGGTTGTGCTGTGTGAGAAACACAGCTCACAGTTAAACAATTTAGTCAAGTCAAGTTCTGAAGGAGCAAGATTTTATTTGACGTTCTTGCAAGACCGGGTGTCTAGCGAAATAGGCACACCTCACATAGATTTACAGCACATTTTATACCTTTTTTACAAGCATTGTGATGGCTTTGCAATGTGATGTTCTCTCCTAATTGGTGGTCCCTGTCCCATCTATGTGTTGACATTCTCCTATTGGCTCGAGGTGCCCTAAGTTCCTATCCCATCTAATAATGTCTCCTGTTATCACAAGAGTGCATTAGCAAACTCATCCATCTTATCCAATACTGTTACATGTCCAGTTCAGATTGGCAGTAATCAATCCTTTGCCAACTTAATCACTGCTGTCCCGACTATCTCAGTGACCCCTTCCCCCTTTTATGCTTAGTTGTATAAACAACACATCTTGCAGACCATCTGCTTTTTATAACGTGGGCCTCTTACATTCCTGCAGGATGTGGTGTATGCTTCACTGCACATCACATCTCTGATGTTATCTCTACATTACAGGCAGTCTTTTTATTATCCCTAATTATTGCTGTGTTAGCAGCATCGAACCCTATGTCCTATGTTTGTCACTAAACTCACAGTTGTTTCCATAAAGTGGGTTATCAATATGCCTAACTATATCCAATCTATTTAACTTCAAGCTATTTCTCTATGCTCTACAAATATATGTGTTAACAACATCTTTACCTATTGCTCACAGCTGGGCCTGGTTATTCTCGGTTTGGTAATTCTGGGTTGTGCTGGGCCTGGTTATTCTCGGTTTGGTAATTCTGGGTTGTGCTGGGCCTGGTTATTCTCGGTTTGGTAATTCTGGGTTGTGCTGGGCCTGGTTATTCTGGGTTATGGTGGGCCTGGTTACTTTTGGTTGTGCTGCACCTGGATGTACTGGGTTGTGCTGGGCTTGGTTGTTCTGGGTCTGATTATTCTGGGCCTGGTTGTTCTGGGTTATTGATGGTGCTGGACCTGGTTGTTCTGGCCCATTCTGGGCCTGCTTATTCTGGGTTACGGTGGGCCTGGTTGTTCTGGCTGTTGTTGTTTAGGATCTAGTTGTTCTGGGCCTGGTTATTGTGGCTCTGGTTGTTCTGGATTGCCTGGCGGTCCTCCGGCCGGTAGGGGGCGCAGGGACACGGGCTGAGCCCCCCGGAGGTGACGTCTCCGGTCTGGTGCCGCACGCAGTGTCTCCGTACCGGAAACCGCGGCTCTGACGGCAGTTCCGGCGGCGGTGGGTCGCCCTGGTGACGGAGTCTGGAGGCCAGCTGAGCGGGACCGGCGACGAGAAAGACAGCAACAGGCAAGGGCCGGCGACCAGGTTCCTGCCAGCGGCTCGGGGGGGGGGGGAAGGAACAGGAAAGGAAGGGGAGGAGGTTATTGCCCTGCTAGCCAGGTCCGGGAGGGTTTCCCGGAGGCTGGAGAGGAGCCTGAGGCCTGTCCCCTTGGCCCCCGGGGCCTGGGAGGAGCCCATGGCTTCAGGGAAATGGCTGGACATCAATAATATCCCAGCCAGGGGACAGAGAGAAACACTGATCTCTGCTGATAGAACCCAGATGTGGAGATGATGGTGTTGGACTGGGGTAAACACAGTAAGAAGTCTCACAACACCAGGTTTAAAGTCCAACAGGTTTATTCGGTAGCAGAAACCACTAGCTTTCGGAGCGCTGCCCCTTCCTCAGGTGGGTGGGAGTTCCGTTCATATAAAGACACAAACTCAATTTACAAAATAATGATTGGAATGCGAGTCTTTACAGGTAATCAAGTCTCAAAGTGTGAGTGGAGAGAGCGTTAAGAGATGTGTATTGTTTCTAGACAGGAAAGTTAGTGAGATTTTGCAAGTCCAGGCAAGTTGTGGGGGGGTTACATCTGTTATATCCCCACTCGGATTGTCTGTACTGTTAAGACTCGATTAGCTGTAAAGACTCGCATTCCAATCACTATTTTGTAAATTGAGTTTGCGTTTTTATATGCCCTGTTTGTGATCGGAAGTGCCACCCATCTGACGAAGGAACAGCCAGTTCCGAACGCTGGTGGCGTTTGCTACAAATAAACCTGTTGGACTTTAACCTGGTGTTGTGAGACTTCTTACTGAAAGAATCCAGAGCTAGGGGACAAAATACTCACCTTAGTATTCATAGAATCAATCCCTATGGTGCAGAAGAAGGCCATTCAGCCCATCAAGCTTTGCTGATAACAATCCCACCCAGGCCCTATTCTTGCAACTCTATGTTATTTACCCTACAGATCCCCCTAGCATACACATCTTTGGACACTAAAGGTCAATTAGCATGGCTAGTGCTTCTAACCGGCATGTCTTTTGGACTGTGGAAGGAAACTGGAGCACCCAGAGGAAACCCACGCAGATATGGAGAGAATGTGCAGACTCCACACACACATTGATCCAAGCTGGGAATCAAACCCAAGTCTGTGATGCTGTGAAGCAGCAGTGCTAACCACTGTGCTGCCAATAGAACTAAGTTAGAGAAGGTGAATAGGATGTCAGCGTAACAGGGTGATGTCAGGGAGTATTTCTTAACATTTGAGAGGAGGGGAAATCTGGAACTTTCTCTCCCCCTCCCCACACATACATTTGCAGGGGGTAAATTAAAATGTTCAAAATTGAGATTGATTGGTCAGAATATTAAAGGTTGGAACTGAGCAAAGTAGGTGGAGTTGAGATGTAGATCAACCATGAGCAGACTCATGCTGGCACAGACTTCAGGGGCTGAATGGCCTCCTCCTGTTCATATGTTTCTCACGGTTGTAGAGTCATCATGCCCCATTCCATGGGTTCCCCCTTCCAGACTCCCCTCTGGCCTTGAAACAATCCATACTTTAATTGTAGGCCCCAGGGATTCAGACCTTGATTGTCATTTTAAAGCTTGGCAGTGTATAACACATCTGTGCAGAATGTAGTGTTAGTCATAGCTAGGGTGTAAAGAAAGATCAACATCCACAAAGTTCAGAATACTGTACACAAAACCATCTACTTCATTTAATGTTGATTCTTTCCTTTGCTCCTGCCATAATGTCAGTTTCTGTTTGCTTATCTCAGTCTGTTTAATCCTTTGCATGTTTTTCTATCTTTCTTGATAAAGCCTGGAAGGCTATTGTCCTCTTCCACATCAAACTACTTTAATGTTTAGAAATTCTGCATCATCCTCAAGATAAAAGGGGGGCGGTTTAGAATGGAGTTGAGGAGGAACTTCTTCACTCAAAGGGTGGTGAATCTCTGGAATTCTCTGCTCGTTGAAGTGGTGGAGGCTGCCTCGCTAAATATTTTTAAGACGCGGGTTGATGGGTTTTTGATAAGAGAGGGGATTAAGGGTTATGGGGAGAGGGCGGGAAAGTGGAACTAAGCAGCGACAGATCAGCCATGATCTTATTGAATGGCGGGGCAGGCTCGAAGGGCTAGATGGCCTACTCCTGCTCCTATTTCTTATGTTCTTATGTTCCTTTCTCTTTATATTTCTTCAAAGCCTTTAAACCAGTATTTCACCATTTTCTTCTGTTCAGTTGGCACTTTTCAATTCCTCCATGTATCTTCAGCAGGTACATCTAGTGTTCTCCTTTGTATCTGTTTTAATCCCATTTTCATTTGCCTCTAAATCAGAAGGTTGAGAGTTCAGGCTCCACTCTGTAAACTCAAGCACATAAACCAATACTTCAGTGCAGTACTGAGGGAGTGCCTTTAGAGATGGTGCACTGAGGTCCTATCCACCTTCTCTGGTAGACTTGTAACATATGTCTTTGAAGAAGGGCATGGCAGTTCTTCCATGTGCTTCTTTTGGTGACAAAATAAACTAAATCAGTAAATTGAGAGAGAATTTAAAAGACAGGCTATTAAAGCATCAAAGTAAATGGAATGCCAAAAGAAACTTAAAACATCAAAACGAAATGTGATGGAGGGGTGATTGGGCGGGAGGGGGGGAGGGGAGCGATTGGGGGGGGGCGGAAATGGGCGATAAGGCGGGGGGGGGCGGAAATGGGCGGTGGGGAAATGGTCGATAAGGAGGGGGGGTGGTGGGCACGGTGGTTAGCACTGCTGTCTCACGGCATCAGGCTTGGGTCACAGTCCGTACGGAATTTGTACATTCTCCCTGTGTCTGCGTTGGTCCCCCCACCCCCACCCCCACCCCCACCCCCACCCCCACCCCAAGCTTCAGTTTCATCCACAGTCTGAAACTCATGCTAGTTAAATGCATTGGCCGTGCTAAATTCTCCCTCAGTGTACTCAAACAGGCGCCGGAGTGTGGCGACTAGGGCATTTTCACAGTAACTTCACTGCAGTGTAAGCCTATTTGTGACACTAATAAATAAATAAGCTTTAAAACATACAGTGTCCAGTGGGCATGAAAGGCCACAGTTGCGAGAGCAGACTCTTATTCTCTTCCAGGGATATTTAGCAGCAAATGCAGCCACAGAGGAAAGATAGAATCATAGAATCCTAGAGTGCAGAAAGAGGCCATTTGGCCCATCAAACCTGCACCAATTACAATCCCACCCAGGTCCTATCCCCATAATCCAATGCATTTACCCTAGCTAGTTCCCCTGACACTAAGGGGCAATTCAGCATGGCCAATGCACCTAACCTACGCATCTTTGAACTGGGAGGAAACCCAGGCAGACATGGGAAGAACTGGCAAGCTCCACACAGACAGTGACCCAAGCCGTGAATTGAACCTGGGTCCCTGGAGCTGTGAAGCAGCAGTGCTAACCATTGTGCTGCCCGTTAGACAGTCAGGTTGGACGATCCCCCTCGACTACCCGCTGGCTGGGCTGATTAATGGCCAGTCAGGCCCACGATCATTGTTACTTATGAAATCCCTCTTTTAATTCCCTATCCATGTACTTGGCTTCCAGCATTCCACCTGTAATAGAATGTGTAATAATGCACTTCAGTGAAAGTGTGTACATTTATTACCTGGAGAGGTTGTTGAAACTGATTAGTTGTATGTCATAGACTAATTTATAACTGACCAGTCACAATTCAGTAGCTAGGAAAGGCAATCCCAAAATATGGGAATGCATTAGATCTGCACCTAAAAGAAATCAAAGCTTCTGGCAGTAATTGTCAGACTGAATGTAATTTACAAATTACAAACAACGGAATCAATCAAATCATACAGCACAAATTTTATCAAATTTGGAAGACGTTTTGCATGTGATTTCTCCCCTCAGCTGTCTGGCCATGGATAAGATGGCTAAAAAGAACTTGTAAGAGCACAAAACATTTGTAAAAATATTGTTAACTGACTCCAAGTTACCCTCTTTCCGAAATGCATTTATTAGGTTTTCCCCTTTCCAGTATATAAACCTCTGCCAGGGATTTGGAGTTTAGTGTCTCGAACCCACTGACCAGCCTAGTACTGCTCCCAGCCCACAGAGTACCCATTTCCTGCCCACTTTGACTTTGCTGAGTTAGCCAGGATTCTCTCAGACTCACTGTGTTCTCCCATTAATGTGCTCTCAGTGTTTTCCCCTGTCCACCCCCAGTATCGGTTCTTGTGCTACATTCAGCAAATACATCAGGAACTGTTGTCCCCGTGCTTTTGTTTAATTCAAACAAAGTGCTCAGTGCTTGGTCATGTTCTTTCAGATTGAAGAGGGTGTATCCCTTGCATATTAGTACATGGAGTTTTGAGTAAGCATAAGTGAGCCACATTATGAACCTGACTGGTATCTTAAATTGGTTCTTAATGTCATTCTTGGCACATTCAGATCTGTCCAGCAAGTGTTGCTCAGTCACAGATCACATCTAACTTTACACATTATGGCTGGAATTTTCCCATCTCACCCACCATGGGAATCGTAGCGGGTAGAGGGGTGGACCATGCAAAAGTCTGTTGACCTCTGGCAAAAATTTCCAGACTTGGGGTGAGTGCGGCTGGAAAATCCCGCCCTATGTTGCGAATTTTGCATGCGTGGGCTGGTTGGGAATGGGCTGTACTCTGCCTGTTGCAAACATCGGAAGGTATATGCTGTTTGATATGATCTACCAGTCATTGGTACAAATGGACTACATACCTAACATGACATTGACATTCATATACCACATTATTCAATTGTGTGATAGGTCAAAGGTCTTTCTGGCTTGCTGGCAGCATCCTCTTAGTGTTAGAATACCACTCGTCTTACTGCTGCATAGTAGCAGCGTGAAACAGCTAGCTTCATCTGTTGTGAAATTTCTGAGGTACGTTGTATGTAAGAGGTGTGGAGGTGTGGGGCGGTGGTGGTTTACCTTTGAAAATGTGGGAGTTTGTGGAGCCTGGCACAAATGTTAGTGAGAGCTAGACCAAGAATCATTCCATGGCAAAGGCAATAGTGTCATTGGAGTTGAATCAACTGAACAGCTTGCTGAGTTCATAAATTCAATGAATCCAGATTCAGACATTGGCATGTCTAGGTCACCATGATATAGAGACAAGGCACAAATGTCTGTGGCTTCCTTGAGCGGCACATTAGGGAAAAGGCCAGCAGTGTCGAAGGAGCATCTCGACGTGGCTTTGCTATTAAAATGCAAGTCCTGTAGCATCTTTGTGAAGATGAAGGAATCCTTCATCGTGAATGTGGTAATGCACTCAGAACTGGTTGTAGCAACTTGCAACCGTTTGGCCAATTTGTGTTGTATAGAAGCAATCATTGAAAATATAGGGCATAATAGGATATCATTGTTGTGTGTGTTGGGCAGTCCATGCATACGTGGATGCAGTGAGGGCAACTGTTATCAGGTACTCTACAAGGCAGCTTATTAGTCTGACAAAAGTCTTACAAATGTTTTTGCAACTTGCCTTTGGTAACTTTGGCAAAGGGACCCGGGTTCAGTTCGCGGATTGGGTTACTGTCTATATGGAGTCTGCACGTTCTCCTCATGTCTGCAATGGCTTTCCTTCGGGTGCTCCAGTTTTCTTCCACAGTCCAAAGATGTGTAGGTTAGGTTGATTGGCCATGCTAAATTAACCTTTAGTGTCAAGGGGATTAGCAAGGTAAATATGAGGAGTTACAGGAATAGGGCCTTGGTGGCCAGTGAAGGCTCAATGGGTTGAATGGCCTCCTTCTGCACTGTTGATTCTATGATATTCCATGTTATTCTATGTGCAGTCACACTCAGCTGTGCTTATAAATTTGAACCCATCATTACAGATGTGTATTTTGTCAATAGAAATGTGCTTGTGAGGATAGCTATTTCAGTCCCTTGTTGATGTTTCTGTCTTATTGGCCTTGCAATACTACCAGTTATTCATGCTGAATGTGAAAGTTGGACAAGTTATTTGGTATCTGGCACTATGCACATGCGAGATTAGCATGGCATGCTTTCAAGTAGTCAGTGTGTTCCTTGTATGCTGGTTGTGGCAGGCTAGCTGGAGTAGCTCAAACTCAGCAAATAATGTTCAATGTTAATAAGCAATTGCTGACTATCTCTAGTGTGCTAAGAATCACACAAACAATCAATTTAAGGTTATCAGAGAGACTTGCAATATAGCTCACTTATGCTTGCTAGAAGATACGTATTTATAGAAAGAAATCTCACAACACCAGGTTAAAGTCCAACAGGTTTATTTGATATCATGAGCTTTCGGAGTGCTGCTCCTTCGTCAGGTGAGTGGAGAGATAGGTTTCAAGGCATATATAGACACAGACACAATTGCAAGATAATGGTTGGAATGCAAGTCTTTACAGGTAATCAAGTCTTTACAGGGACAGATGATGCGAGTGGAGAGAGGATTAATTACAGGTTAAAGAGGTGTGAATTGTCTCAAGCCAGGACAGTTAGTAGGATTTTGAAGCCCAGGCTAAATGGTGGGGGTTTCAGGTAGTGTGACACGAACCCAAGATCCCAGTTGAGGCTGTCCTTACATGTGTGGAGCTTTGCTCAGCAATTCTGCGGTGTGTGTCTTGAAGGTCGCCTTAGAGAATAGATGCTGGTGCAAGCACCCGTGACTGGCTAATTCTGCATTCCTTTCTCTCCAAAGTGTTGACGTCCGTCAGGATGTGTGGTGACCTCAGACCAAGGAATCATTGAGTAAGCTCAGTGCCACATTTTGAAGCCTCAGACCGTACCTGAAATGCCATGCTTCCCCCTCAAAATAAGGGCATACCACTCAAAAAAACCAGAACCAGACTGAACTACTGCTAAGAGCTATCTATCCCATCTCCAAACTAGACCATGTTCCCTATCATATTGTATATCCTAGGCTTGAAAAGAAGTAAAAATATAAATCTAAATGTGTAAAGTGTATGTGAAAGGGATGAGGAATAATAATTGAAGCTTTCAGTGCTTGCAGAATCACATGCTCAAATCCACAAAATATCAGAGTACTTTGTATAAGAGAACTTGAGTTGGTGTTCTCGTTGATGCATTGTTTAGGCACTTTCTGATGTATCCTCCATCATATCTTAAGTAATGACATGGGAAATTTTCTAATTTTAACCTTAGAAAAAAGTCATGGATATTCTTCCTGTCAATTAAACCTTACTTCCAGCTGTTACTCTGTTTCTACTTTTCTTCATTATAAACTTCTCTATTCATATTCGTAATGCAAATGAATTATAAGCATTAATTTTTCTCCCCAAGTCACTCAACATGCTGCTGAACAATTATTACAATTTTTCTTCTTAGAAATTTCTAATGTCTAAAATAAGCATCCAAGTAATTGTTTAAAAAGATGCGTATTTCAGAAGCAAGTTCCATTGAATTTGATTTATCAGAATCATGTAGCACAGGAGGCTGAAAGCCCGCAGGAGGCTTTTCAGTCTGCCATGTCTTTGGCAGAGCTAAATTCTAATACCACTGACCTTTCCCATAGCCCTGCAAACCTCGTCTGTTCAAGGAAAATCCAATGGAACGTTATTCTGAACTCTGCTTCCACCACTCTTTCAGGCAGCACCTTCCAGGCCACAACTTGCTAGATGCAATAATTCCTCCTCACCTCCCTGCTGGTTCTTTCACCAATTATATCAGTGTCCCCTGGTCCACGACACTCCTGCCACAGGAGACAGTTTATCCTTATTTCCACTATCAAAACCTTCTTATACTTGAACATCACTACTAAATTTGTCCTTAACCTTCTGTTTTTATTATTAAAAGTCTCAGATGCTCTGAAAGTTCTAGGCTTAGGCTTGACCTTATCCAGATGTGTGGGCTGGATTTGGAATGGGGAAGCGCTGTGGGGTGTCTGTGTATGTGGAGTGTACTTAATTTTCCATAAAGCATCAATGCATGTCTGCCAGATATATCAGTGGGCAACTTTCTTTAGCTTCTAGGAGTTCCTATTCACTTATTGCACAATGTGGAACTAAAAGAGGACATATTTCAAAAGCTTTGGAGAGGGTACAGAAGAGGTTTACCAGGGTGTTGCCTGGGTCTGGAGGGTATTAGCTATGAGGAGAAGTTGGATAAACTTAGTCAATGGGATGCTGAAGGTTGAGGGGTGACCTGATAGAGATCTATAAGATTATGAGTGGCATAGACAGAGTGGCTAGTCAGTTGCTCTTTCCTAGGATAGAAAAGTCAAGTACTGGGGGACGTAGGTTTAAGGTGCATGGGGAAAAGTTCAGAGGAGATGTACATAAAACTTTTCTACACAGGGTGGTGAATGTCTGCCTGGGGAGGTGGTGGAGCAGGTATGATAGCAGCATTTAAGGGGCAACTAGACAAATACGTGAATAGGATGGGAATGGAAGGCTGTGGACTCCATTAGTGCATACAGTTTTAGTTTAGGCAGGCATCATGATTGGTGCAGGCTTGGAGGGCCAAAGGGCCTGTTCCTGTGCTGTACTTTTCTTTGTTCTTCACTCAGGTAAAGTTAATTGCGTTTTCCCTTGAAGCAGCAAAGGTTTTGTGAATGTATGTGCCTTTATGTATGAGGAGAAATGATTAAACTGAGCATTTTTGCTCACATTGATGGTTTTCAACAGACCAAGTTGTGGCCTGGAAGGTGCTGCCTGAAAGGGTGATGGAAGCAGATTTCAGAATAACGTTCCATTGGATTTTCCTTGAACAGAAAAGGTTTGCGGGGCAATGGGGAAAGGTCAGTGGTAATAGAATTAATCGGTTAGGAAAGACCATGAATTTTGAACCTATCTTGCTATCGTGCCTGTTTCCTTGACAATTAGAAAAGGTAATGATCCTAATTGCTTCCACTGGTGAGACACTGATTCTAATTACCAACGACTAGACTTTCACAAGAAGGTGATTAAAGTTATAATGGGATTTTCAGCATTCGAGATATACGTAACCGTGATCTCTGTCAGGGACTTGGGTGCATGCCAGGGCTATGTAAACTGGAAGCTAATCAAAAAAATCCCTTTGCTGCTTCTGAGAAAACTTTTTCCAGTCTTCCTTTCAAACTGTCTCAGTCAAGATGTGGCAATTCTACCTCTACACTCCAGTATCCCTCACAACAGTGCAACCTCTGTCTTAGGGTGAACAATACTACAGGAACTTTCTGTATGTTTAACGGATGGGCTCAAAGTGTCGAAAGATTTTCAAGTTGAGTTTATGTTTGATAATCATCATATTTACATTTTTAAACTGTCCAACGTATTTACAATTTGTTGCTTTTCTCCTTATCATTTCTTGTTTAAGGTTGAAACTGGAATCAGTGTTGGTGCCAAGCTCTCTTCCTGGGAGTGTTTATTGTCACATTACAGGACAGACCAATCCTCATTTCAGTGTTAATAATTTGTAACTGACTATTAGAATAAGAACATAAGAATAAAATTTAACCTTGTCATTTCAAACCCTATTTCTGTAAAAAAAAATTTATTCATGGGACATGGGTGTGGCTGGCTGGCCAACATTTATTGCCCATCCCTAGTTGCTTGAGGACAGTTTAGAGACAACTACATTGCTGTGGTTCTGGAGCCACGTGTAGGTCAGCCCAGGTAAGGGCTTCTCTAAAGAACATTTGTGAACCAAATGGGTTTTTCCAATAATCGACAATGGTTTCATGGTCATTGGTAGATTCTTAATTACAGTTTAAAAAAATTGAATTCAAATTCCACCATCAGCCATGGTGGGATTCAAACCCAGATGGTAATTCAGCAAGGGTATTATCATACTGAGCTACCAGGAACAGAGGAATTGCTCTACCAAAAAAGATGGTCAACTGATTTTGCCTTCGATCATCTTGGTAGTCACGCTGTACCACTATATTCTGCAGTGTCTCCTTTCCTTCTCTATGAATGGTGTGCTTTGTCCATATAGCGCGCAAGAAACAATACTTTTCACTGTATACAGAGATCTTGGCACTCTTCCAATTCTGGCCTCTCCCAGACCTCCAATTTCCTTCACCCCCGCCATCTGTGTCTTAAGCCGATTCAGCCCTAAACTCTGGAATTCTTTGGTTGAACTTCTTTGCCTTTCTGCCTCTTTCTCTTGTCCTTAAAATCTCCCTCCTTAACCAAGGAGGGAGATTTGTCCAAACCGATCCTCTTTATGAGGCTTGGTGTCAGATGCTTCTGTGAAGCATCTTGGGATGTTTTATTGTGTTAAAGGTGCTTGATAAGTGCAAGTCATCTTAAAACAGGAAACCCAAATGAATGTATACACAGAATGATCGAGGGGATTGGATAACAAAGAGTCATGATGTTATTTGGACTTATTCTCCCTGGAAACGAGAGGACCATGCTTGCTGTTTTCAGAATTCCTACGTGACTGGATAATGTCGACTATAACATACAGTCCCACCTTGTCCAGAGCACCATGCCTGAGTTGAGGGAGTAAACTCAATGAGCAAACGGGGAACAGACCACCGAGGGAAAAGGTGGAAGAAGTTGCTACTGATTCATTCAAATGCAAAAATCAATAGGTTTCTTTCAGATAATAGCATTTTGGGATCACCAGAATGAGTAATTTGAAGCATGATGTGTGATCTGATTTGATTTATTATTGTCATATATATCGGGATACAGTGAAAAGTATTTTTTCTTGCGCACTATACAGACAAAGCATATGGTTCACAAAGTACATAGGGGAGAAAGAAAAGAGAGAGTGCAGAATGTAGTGTTGCAGCCGTAGCTAGGGTTAGAGAAAGAACAACTTAATATAAGGTAGGTCCATTCAAAAGTCTGACAGTAGCAGGGAAGAAGCTGTCCTTGAGCCGGTTGGTATGAGATCTCAGACTTTTGTATCTTTTTCCCGACGGAAGAAGGTGGAAGAGAGAATGTCTTGGATACTTGGAGTCCTTGAATATGCTGGCTGCTTTTCCGAGGCAGCGGGAAGTGTGGACAGAATCAATAGACGGGAGGCTGGTTTGTGTGATGGATTGGGATACATTCACAACCCTTTGTAGTTTCTTATGGTCTTGGTCAGAGCAGGAGCCATACCAAGCTGTGATACATCTGGAAAGGATGCTTTCTCTGGTGCATCTGTGAAAATAGGTGAGAGTCATAGCAGACATGCTGAGTTTTCTTAGCTTTCTGAGAAAGTAGAAGTGTTGATAGGCTTTCTTAACTATAGCGAAGGTGTAGAGGGACCAGGACAGGTTGTTGGTGAAGTGGACGCCTAGAAACCTGAAATTCTTGACCATTTCCACTTCATTCCCATTGAAGTAGACAGGGGCACGTGTGATCCATCTTTAGGAGGAACAGGTGACTTCTGGTTCCTCAGCTTTCCTCACCACTGAGTGTTCATACACTGATTGATTGAGATAGATTGTCATAGTATTATCGATTTGATTTATTATTGTCACATGTATTAGTATACAGTGAAAAGTATTGTTTCTTGCATGCTATGCAGACAAAGCATACCGTTCATAAAGAAGGAAAGGAGAGACTGCAGAATATTGTGGCACGGTATGACTACCAAGATGATTGAAGGCAAAATCGTTAATCTTTTTTGGTAGAGTAATTCCTCTGTTCCCAATAGCTCAATATGATTACACCCTTGTTGGATTACCATATCTGCTTCTGAGTAGCACACTTGTCCAGGCCTTGAAAAGGGTGTACAGGGGTGCGGTTCACTTAGAATGCACGCACTTGTTGGACCATATGGCCTGCTTCTGTTTTGTAATGATTCTATAAGCAGGCTAAAGAGATTTAAATAGAGTGCTGCAAGGTTTGAGGGGGGGTCAATAAGGAGCAAGTGTATTCCAGAGCCAGGAGTCATAGCAATCAGAAGGCAAAGCATTTCAGACCATTGGCAAAAATGTCAGCAGGATGATGAGGAGAAACCTCTTGATTCAGTGAGTTGTTATAATCTCGATTGTACTGCCGGAATACAAATCTGATAGAACTTTCCAAAGCGAAATGGATTAAGGAAGGAAAGCCTCAGGGGCATGGGGAGAGAGAGCAGTGAATAGGATTAATTACGTGTTAGAGTTGTATTCTCTGGAATTTGGGAACTTAAGGAGTGATTTGATCAAAGTTATTCAGAGGGACTAGATAGGATAGACTGAAATAAATTGTTTCTGCTGATGGAGAATCCAGGACATTGTCAACCAATTAGAATCTGACCTTTCAGAAGTGAAATTAAGTAGTAAATCTGCACACACAGGACTGTAAAAGTTTGGAACTCTTCCGTAAACAGCAATTGATGGCAGCTCAGTTGTTAATTTTAAATGTGAGCTTGAGGGTTTCTGTTATCCAAAGGGATACACGCAGTTGGGTCACATATCAGGCCCATTTCCATTGAATAGTGGGCGGGCAGGCGATTTTGTTTCTCCAGCTCTATCAATGAGCCAGCACAAACACGATGGATCGAACAGCCTCCAAGCGCTGTGAGATTCTGTGTGCCTATATAACACTAAGGGGAGGACAGGAGGTGAAGCAGCACAGCTCAGTCTGTTGACTGCACGGTGAAAGATCTGATTATTCTGATCTCTTTCCCATTTCCGTTCAGGTTTGGATGAGGCCATCAGAGGCAGAAATTTACCAAAGATGACACAGAGTGACAGCGTGCCTTGTGATGCCGTGGGTAGAAGGATCATCTATCGGGATGAATATGGGACCGTTCGCTTTGTGGGAACAGTCCCACCGGCAGCAGGTATGATTCAAATCTCACAATCCTTTCTGAGTCCGCTCATGGCCATTGAAGTAGTCCTCAGATTAAAGGAAAGGTCTGAGATACGGACTTGAATATTGGACCTACTTAAGAATGAGCAGCTACTGAGAGTTGGGACCAAGGAGAAGTTAGAAAGGGAGAGAGTTTAAGCTGATAGGAAGAATCGAGATTCAAGGAGCCTCTAAAATAATCCACAGAAGGGTCAACACAAAAATGGAACCAGAGAGAAGGAATTTAACAAGCCCCTGGGAGATGAGGAAAAAATGGATGAGAATTTAATAGGAGTTGGAAAAGATGGAACATTTTATAAGGCAGAGAAAAAGTGGGGGAGTAGAGAGGAAGAGAGGGAAAAAAGAGAAACTCCGATAAAGAAGCTGAAGTTAGATGAATATTGAATGTTAAAGTTACAAAAAGTCATTCCGTCCATAAGGTTCAGCTGCCTGGCATTTCAGCTCATCCAGCCAGCATCCAAATGTAGCTAAGTCTACCCTAGTGCCTGTGATGGAAAGCAGCACAACAGAGACATTCACAACCCTTTGTAGTTTCTTATGGTCTTAATCAGAGCAGGAGCTCTGAGGTAGAATTTCAACTGGCAAAACCTTGAGGGTAATGTTGAACTTCACTGCTGGAGTTAATGAGGAACCATTTACCCATTCATTCTGAAATCTGTCCAGTTTTCATCTGACTGCAATTAAAAGAATAAAAAGCCGGTGAGATCAGATTGGCAGGCATTCCAGATTGAGCCCTTACATATCAACCACAAAATCACTGGAATATGCAATGAGCCGGTACATAATTATTCATTGCACGTTTTGGATTGCCTTTGCGAGCTAAAGGCAGCACACTGGGGCAGATGGACACAGCAAGTACTGATGGCAATGTGGAACAAGGTATTCGTAATAAAGCCCCTCATTGCTGAAGTGCACTTATACACAGGAGAGCAGAAAGGAGACCTAAATTGGGGTTAAAGGAGAGGAAATTCATCTTGTGGAAAAAGAGTTAGATCTTGAAAAAAGGGGGAAATACCAACTGTACTTATCAAGATTAGTGTCTGTCTTGTTGAAGTTGTACAAGACCTTGGTAAGGCCACACTTGGAATACTGTGTACAGTTCTGGTCACCCTATTATAGAAAAGATATTATTGAACTAGAAAAAGTGCAAAAAAGATTTACTGGAATGCTACTAGAAGTTGATGGTTTGAGTTATAAGGAAAGGCTGGATAGACTAGGAGGCTTAGGGGTGATCTTATAGAGATCTATAAAATAATGAGGGGTATAGATCAGCTAGATAGTCAACATCTTTTCCCAAAGGTAGGGGACTCTAAAACTAGAGGGCATAGGTTTGAGGTGAGGGGGAGAGATACAAAAGGGTCCAGAGGGACAATTTTTTCACACAGAGGGTGGTGAGTATCTGGAACAAGTTGTTAAAGGTAGTAGTAAAGGCGGGTACAATTTTGTCTTTTAAGAAGCATTTAGACAGTTACATGGGTAAGATGGGTTTAGAGGGATATGAGCCAAATGCGGGCAATTGTTACTAACTTGGTGGTTAAAAAAAGAGTGGCATGGACAAGTTGGGCCAAAGGGCTTGTTTCCATGCTGTAAACCTCTGTGATTGTTGAAGTAGTTTTGTAACAGCTCACAGTTTGAAGTGATGTGATAAGTAAGCTTTAGAATATATAAGTAACAAGATTTGATAAGCATTGTAAAGGGGGAAATAAATACAGCCAATAAAAATACATCATTTGTTTTGAAGGAATCTGGCTGGGAGTGGAATGGGACAATCCTGAACGAGGGAAGCACAATGGGACACATGAGGGCGTGCAGTATTTCCAGTGCCGGTAAGTGAATCTCTCTGCAGAATTTTCTTCAGTTATGTGAACCGTAACCATTTAAAATGCATCTCTTTGTGTCTGCAATCGTTCTGTCCCTGTGCTTCAACACTGAGAGAGTGGGAAGGTGCCTGGAAAGCAGACCACTGCCAATCCTGTTCTTTTCTTTGGTTCCGAAACATCCTGTTCTTGTCTCCTCACGCTCTGTCCTGGATACCCCGACTGGGTGTTTGGGAACTGGAACGCTCTGGAGAGAAGGCTCCTTAGAGGATACCTCAGCCCCGTCTGCGCTTACACACCTCCCTGCAAGTAGCACTTGCACACACCTGGACAACAGGTCCTCCCGTACATTCTCATCTGCAGAATAAGAACATAAGAAATAGGAGCAGGAGTAGGCCATCTAGCCCTTCGAGCCTGCCCCGCCATTCAATAAGATCATGGCTGATCTGTCGTGGCTCAGTTCCACTTTCCCGCCCTCTCCCCATAACCCTTAATCCCCTCTCTTATCAAGAACCCATCAACCCGCTTCTTAAAAATATTTAGCGAGGCAGCCTCCACCACTTCAACGGGCAGAGAATTCCAGAGATTCACCACCCTTTGAGTGAAGAAGTTCCTCCTCAACTCCGTTCTAAACCGCCTCCCCTTTATCTTGAGGCTGTGCCCCCTAGTCCTACTGTCTTTTTTGAGCGGGAAGAGTCTCTCCACCTCTATCCTATCCATCCCATTCATCATCTTATACGTCTCAATGAGATCTCCCCTCATTCTTCTAAACTCTAACGAGTACAAGCCCAGTTTATTCAGCCTCTCCTCATAGCTCAATCCCCTCAACTCCGGTATCAGCCTAGTAAACCTCCTCTGCACTCCCTCCAGGGCTAAAATATCCTTGCGCAGGTGCGGCGCCCAAAACTGCACACAGTACTCCAGCTGCGGCCTCACCAATGCCCTATACAGCTGCAGCAAGACCTCCCTACTTTTATATTCAATCCCCCTCGCTATGAAGGCCAGCATCCCATTAGCCTTCCTGACCACCTGCTGCACCTGCAAGCTGGGTTTTTGCGACTCATGCACAAGGACCCCGAGGTCCCTCTGCACCGTCGCCTGCTGCAGTTTTTCGCCACGTAAGTAATAGTCCTTCCTACCAAAATGGACCACCTCACACTTGCCAACATTAAATTCCATTTGCCATTTCCTGGCCCATTCGCCCAGCCTATCTAGATCCTTCTGCAGACTCTCCACACCCTCCGCACAATTTGCCTTTCCCCCAATCTTGGTGTCATCAGCAAATTTCGACACCCTGCACTCGGTTCCCTCCTCCAGATCATCTATATAAATGGTAAATAGCTGAGGCCCCAGCAGCCACGTCCCACAGAGGGAGAGAGGAGGAGTTTGGAGCAGTAACGTTATTCACTGACACTACTGAGTCAGTGATATATTCCTGATGGGCAAGTAGTTTAGACGTCGTATATTTGATTTAAATATGCATATAAAATGAATACCAAACACTTGCACTAATTGTTTTAGAGAAATAGATAAATGTAAAAAGACATTGCAGTCAGGCATTGGGGCAGCACAGTGGTTAGCACTGCTGCCTCACAGCACCAGGGACCCGGGTGCGATTCCCGGCTTGGGTTCACTGTCTGGGTGCATGTTCTCCCCATGTCTGCATGGTTTCCTCTGGGTACTCCGGTTCCCTCCCACAGTCCAAAGATGTGCAGTTTAAGTGGATTGACCATGCTAAATTGCTCCTTAGTGTCAGGGGGACTAGCTAGTGTGTAAATGCATGGGATTATGATATAGTGGGTGGGATTGTCATCAGTGCTGACTCGATGGGCCGAATGGCTTCCTTCTGCACTGTAGAATTCTATGATTCTATGTATTCCTGATGGGCAAGCAGTTTATAGGTGCCATATATTGATTTATATGTATATAAAAGGAATACCAAAGACTTCCACTACTTGTTTCAGGGAAATACCATAACCACCATATCACCATTCCTGTTATCATTTGATTTGATTTATTATTGTCACATATTTTAGTATACAGTGAAAAGTTATTGTTTCTTGCGCTATACAGACAAAACATACTGTTCATTGAGAAGGAAAGGAGATGGTGCAGAATGTAGTGTTACAGTCGTAGCTAGGGTGTAGAGAAAGATCAATTTGGTGTGAAGGTGGTCCATTCAAAAGTCTGACAAAAGCAGGGAAGAAGCTGTTCTTGAGTCGGTTGGTATGTGACCTCAGACTTTTGTATCTTTTTCCTGATGGAGGAAGCTGGAAGAGAGAATGTCTGGGGGGGGGGTGGTGTCCTTTATTACGTTGGCTGTTTTGGCGAGGCAACGGAAAGTGTAGACAGAGTCAATGGATGGGAGACTGGTTTGGATGATGGAATGGGCTACGTTCACAACCCTTTGTAGTTTCTTGTGGTCTTGGGCAGAGCAGGAGCCATACCAAGCTGTGATACATCCGGAAAGAGTGCTTTCTATGGTGCATCTGTAAAAGTTGGTGAGAGTCGTAGCTGACATGCCAAATTTCCTTAGCCTTCTGAGAAAGTTGAGGCATTGGCGGACTATCTTAACTAAGAAAGCTCATCACAAAAGATAGTGATCTTTTTCCGTATTCATGTAAAAATAAAGGCCCCCTCCTCTCCTATATAATCTTGAGGTATATCAGCTGGCCTGCCAACCTGTTTTGATGCCAGAGACCAATTGCTCCAGACACTGACTGCTTTTCTTCACCATTTTGGTGGTGAAATTGCTGGCAATAGAAGTGAGTACATGACGCTAATTTGGAAGGAATGCAATGGTTCTAAATACCTACACCTCTTTGTGTCAGTCACCCCACAGGTGGTTCATTCATTCGCCCTCAGAAGGCAAACTTTGGAGTAGATTTCCTGTCGGCAGTGAGGGACCGCTACGGGCAGGAGGGCAATCAGGGAATACAGGACTGCCGGGGCAATCCCCTTCGCTGGGGCAAGAAACCTATTGAATTTTTGGGAAGTCAAGACGTTAAACAAAGGTAATCACAGACTGGCACGTACAGAAAGAGATCACGTGGCTAATCTTGTCCATTCTGTCTCTTTGAAACATCTGCTCAACTAGGCATAGTCCCCCTGTTTATCAAAATGTAACATGTATCATATACACAGAAAGGGAGAGGGGTGACACGGAGGCACGGTGATTAGTGCTGCTGCTTCACAACGCCAGGGACCCACAACTCACAAGATACAACACACAGATCCAATGTAATCCTTTACACTTCCCTGTATTGTTTGGGAATTTGAGATTTGAACAAAGAAAGGGTCTCAGCTTGGGTCACTTTCTGTGTGTAGTCTGCATGTTCTCCCCATGTCTGTGTGGGTTTTCTCTGGATGCTCCGGTTTCCTCCCACCTGATTAGATGCATTGGCCATGCTAAATTCTTCCTCAGTGTTACCCGAACAGGCGCCGGAGAGTAGCGACGGGGGGATTTTCATTGTAACTTCATTGCAGTGTTAATGTAAGCCTACTTGTGACACCAATAAGTAAATTTAAAAACTTTAAATTAAAAAAATTGATAGTTACCTGTTTTGTCTTATCGTTATCTTTCCTTTCATGTTCATTTATATTCTTTGTTTCGTCCTATATTACCCAGCCATGGAGTCGAGGTATTTTTCTTTCATTATCTTTGTACACCAGAGTTGAGAACTCTGAATAAAGATTTCCTAAAGGTTTTATCACATGACCTCCCAGCGCCAACCACACCCTTTCCTCCCTCCCAGTGAAATGGCTTTTGTTATCTATCTCTGAGTATTTTTATAATTAATGAACAGGTATCTTTTTAAAAATAAACATGATTTTTCCACACAACAATGTCTAGGAAATTCAATCCTCGGAGACTCCAGCAACCCTGGAGGGTTGGCAACCCTGTTTTACACTCGACCCTTTTTGATAGTTGGTGTGTGTTTTGTGTTCTGTTTTGTTTATAACATTTATTTTATTACTTATTTACTAGTGTCACAAGTAGGCTTACATTAACACTGCAATGAAGTTACTGTGAAAATCCCCACCACACTCTGAGGGAGAATTTATCACGGCCAATGCACCTAACCAGCATGTCTTTCAGACTGGGAGGAAACCATAGCACCCGAGGAAACAGGGAGAATGTGAAAACTCCATACCGTGACCCAAGCCCAGAATCTAACGCGGGTTCCCGGTGCTGTAAGGCAGCAGTGCTAACCATTGTGCCACCAATTAAGTAAAGAAAAATGTTGAAGTGGATCTGAAAGAGAGGACAGCCCACACAAGCATCTGAAAGACAGCATATCTGATAGTATAGTGTTTCCACAACTCTCAAGATACAACACACAGGTCCACTGTTATTGTTTACACTTCCTTTTATTGTAAGAAGTCTCACAAAAACCAGGTTAAAGTTCAGTAGGTTTATTTGGAATCATGAGCTTTCGGAGCGCTGCTCCTTCCTCAGGTGAGTCACTCAAGTACTGATCCAAGAATTTATCAAAATACTCATCCAGATATTGTTTAGAGGATGTGAGGCAACCTGTCTCCACCAACCTCCCAGGCAGCGCACTCCAGACTAGCACCACCCTCTGGGTAAAACTGTTTTTCCTCACATCTCCCCTAAACTTCCTGCATCTCACTTTGAACCAATGTCCCCTCATAACTGACCCCTCAACTAAGGGGGACAGCTGCTCCTTATCCACTCTGTCCATAATCTTGTTCACCTCGATCAGGTCATCCCTCAGTCTTCTCTGCGCCAGAGAAAACCACCCAAGCCTCTCCAATCTCTCGTCATAATTTAAACGTTCCATTCCGCGCAGCATCCTGGTGAATCTCCTCTGCACCCCCTCCAGAGCAATCTCATCCTTCTGATAATGAGCCGACCAGAACTGCACCCAGAGCTCCAGCTGTGGCCCCAACAAAGTTCTCTACAACTCCAACATGACTTCCCTGCTTTTATAATCCATGCCTCGACTGATAAAGACAGGGGTCTTGTATCCTTTTTTACCATGCTACCAGCCTGCCCTTCCGCTTTCAGAGATCTGTGGAGAAAGTTTATTTATTAGTCGCAAATAAGGTTTACTTTAACATTGCAATGAAGTTGCTATGAACGTTCCCTAGTCACCACACTCCAGCACCTGTTCGGATTAATGCACCTAACCAGCACGTCTTTCAGACTGTGGGAGGAAACCCATGCAGACATGGGGAAAACGTGCAAACTCCACACTGACAGTGACCCAAGCAGGGAATTGAACCCGGATCCCTGGTGCTGTAAGGCAGCAGTGCTAACCACCGTGCCACCCCGTCAAACCCCTTCACTTCCTTCACATGTGCATTAGTGAAGTTATACTTCAGAATCATATCACACACACACCGAATGTGACTTGTTTCTGTCCATGCCAGGAAACAAGGGGATGAGGAATGTGATCATTCATTTTTTGAACCTTTAGATTGTGCTTCGTGTTTCGCTCTTTCTCGTGCACTTAAATGTCACTTAACTGAAAACTGATGATTTTTAACACGCGTTACTCTGTTATAATAGGAGGCAGCTGTAACCATGCCTTACTGTCTGTGTCTGTCTGTCTCCTATACAGGCAGCTGTAACCGTGCCTTATTGTCTGTGTCTGTTTGTCTCCTGTACAGGCAGCTGTAACCATGCCTTACTGTCTGTGTCTGTTTGTCTCCTATACAGGTGGTTTGATGCGTTGTTGGTTGTTTCAGTCAGTGCGTGTCAAGTGAGTCACGCCAACGAGGAGGATGAGATCTCCAACGTCTGCCCCAGTATCCTTCCAGTATTAATTTAGCTGCACTGGTTAAAAAGAGCACCAGTGTCTGTTAGAACAATGAAGTATGCTTTTTTTAAGTAAAACCCCTAATATATTTCTGAGCCGTTGTAAAGTCCCCAACCCTTGTGGACATAAAAGATTGGCAGATAGGCACGGGAAACAGGCCCTTTGGCCCAACGAGCCCGCACCGCCATTTTAACATTGTGAGTGCCCTCCTGTACCCATGACCTTTGTCTACGCCTATTGGGGAAGATTGAGGGAAGACTAATTTAGGGACAATTTGTTACACCAATCAGCCTAAGAGCACGTCTTTGGGATATGGGAGGAAACCGGAGAAAACCCACGCAATCACGGGGAGAATGTGCAAACTCCCACAGACACTGGCCCAAATCCATGTATCTGCACAGCAAACAGTGATGGTCACTGAGCTATCAAGTTGCCCGTCAGATGGTCCAGTTTAAGCGTACACTAACGACGTGAAGCATTAGGCAACTTTCGAGGCAAAGACCATCTAGGTGCCTCTGCCCATATTATGAAGCACAGTGAGAAGTCTCACAACACCAGGTTAAAGTCCAACAGGTTTATTTGCTATCATGACTTTTGGAGCACTGCTCCTTCATCAGGTCAGGATAAAGGAGCAGCGCTGTGAAAGCTCGTGCTTGGTCTGAATCTTATATGAAGTCTTAGAGTGGGCTAGAATGACCCTGGCAGATAACTGAGGTGAAGCTTTGGCCACACTCATCACAGTGTGAAATTCTGCAGTTTGTGTTGCTGGTGGGCTTTCCTCCAAGGTGATGCCTGGGTTACACAGGGAAGCATCGGCAGCAATAGAACATTCTTCGGAGAATCTCTCTTTATTCGGACTCCGTGATCATGGCTATTTTCCATATGGTCTCAAGTCAATCTCATTGTCTGTATCAGTTTTAAAAACTTTTGTTCAAGGAACGTGAGCGTTGCTGGCTGGGCCAGCATTTATTGCCCGCCCCTGAGGGCATTTAAGAGTCATTGCTGTGGATCTGGATTCACATGTAGGCCAGACCAGTTAAAGATGACAGATTTCCTTCCCTGAAGAACATTAATGAACCAGATGGGTTTTTACGACAATTGACAATGGTTTCACGGTTGTCATTAGACTTTTAATTCCAGATTATTTTTTAATTGAATTCAAATTCACCAAGTGTCGTGGTGGGATTCGAATCTGGGTCCCCAGAGGATTAACCTGGGTCTCTGGATTGCTACTTGTCTAGTGACTATACCACAACGTCACTGTCTCCCTGCAACTTGAGTGGGATGTACTGCCATCTGTGGTTGGGAGGAGAGCCAGAACTTCACTTACACTGTATGGAAATCACTGTGGAAAGATCCATAAAACATTATTCCAAGCTGACTTAAAGAACCCAGTTCATCATCAGACAACAACTACTTGCATTTATAAATAAATTAATATAGTAACATGTCCCAAAGCGGCACTCCATAGCAGCATTGCAGGCAAAATTTGACACAGTATTAGGACTGATGATCAAAAGCTTGATCCAAGAGGTAGATTTCAAGGAATGTCTTAAAGAAGGAAAAGGAGCTAGAAAGACACAGTGATTAAAGGAGGGAATTCAGGAACTTTAAGCCTCTGCAGTTGACTTTACACTTGGTTTCTGATCAGGCTTGCTTTGTGGTTAAACTCTTACAGGTTTGCTAGAAGGTGGAAAGTTAGGTGCCTCACTTGGCCAATGTGAGACTTCTTCATATTAAACACAACCAATGGCCAGAGCTCTACCCCAAACAATCATCAGTAACTGCATCCAAACACAGATTGTATCAGAATCCCGGGCACTGAGTGGTTTACGGCCAAGCTGGCAGTGGGATCAACAGCCTGTTTAGCGAAGCCCTGCATCAGGAAATCCTGTCCTAACAGGAGGCTGACAGGGAGACTGTCTGGGATAGATGGGAAGAATGCAGATAGCTGTTTACAGGGATATACCACTTTAACCAGCAGGTGGAGCAATTGGAGTACATCATGAATATGATGCCTGCCCTTGTTCAAATACTACTGCAGCAGAACGACTGATAGCCTGACTGAGAGCAGCTACCCTGCAATATTCTGGGGAGGCAGTGGCCTAGTGGTATTATCACCGGACTGTTAATCCGGAAAGTCTGGGGACCCGGGTATCTGGAACTTAGAATCTACTGGGCGGTACAGTGGTTAGCACTGCTGCCTCACAGCGCCAGGGACCCAGGTTCGATTCCCGGCTTCGGTCACTGTCTGTGTAGAGTCTGCACGTTCTCCCCATGTCTATGTGAGTTTCCTCCTGTGTCTGTGTGGGTTTCCTCCCTCAGACCAAAGATGTGTGGGTTAGGTGGATTGGCTATGCTAAATTGACCCTTAGTGTCAGGGGGATTAGCAAGGTAAATACGTGGGGCTACGAGGATAGGTGCTGGGATTGTGGTTGGTGCAGACTTGATGGGCCAAACTGCCACCTGTATACTGTAGAGATTCAGTGATTCTATACTGATGACCAAGAAACCATTGTCGATTATCAGAAAAACCCATCTGGTTCACTAATGTCCTTTAGGGAAGGAAATCTGCCATCCTTACCTGGTCTAGCCTACATGTGACTCCAGAGCTGCAGCAGTGTGGTTGATTCTGACTGCCCTCGGACAAATAGGGATGGGGCAATAAATGCTGGCCAGCCAGTGGCACCCATGTCCCATGAATGAATTAAAGTAAAATATTGCTTGTCTGGCCTGGTCCACAGGACCATCTGGGACCTTGCTTCCAACAGCTTTGATAAGTTTAAAGACCATCTTGCAGTTGTGAAGCTGGGCTGTCTTTTCAGTTCCTGTGTTGACGGGGTATCGATGGGCTACTGTGTTTCCCTACATTACAGCAAGTGACTGCACTCACTTCATTGGTTGTAGTTTAGAATGTCCTGAGGTTGTAAAAGATGCTAAAAATATAAATTGTTTCCTTCATTTCCCTTCAGCACACTGCATATCTATTTTAAAGAGATTAATGCATCTATTCATTATTATACAACGCTTTGCAGCTTAGCATGTTGTTATTGCAGGATAGGGGAATCATACCTTGATATAAGGTATTGGGTAACTTGTAGATAAGGCAGGTTTGTCAAATCTATTCCTTCACCATTTTCTTTCAGACATTATAGAGCTGGATTTGGCCAAGAACTTGATTAATTCCTGGGATAAGGTAGCACAAATTACTCGGCAATTAAGAAAACTCGAACATCTTGATCTGAGGTACGCAATCTGTGTAAGGTACTGAGGGGCTGGTAATGCTGTCAGAATCTGTTGGTATCACACCCATTTTATTTATGGTGAAGAGGGAGAGTAGAATCAAAACAAATTTAAAGTTTTAAAGTTTCAGTTTATTCATTTATTAGTCAAAAGTAGGCTTACATTAGCACTGCAGTGAAGTTAGTGTGAAAATCCCCTGGTTGCCATACTCTGGTACCTGTTTGGGTACATGGAGATAGAATTTAGCATGGCCAACGCACCTAACCAGCACGTTTTTTGGACTGTGGGAGGAAACCGGAGCACCCGGAGGAAACCCACACAGACATGGTGAGAACATGCAGACTCCGCACAGATATTGACCCAAGCTGGGAATCAAACCCAGATCCGTGGCTCTGTGAGGTAGCAGTGCTAACCACTGTGCCATCGTGATGCTCCCAAAGCAATGGGTGCAAGAAAATAATTAATTACTTGATTTGAAGTGAAATTTATTTAACTTGACCATTGAGGAAGAAAGATGTGCTGGTTAGGCAGATTGGCTGTGCTAAGTTACTCTTCGTGTCAGGGGAATTAGCAGAGTAAATGCAAGGGGTTATGGGGATAGGGCCTGGATGGGATTGTGGTCGCAGGCTCGATGGACCGCACTGTGTGATCCTACGATAACTTTAAAATTAGAGTTAGACTAACTAGTGTTGATGTCAAGAAACACTTTCTCAGACAAAGGATGGTGGAAATTTGGTGCTGTCTCTCCCAGACAGCTCCTGGGGCTGAGGGCAATTGAAAATCTCAATACCGAGATAGATGGGCTTTTGTAAGGCAAGGGTTATGGAGCCCAGGAAGGTAAATAAGATACACACCAGTGCTAATCTAATTAAATATGGAATAGGCTTAAGGGGCTGAAATGCCTTCTGCTATTTCTGTTATTTTTAATTCAGTGCACTTTATGAAATGCTGCACAAACATTTATCAGTCATCAGTGTGAGATAGCTGAACCTTTTCAGGGTGATTAACATGTTCCGGAGTGCTTCTATCCAGCCGGAAGATGGACATTCTCTTCCCCAACCTGACAGCAACATGGAGTCATCACTTCTATTTGATAAGAGTACCTTCTTTTTTTGTTTTTGAAGCTAATACATTGTAATGTGCACATTGAAATATATTTTATGAGGCAATTTTTTGATTGCAGCTCCAAATATATTTTTTATTTAGTGAGGCATATATCTCATGAAGCATCAGCTGAGCATATTTGGTCATTGGAAGACTGCAGGATTGGTTCCCGCTCCCAGAGTCCTGAGTTTATAATCCATGCTGACACTCCCTGTGCAGTACAGAGGGAGTGCGACAGTATCAGAAGCGTTTTGGATGAAAATTTAAACCGAGATCCCCGTCAGCCCCCTCAGGGGGACATTAAAGGTCCCACAGCCACTATTCAAAGAATCACAAGCCCAATGTCCTGGCTAACAACCCCACAACCAATAGCATGGAAGTAAATGATCTTAAACCCCCAGGGCACTTGGTTCATTTATTCATGATCAAAATAAAGTCATATCAATGCCATTTCAGAGTTCTGCTGATTTCTTTGACGTGACACTAGTGCAGTTACACTACGGCTGCAGTCTCAGCCTTCTGTCAGATTCATAACTGATTTTGAATTAGCTAATGCGCCACATATATCATTACAAAACTTTTCTCCCCAGACTAAAAGTCTTTTGGCAAAGGGGAGAGTACGTCTGTTTCTCTGGGTAACGTCTGCAACACCGTGACCAGGAGTAGTACATGTCTTTGTGGTCTGAGACCTCAGTGACAGATTAATACTATAGTGATTCAGTCTGCCCTGTGTCTTTTAAAATTATCCTCAGTCCTTGGCTGTTTCTTTGTACTTGGTGGTTGATTTTGAATGTTGGGGTTCCTGCCTTTGGTCTACTCTTCTTTCAACCCTTGTGTGCTCACTACCAGCTTCTCACCAACCCCCTCTGAGAATTATACAGCTCAGAAGTGCCTATGACTTCTTGTTGTTTATTGTTAATTACCTGTTGGGTGCATTCATTCGTTTGAAAAGACAAGAGCACAGCACTGGTATGAGTTTTTTTTTATTGAAAAGAACTTAAAGAATTAACATGACAGAAGCAAAGAAAAAGATCTTGGAGACTGGCTTCTCAGCCAGGCCCTCTACAAAACAAAACATGTACTAAAATTAGTGGAATCTAAGAACTGAACTGAACTGAACACACACTCTAAAATCAAAATATATTTCAATCCTTATCTTGTTACTAGAAGTGTTTTTCACATGTTGTCTCTGTCAAGAAAAACAATCCTTGCAGCTGCTGTTAATCTGTTGTTTGCCTGCATTGTGTACCCTGTAGGAATGCAGTCAATTTTTTAGCTAACCCATCATGCCTTCTGATCCTACATGTAGTCAAGTGAGCTACAATTGGTCAGCCTAGCAGAGTTAGTTAACCCCTACAGTCTAGCATTTGAATCTAATTGTACACAAGCAGAAATATCTTAAAATGAAGTCTTTGCATAGACTGAACCAAGTCGGACTACACACACACAGGATCTCTCAATACCTATCAGTAAAGATTGAGGTCATTTAAATTATGAAGGGATTTGACAGGGTAGACATAGAAAAGATGTTTCCACTTTTGGACATGACCAAAACCCAGCAACATAAGCCAGTTGCTACCGCCAGAAGCAGTCGAGGTTAATTAAATAGATGCATTTATGGGAAAGCTAGATACATAAGAACATAAGAGATAGGAGCAGGAGTAGGCCATCTAGCCCTTTGAGCCTGCCCCACCATTCAATAAGATCATGGCTGATCTGAAGTGGCTCAGTTCCAGTTTCCCACTTTCTCCCCATAACCCTTAATTCCCTTGCCTACCAAAAACCTATCTACCCGTGACTTAAATATATTTAGCAAGGTAGCCTAAACCACTTCAACGGGCAGAGAATTCCAGAGATTCACCACCCTTTGAGTGAAGAAGTTCCTCCTCAACTCCGTTCTAAATTGCTTCCCCCCCCCCCCCCCCATCTTGAGGCTGTGCCCTCTAGTCCTGCTGTCCTTTCTGAGCGGGAAGAACCTCTCCACCTCTACCCTATCCATCCCCCTCATTATCTTATACATCTCTATAAGATCCCCCCTTTATCCTTCTAAACTCCAACGAGTACAGACCCAGTCTATTTAGTCTCTCTTCATAGTCCAACCCCCTCATCTCCGGTATCAGCCTAGTGAACCTCCTCTGCACTCCCTCCAAGGCCAAAATATCCTTGCGCAAGTGCGGCGACCAAAACTGCACACAGTACTCCAGCTGTGGCCTCACCAGTGCCCTGTACAGTTGATACACATACAAGGAAGAAAGGTTTAGAAAGATATATTACAGATTTAGAAGGAGTATAGGCGGAATGGTGGCACAGTGGTTAGCACTGCTGCCTCTCAGGGCCGCAGGTTCGATTCCGAGCTTGGGTCACTGCCTGTGTGGAGTTCTCCCCGCGTCCATGTAGGTTTCCTCCGGGTGCTTCAGGTTCCTCCCACAGTCCAAAGATGTGCTTGTTAGGTAGATTGGCCATGCTCAATTGCTCCTTAGTGTCAGGGGGACCAGTTAGGGTAAATGTATGGGGTTATAGGTATAGGGCCTGGGTGTGATAGTGGTCGGTGCAGACTCAATGAAAGAATCCTACAGCGCAGAAGGAGGCCAATGATAAGGTGAGAGGTGGAGAGAGGATTGTGGGGAAGCCCGTTTTGACTAGTTGAGCTGTATGCCCTATGTCAGTGTGCTATACATTTTATATAAGATGCCGCCTAGAACAAGATAGCAAAACAGATTGCGATCACTCAACTCCTCAGAGGTGCAATTTCTTTGAAGGGCAATGTCTGATCTCCCACCACCTCCAAGATATGACCACTTTTGTTCATGGAATTGGACTGCAACCAGAGAATGGGGAAATACTTAATGAAGGATGCTAATCTCATATGCAGTGCAACCTCACCTTGGGTTAGTAGAAAGTACCGTCAAAGTTATAATTAGGATACTTACTTTTGTTATGTCTTGAGTATTCAAATATCCTATCAATTTGCAAGTCATATATCTGAAATACTTCCTGCACGTTTGCAGGTGTAAAGAATAGGTCTATCAATGAAAAGATGGATTAGTTTATAAAGATTGACATTTCTGTGCAACCTGATAAGTGTATCCTGGGTTTGATGAATGTTTTTGCTAGGTAAGTGATCTTATTCTCATTTGAGCTGTTAGGATTCCTAAAAGAGACTCCATGGCAACTGGTTTTCTTACCTCCTCACATGTCACTTCCTTTCTCTCTCTTTTACCAGTCAAAACAAGTTGGAGATCATTTCCAATCCAGTCTCTCTGTCTGATGCATTTGCCAACCTGAAGGCATTAGCCATTCAACACAATGGACTGACATGGGCCCAGGTAACGCAGGCGTTGTCTTTGCTCGTACAAGATGGTGTGAAGCAACATAGAATTGACTCTAATCTCTTTACAGATCTTGGAATGCGCCCCAATGTGGCCAGTGCTCGAAATGGCCCACCTGTCATCTAATGCCATTTCTGTGCTAGAAAGGTAAAGCTCATTTTTGACCCACTTTCACCATGCACCAAGATCTACGCCTTGAAAAGCCTCAGAGTGATAGCAGTGGGCCAGGGACTAGCAATCCAATACCTAAGTAGAATTGACAGGGAACTAATCAAAGCGCAAGTAATTAAAGTTTATTTATCAGTGTCACAAGTAGGCTTACGTTAACACTGCAATGAAGTTACTGTGAAAATCCCCTAGCCGCCGCACTCTGGCGCCTGTTTGGGTACACTGAGGGAGAATTTAGCATGGCCAATGCTCCTAATCTGCACATCTTTTGAACTGTGGGAGGAAACCGGAGCACCCGGAGAAAACACACGCAGAACAGGAAGAATGTGCAGATTCCACATAGACAGTGACCCAAGCTGGGAATCGAACCCGGGTCCCTAGTGCTGTGAGGTAGCTGTGTTAACCACTGTGCCACCGTACTATAATTGGACTAAATAGAGGCATGCAACTCTGATCAAGCCTGTAACTTTAGGCTAATTGGTGCTAGATTTTGGTTCTCAATTTTTTCCTGTGGATTTATCACCATGTAAATGTTAATGTTTTGCTCACTGAACCTTTGGACATTTATCAAATTTGATATTTAACTCCACAATAGAAAAATGTTATAAGTTAGTGTTAATTCTATACAAACTGATATTTGTATATTTTCTTTCTGTGTATTTTATTTCTTCCCATATATTGATTCACCAACCTGCATCTTGTTTCTAGGCCTGTTGGTGTTCTACAGTCCTTGACGTTACTGGATCTCAGCTCCAACCCGCTGGCTGATGAGAATCAACTGGTGCACATTGCTTATTTGCCAAGGTTAGCTGGTATCCTCGTTTTGTGTTGAAGCTCACAGTTCAACTAACAATTGCAACCCAACTTGCCCATTACTCACAGTGCAAAGGGCCTACCTTCAGATCTTTTCATGTAGATAGTTATTAGGACAGAGGTGCCTTGTCACAAGAGATCTATTAGGGAATGAAGAATAGAAAATGCAATAACTAGCAGGACAAAAGAACTTGCATTTTTCTAGCACCTTAAGATGTTTGAAAGTATTTTAAAGTACTCTTAAATTGTAGTCACTGCTGTAATGTAGATACCACAAAGAATTATAGAATCCCTACATACGGCCCATCATGTCTGTACCAACCACAATCCCACTCGGGCCCTACTCCCACCCTAATCCCCGAACATTAGGGTCAATTTAGCGTGGTCAATTAACCTAACCCATACATCTTTGCATTGTGGGAGGAAACCCATGCAAGCATGGCGAGAATGTGCAAATTCCACACAGATAGTGACCCAAGCCGGGAATCGAACCCAGGTCCCTGGAGCTGTGACGCAGCAGTGCTAACCACTGTGCCACCATGTCACCCAGCAGTGAACTTACACTGACAACATCTATGAACTGTGTATTTTGTGATAAATGTTTATTGTATCTCATTCTGTCGATCAACTTTACATTGGCACTCTCAAAAGCTCACAGATTTGATCCCCTTACCAATCAAGAACCTAACTATCTCTGTCTTGAATACACTTAATGACCCGGCCTCCACAGCCTTCCATCCCAATGAATTCCACAGATTCCTCACCCTCTGGCTGAAGAAATTCCTCCTCATCTTGGTTCTAAAGGGCCATCCCTTTACTCTGAGGCTGTGCCCTCAGATCCTAGTCTCTCCTACTAATGGAGACATCTTTCCCATGTCCACTCTGTCGAGGCCTTTCAGTATTTTGTAAGTTTCAGTGAGATTTGCAACCCCTCATCCTTCTAAATTCCATCAAGCACAGACCCCAGAGTCCTCAAACACTCCTCATACATCAAGCCTTTCATTCGTAAACCCCCTCTGGAACCTCTCCAGGGCCAGCACATTCTTCCTTAGACACGGGGCCCAAACTGCTCATAATACTCCAAATGGGGTCTTAATGAACTCACTAGCTGTGTATTCATGCTGCAATTTAATGTGCCAATCTCGACCTTTTTTGTTATTTCAGGTTGGAGCAGCTTATATTGTCAAACACTGGATTAACCTCATTGCATTTTGATGATATTCAACCAGGTATGTGAATTTAATGAAAGAAATCAGTGTATGTTTTTGGGTATTTTAGACTCCTCCCTTCCTTCAGTGGCCATGACAGCTCTTGCCAACAGCCTCGTGGAACCTTTCTGCTGTACCTCTGCGAGGCTGTTCAACATTCGCCCGTGCCACACAGGATAATGGTTTAGAGCTGGTCAGATATTACCTTGTACGGGAGGTTAGCACACTCCACTATGTTTAGTTAACTGAGCCATTGGGAAGCTTCTGGCTAATTTGTGCATCAGGTTACTGTCTTCCCTCAAAGACCTTCTACTGTGTCATGTCTCTCCCCTATCTGGTGACTTTGTCTTTGTAGATTTGCCAGTCATGCCATTTAGACTTGTTGATCCATGTCATGTTATTGCACTGAAAGCTTACTCATAAGTTCACAAGATATAGGAGCAGAATTGGGCCATTTGGCCCATCGAGTCTGCTCCACCATTCGATCATGGCTGATATGCTCCTCATTCCTGTTTTCCTGCCTTCTCCCCATAACCCTTCAACCCATTACCAATTAAAAATCTATCTAACTCCTCCTTAAATTTGCTCACTGTCCCAGCATCCACTGCACGTTGAGGTAGTGAATTCCACAGATTCACAACCCTTTGGGAGAAATAGTTTCTCCTCAGCTCTGTTTTAAATTTACTATCCCTTATCCTAAGATTATGACCTCTCGTCCTAGAATGCCCCACAAGACACAAGAGGAAGCATCTGTTTCACGTCTATCCATACCTTTTATCATCTTCTACACCTCAATTTGATCTCCCCTCGTTCTTCTAAATTCCAAAGGATAGGCCTAATCTGTTCAATCTCTCTTCACACGACAAATCCCTCATCTCTGGAATGAATCTAGTGAACTTGTTATAACTCGTTGGCTGGTGTGTTCAAGATTATGTGATTCACACCCTGGAAGGTGGTGCCAAAATTGATGGGATTTGCTAACCTGCATTGTGGGGTATTGTATTTCTGTTCTCCCTAAATCTAAACCTTCAATCTGATTGTTTTAAAATGGGATCTTACGGTTGTTGTTCTCAAATTGATCCTATAGTTATTACTTTTTCATATCTTAGTATTCTCCCCTTGTGAAACTGCAGAAGGAATCACAGATTAGCAATCTGATAGGTTGCAATTTAGGAACATTGAAGTATGCCATTCAGCCCATTGAGCCTGCTCTGCCATTCTGTATGATCATGACCAATCATCCATTTCAATGCTTTTTCCCCACACTACCCCCATGTTTCTTTATGTCACTGGTATTTCAAAACCTATCTATTGCCACCTTATAAACAGTTTATATGAAGGGGTGACACAGTGGTTAGCGCTGCTGTCTCACAGCGCCAGGGACCGAGGTTCATTTCCTGCTTTGGGTCACTGTCTGTGTGGAGTCTGTATGTTCTCCCAGTGTCTGCGTGGGTTTCCTCCAGGTGCTCCCGGTTTCCTCCCACAGTCTAAAAAATGTGCTGGTTAGGTGCACTGGCCATGCTAAATTCTCCCTCAGTGTACCCAAACAGGTGCCAGAGAGTGACGATTAAGGGATTTTCACAGTAGCTTCATTGCAGTGTTAATGTAAGCCTACTTGTGACACTAATAAATAAATAAGCTTTAAAACAATGCAGTTAATGCAGTGTCCAGTGGGCATAAAAGGCCACAATTGCGAGAGCAGACACTGTGTTACTCTCTTTCCAGGGACACCCAGCAGCAAATGCAGCCACAGAAGAAGGATAGAACCATAGAATCCCTACAGTGCAGAAGGAGGCCATTTGTCCCATCAAGCCTGCACCATAATCCCACTCAGGTTTACCGTGAGCCTACCTGTGACTAAATAAAATACTCAGTGACTGCACTTCCCCAGCCCTCTGGGATACAGAATTCCAAAGGTTCACAACCCTCTGTGTAATTATACTAATTTCCTTCAACTCCACATTCTCCCTGGTCCTTATAAAGAAATTTCTCCGCATCTCGGTCGTAAGTGGCTTCCCCCTTATTTTGAAATTGTGCCCCCTGGTTCTAGACTCCCCATGATGTGGAGATGCCAGCGTTGGAGTGGGGTAAACACAGTAAGAAATCTCACAACACCAGGTTAAAGTCCAACCAGTTTATTTGATAGTAAACCCACAAGCTTTCAGGGTTTGCCCCTTTGTCAGCTGAGTGGAGTGTTCTGGTCTCAGACGGAGCATATAAAGCACAGACAGTTTACAGATTACTGATTAGAATGCGAGTCTTTACAGCTAACCTGCTATTCAAGTCTTAAAGATGCAGACAGTGTGAGCGGAGATAGCATTAGGTATAGGTTAGAGATGTGTATTGTCACCAGACAGTACAGTAAGTGAGGTTTTGCCTGAGTTTGCAAAACCTCACTTGCCTGAGTTTGCAAAACCTCACTTACTGTACTGCCTGGAGACAATACACATCTCTTTAACCTATGCCTAATGCTATCTCCACTCACATTGTCTGCATCTTTAAGACTTGAATAGCAGGTTAGCTGTAAAGATTCGCATTCTAATCAGTATTCTGTAAACTGTCTGTGCTTTATATGCTTTGTCTGAGGCCAGAACTCTCCACTCACCTGACGAAGGGGCAAACCCTGAAAGCTTGTGGGTTTACTATCAAATAAACTGGTTGGACTTTAACCTGGTATTGTGAGACTTCTTACTGTCTATACTCCCCAGCCAAGGGGAACATCTTACCTGCACCTATCCTGTCTATCCCTTCAGTTACTTTGCAGGTTTCAATGAGATCTCCTCTCATCCTTTGAAACTCTAGCGAATCCAGAGCCCAATCTCTCTTCGTAAGACAGTCCCACCACCCAGAACAAGTCTTTGCTGCACATTCTATGGTAATAATATCCTCCCTAAGGTAAGGGGACCAAAACTGCATGCTGTATTCCAGATGTGGTCTAACCAAGGTTCTGTCGAAAGACTTTGCTATCCTCTCACAAGGCCAACAGGATGCTCCTTGACTGCTCTTTCCATAGCTGTAACTATCTTTATACCAGGTTATGGGTTAGTTAACCCTATAAGATAGGAGGGTTTTATAGGCACCCACAACCTTGCAATGTCTGGGTGTATGTGTCTAAAAAGAATTGTGTAAAGATTCGGCTCCTGTGCCATCCATCACTGTCTTGTTATCTGAAGTGGAACACCCAACCCCAATGATTCCTTTGCTCTGCTCCCTGTTTTTACCCTGTGCTCTGGAGTATGTCCAGAAATGGTTAAATCTTTGACACAGTGATGGCAGGAATTTCAAATCTATGGTGAGAATCCACTCCCAAAGACCACAGTAATGCTCAATCCCACCTGGGAATAACGCAGATATTCATCTTGGACAAGTGGGTATGGAATCCCAAAATGCTGATTGTCCCAGGATTGTTCGATAAGACCTGCTGGTCAGTGTTTTGTAGTTACATTGAGAATGCAGTTGGACATATATTTGCCAGAATTTAGTTGCAGCTATTTTGTGTGAAATACATCCTTTCCTGAGGGTTACTGTATGATTTTTGTTCTCTTTCAGATGGTAAAACAGCAATGTTTCCAAAACTGAAATTCCTAGCAATCGACAAGAACCGAATCTCCGAGGTAAATCCATATCTAAGAATCTCATTCCATGAAACAACGTAACGAGTGGAAGGAAATGTTCTCATATTCAGACTAACACTGTTATTACGGTTCCTCATTTCTGCTTTAGTTTCTGCTCAGTTTTCTTTACAATGCATCAGCAGTTCATCTGAAAGTGATCAAAAATGAATAAACTTTTGTGAGTGGGTGTGTGTGCATGTGTGTGCGTGTGTCTATCTGTGGGACAACCCAACTATACTTACAAAGTCTTTCACGTTTGTCCTAGCCACGGCTCAGTGGATAACCGCCTTGATCCTGGATCAGGCCAGGAGTGCTGCACCGCCAGAGGTCCTGTCTTTCTGAATTCTCTAATGCAGATTGAAAAGATTCCGTAGCTGCTATTTTGAAGTGTAGGGGTTTTCGTCCCAGTCTGCCGGCCATTTTCTACCCTGCGATAAATGTCACCAGAGCAGATGACTTGACCATTATTGCGTGGCTGTTTGTGGGAGCTTACTCTGCACGATTTGACTGCTGAGTTTCCTGCATTAGGACAGTGATGAAGTACTTCACTGGTTGTAAAGAGCTGAGAGACGTCCTGACGTTGCAAATGACGCTGTATCAATACAAGTTCTACCCTTTATTCTTTTCCTGGTAGTCACCTAGTCGACTGCTCCAGCACAGCATCATAGCTCACCCCATACGCACAGTCAGGCCTCAACAATTGCTGCTTGTAGCCTACGTACTGATGTTAACTGTCTGGAGTGCTTAGAGTTGAAGCTGGAAGATTGTTGGGCTTCAACTGTGGAGCCTGTAATTGAGCTTTCAGAATGCTTCCGTAACCCTTCGACTCATCAATCAGAATCTGCTGCAGCTTGCTGCAGTCACTTGAAGTGATTTATTCCTTTGAGATCTTGCTTGCTGGCTTAATGATACCTCTCTTGAAGTACTTAATACCTGTCATTTCTATTTTTGCACTGCTACTGCCTCACAGAATTGAATGGGGGGGGGGGGGGTGCAGTCAGGTACTGTACCACTTTAATGGGGGTGCTGAGGGGGTGGACGGTGAATAGTGAATCAGAAGTGATTCACTGAAGCTGGCCTCTCCCTTCTCTCCAGCACTTGGTTCAGTCTGGATTTGCCCACGCAGATTGCACCAGGCTACAATTGTACTGCTCCGTGGGACACACTCTGGGCTAATCCCAGACCTGCCAGTCAAATCTTCCAGAAGGTTCTGCAGTAGACTGCAGCTATATTCCTGGTTGGATGGCTAGCTGCTTTTTAGTTCTACCAACTGGTGCTTTTAGCTGCCTGAAGATATATACAAGCTGTATGTATACAGCGCAGGTCATTGCTCACAGTGCTGTAAGGCCATTAATAAAACGCACTCAGAATGCTGTAAAACAAGGCTAAATCCTAATGATTTAATTGATAATTTACCAATTTAATTGTAAGGCAATTTTTTTGCACAAAGGATGGTGGATGTCTGAAACGTGCTGCCCAGGGAGTAGGTACATTAGTGGCATTTAAGGGGCATCTAGACGAATATATGAGTAGGATGGGAATGGAAGGATATGGACTCCGTTAGTGCATACAGTTTTAGTTTAAGCAGACATCATGATCGGCGCAGGCTTGGAGGGCCGAAGGGCCTGTTCCTGTGCTGTACTTTGTTCTTTGACAGACTTTTAAGAAATTCTAATGAAATTGATTATAGAAACGTAGAAAAACTACAGCACAAACAGGCCCTTCAGCCCACAAGTCGCGCCGAACATGTCCCTACCTACTAGGCTTACCTGTAACCCTCTATAGAAACATAGAAAAACTACAGCACAAAGGGTTATGAAACCAAAAGAGAGGAGCCAGCTTTGACAAAGCGTAATAAGGACTCGAAATGTCAGCTCTTTTCTCTCCTTACGGATGCTGCCAGACCTGCTGAGATTTTCCAGCATTTTCTCTTTTGGTTTCAGATTCCAGCGTCCGCAGTAATTTGCTTTTATTTATGAAATTGATTATATTTGCAACAGGCCGACAGCAACATCTAAAACAATAGCTTGCATTTATATAGCACTTCTAACACAGTAAAATACCCCAGTGCTGCACAGGTGTGTATTAAAACTATATTTGATACTAAGCCCAAGATGCAGTAGATTTAAAGGGAACAGACAAAGGTGGAGACATTTAGAAAGTTATCAGTCAGGTTGTATTTCTGGTACAGCTTGTTAAAAGAAACCGTTTAAGAGATCTTACTTCACTTTTGATGTTTTTAAATATAAAGTTTAAGTTTATATATTAGTGTCACGTAGGTTTACATTGACACTGCAATAAAGTTACTGTGAAAATCCTCTAGTTGCCACACTCCAGCACCTGTGCAGGTACACTGTGGGAGAATTTAGCATGGCCAGTCCACTTAACCAGCACGTTTTTCGGACTGTGGGAAGAAACTGGAGCACCCGGAGGAAACCCATGCGGACACGAGGAGAATGTGCATTGAATATCTTGATTCTCAAGTGCCACACTCTGAAGAGGGATGAGAATGGATTTTCTAAGGGGAAGGGGTGACAGCGGTAATTCTTAAAAGGGTGAGAAGGATCAATACTCAGAGGGATGGAAACATTTCTGACATTACTCAATCTCCCCTTTGTACTGCTGCTTTTCTCTTATATAAATTATAAACCATGCATCAACTTCCACCCATTGACTCTGTCTACACTTCCTGCTGCCTCACCAAAGCAGCCAGCATAATTAAGGACCCGCATATCCTGGACATTCTCTCTCCGACCTTTTTCCATCAGGAAAATGATACAAAGGTCTGAGGTCACGTACCAACCGACTCAAGCAGTTTCTTCCCTGCTGCATCAGACTTTTGAATGGACCTACCTTTTATTAAGTTGATCTCTCTCTGCACCCTAGCTATGACTGAAACACTACATTCTGCATCCTCTCCTTTCCTTTTCCTGTATGTACTCTATGAACGGTATGTTTGGCTTGTATAGCACAAGAAACAATACTTTTCACTGGATCCCAATACGTGTGACAATAATAAATCAAATCGTAAAACTCACATTCACACCAACACATCCTCAATTTCACCAGTGTCTATCCTATTGCTCCTGTCCTTTTCTCCAACACAACTACTTTAATTTTTACCCTTTTCTGCCCAAGATCCTCTTACAGTGCCAGGGACCTGGGTTTGATTCCCGGCATGGGTCACTGTCTGTGTGGAGACTGCACATTCTCCCCGTGTCTGTGTGAGTTTCCTCCGGGTGCTCCGGTTTCCTCCCATGGTCCGAAAGACGTGCTGCTTAGGTGTATTGACCCGAACAGGTGCCGGAAGGTGGTGACTAGGGGATTTTCACAGTAACTTCATTGCAGTATTAATGTAAGCCTTACGTGTGACACTAATAAATAAACTTTTTTTTCCCTCCCCAGTACAGACATTACATTTTTATTCTTACTGGTATAACAAGTAAAACATTTTCTGCTACAATTGGAAGGCTGTGATTTGCAATGTGTTTTACCTTATAGCTACAGAGAATCTTCAACAAATAAACACTGTATCCTTTAACCAGCTGTGAGAATGGCAATGAAAATTCTACTCAACCGGTCCCATCACAAATCCTGCTCAGGGAACACTTGTTCCTGTTTTTCCCAAGCGGCTATAACATTCTGAAATGTCTTGCTGTGTTTTGCGAGGGGGAAATGTAATGATTTAAAGTTCTCTCTCTCTCTCTCTTTGTCTCTCAAGTTTTCGACCGTGAATGAGTTAAACAAGTTACAAAGCTTAGAGCAGTTGAAATTCAGTGACTATGCGATGGTGGAGCATGAGAAGAACGCAAAGACTGTGCGGCAGCTCATCATCGCCAAGCTGGGACATCTCAATGTATTAAACAGAACAGAGGTAAGTGTCTCCACAGACAATTCAATGGAAGGCACAGCACAGAAACAGACCGTTTGGCACAGCTCCTCCCACTCTTCTCCATCACACTTATCAACATTTCCTTCTACTCCTTTCTCATATTCTTATCTAGATGCTCCTCAGATGTGTCCATGCTATTCCGTCTCAACCGCTCCTGGTTGGTGGCAAGTTTCACATTCTCACCATTCTCTGGGTAATGAATCATACAGTATCGTTTGGCCCATCGAGTCTGCACCAACACATTAGAAACACCTGAACTCCCACCTAATCCCATCTGTTAGCACTTGGACCATGGCCCTGAATGTTATGATTTGCCAAGTGCTCATCCAGGTGCTTATTAAAGGATGTGAGGCATCCCGCCTCCATCACCCTCCCAGGCACCACATTCCAGACCGTCACCACTCTCTGGATGAAAATGTTTTTCCTCACATCCCCCCCAAACCCCCTACCTCTCCCTGTGCCCCCCTCATGACTGACCCCTCAACTAAGGGGAACAGCTGCACCTTATCCACTCTGTCCATAATCTTGTTCACCTCGATCGGGTCACCTCTCAGTCTTCTCTGCTCCAACTGAAACAACCCAAGCCTATTCAATTTCTCTTCATTACTTAAATGTTCCATCCCAGGCAGCATCCTGGTGAATTTCCTTTGCACCCCCTCCAGTGCAATCTCATCCTTCCGTTAATGAGACGACCAGAACTGCACACAGTGCTCCAGCTGTGGCCTCACCAAAGTTGTATACAACTCCAACATGACTTCCCAGTTTCTGTAATCTATTCCTCGATTGATAAAGACAAGTGTTCCATCATCCTTTTCTTCTGAATGCCCCATTGTTTTATTGGTGATTATACCTTCATCCTGTAGCAGGAAACATTTTCTCTACATCTACCTTTTCAATCCCCTTCTTAATTTAAGAACCTCTGTCACATTATCTCTTTTCAAGAGAAGAGGTTCCAGTTAATGCCAATTCCTTTGATATTTACTAAGAAGAATAGTCCCAACAAGGCAGAAGGAGGGGATTGAATTTCATAATGAGCATTAACCTTTAGACCATGTAGGCTGTGTTCAACACAATCATTTGTGTGCAATTTTAGTTTTCATAGAATCCTTACGGTGCAGGTGGTGGCCCTTTGGCCTGTGGAGTCTGCATCAACCACAATCCCACCCAGGCCCTTTCCCCGTAACCCCCTGCATTTACTCTACCTAATCCCCCGACACAAAGGATCAATTTATCATGGCCAATCCACCTCACCTGCACATCTTTGGATTGTGAGAGGAAACCAGAGCACCTGGAGGAAACCCACACAGACATGGGGAGCATGTGCAGACTCCACACAGACAGTTACCCAAGGCTGGGAATTGAACCCATGTCTCTGGCGCTGTGAGGCAGCAGTGCTAACCACTGTGCCACCATGCCGCCCCAAAACTGAATTTTTGTTTTTGACCATTTTCTGTGGTCTGTACTGGAAGGGAATTTGCATATTTGTAAGTACAGAGTGGTATTTAATTTGATTAATTGGTGCTGTGAGTGCGGTGTATTCATGAGTTGTTAAAGCCTAACTTGATATCAGGCTCCCTATTAGATGTGTCATTCGTCTAATAGCGTCATGATCTTGCGTTGTTTGATTGTTGCACAGAGCTGAGCGTACATTTGATCCTCACACTCTATCCTGTGGGCCTGTAATGAGATAGATGTACACAAATCTTTAGACGTGGCAGGGCAAGTTTAGAAGGTTGTTGAAACAGCTTTAGTGATCCTTTGCTTTATTAATAGATGGAGTGTGAACACAAGGGAGTCATGCTAAATATTTATAAGCTTTGGGCTCCAGCTGGAATATTCCATTCAATTTTACCCCACCGCACAGAAGGAATGATGCCAAGGCATTGGAGAGGGTGCAGAGCAGAATGACTAAAGTAAAGGTTTATTTATTAGTCACAAGAAAGGCTTATATTAATACTGCAATGAAGTTACAGTGAATATCCGCTAGTCTCCACACTCCGGAGCCTGTTTGGGTATACTGAGAGAGAATTTAGCATGGCCAGTGCACCTAACCAGCACATCTTTGGACTGTGGGAGGAAACCGGAGCACCCAGAGGAAACCCACGCAGACACGGAGAGGACGTGCAGACTCCGCACAGACAGTGACCCAAGGTGGGAATCGAACCCAGGTCCCTGGCGCTGTGGGGCAGCAGTGCTAATCGCTGTGCCACCCCGGTCATCCCTGATACTTAGTGACCAGATTATACCAGTTGAGTTGAAACAATTGTGTGTTGCTATAACATGAGGGTCCTTAACTCACTCCTATCAATCCTCTTACATTTGTTTCTTCGATTTCTCTCCACTCTTCACCGGTTTTCCCAGTCTCTCCCAATCACTGCTGTCCTCTTTGGCTACTAGTAAAGTCAAGCAACTTCTCCGATGAATATCCTGTTATTTTGTTATTTGTTAGACTGGAAAGCTGTCCCTTCTCACATTTCCAGCCTTTCTGGAGATGGCGACATGTTAAAAGCATGTACTGGGTTTCCTTTGAAGCCTCATAGGTGATATTCCTCCACCTGTGTACTTCAGTCTCACTCAGAACAGAACCAGCCTACTTTCTTTAAGAGTTTTGTGAGTACATGCACATGATATTCGTTAGAATGTCCCCTCAGTTCAGATTGATAACTTTATTGTGACTTTCCAGTGTCCATCCTGAGAGGGAGAGACTCCTCGGGATTAACCCCAGATGTGGGAGAAGAGTAAAGTCTTTTTTACTGGTATCACAAATAGGCTTACATTAACACTACAGTGAAATTGCTGTTAAAATCCCTGAGCCGCCACACTCTGGCACCTGTTTGGATACACCGAGGGAGAGTTTAGCATGGCCACTGCACCTAACCAGCACGCCTTTCGAACTGTGGGAGGAAACCGAAGTACCCGGTGGAAACCCACGCAGACACGAGGAGAACATGCAAACTCTGTACAGACAGTGACCCAAGCCAGGAATTGAACTTGGGTCCCTGGTGCTGTGAGGCAACAGTGCTAACCACTGTTCTGCCGTGCCACCCCAAAAGGGATGAGGCTGCTGCATGTTGCACCATGGTTAATACACTGCCTTACAGAGCCAGGGACCCGGGTTCGATTCTCGGCTTGGGTCACTGTCTGTGTGGAGTTTGCACATTCTCCCCATGTCTGCGTGGGTTTCCTCCGGGTGCTCCAGTTTCTTCCCACAATCCAAAGAAGTGTGGGTTAAATGGATTGACCATGCAAAATTGTGGTCGGTGCAGACTCAACAGGCCAAATGGCCGCCTTCTGCATTGTAGAGATTCTATGATTCTGTAAATGCTATTGACTACCAAAAAACCCTTGCTTGCGAGCTGTTTCTTCAGGTACTGTTAAGCCCTCGCCCACCTTCACATGTTGCATCTTGGCCATCACTCAATTTCCCATTTCCATGCATTCAGCCATTATTAGATCTTTAATGACTGTCTGCTTTCTGCACTCACTGCTGGAATAGCTCCTTCAGATCAGTGACCAGCAGAGCATTCAGTTACAAAATGAGACAACAAATGTAAAAATAAAGTTGACAAAGTTTTCAGATCTCAAACCTTTACACATTCAAAATGGGCAAAGTGTACAGCCTCCGATTAACCAATCAAGTCACGTGGTCTAGTAATTGCATGTTTTGCTGTCACTCCTTGCGTATTACGGGTCTCCATTGCCTTGCTAACATCTGAATGTTGGTGTAGATTTCAGTCGATGAAAGGAAGGGAGCGGAACTAGACTATCGCAAGAGGTTTGGGAAGGACTGGATGCAGGCTGGAGGACACCAGGATCCTGAGAAAAACAGGCCCAATAAGGAATTCTGTGCTGAGCATCCGAGATATCAAACACTCATTGACAGTGAGTAATTAGACAGATAACCTTGACCCTTTCTCTCCTTCCAGCATTATTTGACTAATTAGCTTCATTTTTCATTAGTGACTAACTCTCCACCAACGCCCCCCACCCCCCTTCAAGAAAAAGATGCTGACGTTACAGGGATGCGGTGACTGGGGCCAATTGCAAATTCCAAGGCTGAAATTGAGTAAGGGATGATAGAGGATGATGGATTTGAGGTGCAAACCAGCCAGGATCTAATTGAATGGCAGGAACTGGTTAGAGGGGCTGAATGGCCTCTTCCAGTTCCTGCCATTCATTTGCTGCTTTGGGGAACGTGTTCCCTCGACACACAAATAGAAAGCACAGGGCCACTCAGCATCAGACTGCAGATATTCTTTCCTCAAGTTTTTATAACAGTTATTTAGACAGGGTTTACTTTTAACTACTGTTGAGATTTAATGAGCCACAAGGATGAGTGAACGCTTTACATTAAGTAAATGTACCCTTTTACCCATGGGGCTGGTTAATCATAAGGTTGTAATGGCTTGAAGCAGGTGGAAAGGAATGAGTCAGAGGAATACACGGTGACACAGTGGTCAGCACTGCTGCCTCACAGTTCGATTCCAGGCTAGGTCACTGTCTGTGCAGAGCTTGCACATTCTCCCCATGTCTGTGTGGGTTTCCTCCAGGCGCTCTGGTTTCCTCCCACAATCTGAAAGATGTGCTGGTTAGGGTGCATTGGCCATACTAAATCTTCCCTCAGTGTACCCAAACAGGCGCCGGAGTGTGGCAACTAGGGGATTTCCACAGTAACTTCATTGCAGTGTTAATGTAAGCCTACTTGTGACACTAATAAATAAATTTAAACGCACTATCAAATTCTTCACCTTTGTATTATGTTGCAGAGCCCATTCAGTACAACACTGTTGTTGACTACTGCACTGAATGCCCTTTTACAGCTTTCTAAATTCACTTCTGGGTCTTTTGTTACTATTCAAAGCCCCATCCAAGAATCATACTCCTTTTCAATATCTGCTGGCCAGTGACACAGCAAGATCCCAGAGTTCAGATTATTACCGTTTTGAGAAACAGTGGAACTTATAAATTATTGACTCCTTGGGGATTCACATCAGCTGTTTTGTTTTAAACTGCTTGTGGCCTTTTTTTTCAAATTGGTCACAGTATGTGCTGTTTGACAAAAAAGCTTCAGGCAAATGGAGAACTCACAACCCAGAGAAACCACTGCATGCTTGGGATGGGCACAGTAAGAAGTCTCACCACACCAGGTTAAAGTCCAGCAGGTTTATTTAGCAGCACGAGCTTTCGAGTCACGTGAAGGAACAGCGCTTCAAAAGCTCGTGATTCCAAATAAACCTGTTGGACTTTGACCTGGTGTTGTGAGACTTCTTACTGTGCCCACTCCAATCCAATGCCGTCATCTCCACATCCTTGAGACGGAGTCAAGCAAGCAGTTAATCCCAGATATTGAGCAGTTTCTCTGCTCACAGTTCTCCTAAAGTTGTTACAAAATCTGCTGTTGCCTCCTGTTGAGAACATAAACATAAGAACATAAGAAATAGGAGCAGGAGTAGGCCATCTGGCCCTTCGAGCCTGCCCCGCCATTCAATAAGATCATGGCTGATCTGTCGTGGCTCAGTTCCACATTCCCGCCCTCTCCCCATAACCCTTAATCCCCTCTCTTATCAAAAACCCATCAACCCGCGTCTTAAAAATATTTAGCGAGGCAGCCTCCACCACTTCAACGGGCAGAGAATTCCATAGATTCACCACCTCTTTGAGTGAAAAGTTCCTCCTCAACTCCGTTCTAAACCGCCCCCCCTTTATCTTGAGGCTGTGCCCCCTAGTCCTACTGTCCTTTCTGAGCAGGAAGAGCCTCTCCATCTCTATCCTATCCATCCCATTCATCATCTTATACGTCTCAATGAGATCTCCCCTCATTCTTCTAAACTCTAACGAGTACAAGCCTAGTCTATCCAGCCTCTCCTCATAGCTCAACCCCCTCAACTCCGGCATCAGCCTAGTAAACCAGCCATGATCTTATTGAATGGTGGGGCAGGCTCGAAGGGCTAGTTGGCCTACTCCTGCTCCTATTTCTTATGTCCTCTGCACTCCCTCCAAGGCCAAAATATCCTTGCGTAAGTACAGCGCCCAAAACTGCACACAGTACTCCAGCTGCGGTCTCACCAATGCCCTATACAGCCTCAGCAAGACCTCCCTACTTTTATATTCTATCCCCCTCGCTATGAAGGCCAGCATCCCATTAGCCTTCCTGACCACCTGCTGCACCTGCAAGCTGGGTTTTTGCGACTCATGCACAAGGACCCCGAGGTCCCTCTGCACCGTTGCATGCTGTAGCTTTTCTCCACGTAAGTAATAATCCTTCCTACCATTATTCCTACACTTTGTAAAATGGCATGCAGGGTTGTAGCATATGTGATTTCAGAGCATCTTTGGTGTATTTTCATGTGCAAGATAGTAGGATCCTCCAATTAGTGTCCTTTTATTTGGTGTATCACTGTACAGATGGGTAATGATTTATGCCTTTCAGTCATCCCCTTCTTGTTTTCAGATTGTGTTTCAGTTCCTCTCCAGGTGGAAGTAAAACATAGATGGTGACAGCTGATGGCTGTGGTGAAGCTTTCTCATATCAATGTGCCTGAATTGTAGCCGGTATTATTTTGGGGCTAGCAGAGTGTTAGCTTTATTCTAAGGAAAGCTGGTTCAATATTTAATACTAATGTGCATTGATTTTTTTTTACTGGTGCTTGAAGCTTACACTCTGTTCAGAGGATTGAAAATGTCCTGACACCAAACAGTAGCACAACTTGGCAATTGCCTGCCCTGCTGCAGGACCATAGTTTAACATCTCATCTCCCACCGGACTGTACTGGAATTTCATCCCAGATTAAACGTTCAGGGATCTTGAGTGGAACATGAACCCAAGAATTTGTTACTGAGAAGTGAAAGTGCAACTCACTGAACCGTGACTTTATTAATGCACTCTCCCTCTCCAATTTCAAACCTAGATATTCTCTAATCCCTTACTGGGCGGCATGGTGGCACTGGTTAGCACTGCTGTCTCGCAGTGCCAGAGATCTGGGTTCAATTCCCAGCTTGGGTCACTGAGTGGAGTTCGCACATTCTTCCCGTGTCTGTGTGGGTTTCCTCTGGGTGCTCTGATTTCTTCCCACAGTCCAAAGATGTGCGAGTTAGGTTGATTGGCAATGCTAAATTGACCCTAGTGTCAGGATAAATAAGTGGGGCTATGGGGATAGGGGCTGGGTGAGATTATGGTCGGTGCAGACTCAATGGGCCAAATGGCCTCCTTCTGCACTGTAGGGTTTCTGTTATATTAATTCAAATCCTCCCCACACTCCTCTATTAACCCTTTCTGCAAGGATATTGCTACCATTTCCTTTAGGTCAAGGTTGTCTCTCTCTTAGGAATTGCATTCCTTTTTTTGAATCCTCCAGTTCCATTTCAGAAGATTCTGGGATGAGGTACATGGGGATACTAACACTTCAGGCTCCACTCAAAATCTCTCAACAACTTGATCTGGGAATATATTTTTATACCTTCACCACTAGATCAAAACCCTAGATCTCCCTGACAACATAATGGTCTGCACGGGTTCAAGAAGAAAATTCAACCGCTCTATCTTTATTGCCAATCTAAAACTGGACAATAACTGCCAGTAAAATTCACATTCCAAGAACAAATAAAGAAAACATATTGCAGAGACCAAGACAAATAAAATGCTACTCCATAAAATGATTGCTTGGTTAAGGCTAACTGGGTGAATGAGAGACTACGCATGGAGCAGAATCATCAAATCCCTTCAGTGCAGAAGGAGATCATTCAGCCCAGTGAGCCTTCACCAACAACAATCCCACCCTATCCCCGTAACCCCTGCTAATGCCCCTGACACTAAGGGGCAATTTAGCATGGCCAATCAACCTAATCCACGCATCTTTGGACTGTGGGAGGGAACCCAAGCACGCGGAAGAAACCCACGCAGACATGGGGAGAATGTGCAAACTCCACATAGATAGTATGAACAATTTTCATCAAGAGAATAGAGTAAGAGTTCGAAAGGGAGAATTAAAAAAAGTTCTCGGGTCTGATGGCACATCGCTCTTGAAAGATTCTGAAACATTGGTTACTTGAATTTTAAAAGCTGATCACTGAAGGATTGCACCTTTTGAGCTGCATGAATGCAGGTTTCTGTAATCTATTAAAATTAAAAAACACAGCAATGGCATTATTTTTATTTAAAATGAAAATTTCAAACCAATTTACCTTGAAGTACTTATTGTTTGAGGGAGTTCATTCACCATCAGATCAGGTGAAAGGACAAATTTCATTCCATTTTTGTATTAACTACATACAGTGTTGCTACAAGTCCTACCTCGAATGGAGATGATTGGGTAACTGTCCTGTCAGTCACACCCAAATCCCAGTGACAGGGATTGATTTTATGATTCAAATGTACATCATCAAACTGTCCTCCATTCACTGCATTTTGCTAGACAAATAATCAGGGCGACACGGTGGTTAGCACTGCTGCTACACAGCACCAGAAACTCAGGTTTGATTCCCGGCTTGGGTCACTGTCTGTGCAGAGTCTGCACTTACTCCCCATGTCTATGTGGGTTTCCTCTGAGCGCTCTGGTTTCCTCCCTCACTCCAAAAACTGTGTGGGTTAGGTTGATTGGCTATACTAAATGCCCCTTAGCATGGGAGAGACTAGCAGGGTAAATGTATGGGGTTATGGGGATAGGTTGGGATTGTTGTTGGTGCATGCTCGATGGGCTGAATGCCCTCCTGCACTGTAGCCATTCTATGATTTGGAAAACTTGGCTGTAGTTTCGGTCATGAATTGTTTGCTATTGTTTGTAGAGACTTTTTGTAAATAGAGTCTGTTTGCTGAGTAAATGAACCTCTTGGTGTGAATCCTGCCATTTGTCCCACCAGGTGACTCTGTTCTGTACTTGTTCCTCACCCATTGAACTGCCTAAATAATAAGGCAGACCTGACCAAATTCACTGGCTCAATCAAAACTTGTATTTCAAGATAAAGAATGCAAACGGTCATAAATAACGTCTGTTTGAAATTTGGTTAATAGTTACTGTTTCACATTGAAGTGAGGATGGCAAGTGTACAATATTTTCTTTCCTTTCTCCGGGCAGAGTATGGCGCGCCTGAAGTTTCCGAGATAGAACAGCAAAAGTTGTTTGCCTTAAAGGATCAGCTATTAGGTGAGAACACACTTGACAGAAGTGAGATTTAACCAGCTTCTCTGTTATAAAGCAAATCTGTATTACTGACATTGAAAACTGTGTGTGAGGTAATATTTTGGTGCAATGAATGAGATCTGATACACACCTTGAAAAATGGGGTAAAGAGCAGTGGGTTACAGATGCACAAATCAGTCATGACTCAGTTTAATAACACCATTGAAAAGACACAGGTTCATTTCTGGTGGAACAGAATGGAAAAGCAAAGATGTTGTGATGATCATATTTGAACCTTGGTACGAGCACATTGGGAGCACTGTGCAGAGTCTATTATAAAAAAGGATAGAGGGACACTGGAGAAGGAGCAAAAAAAGATGAGTCATACAGATTTGCAGCATGGAAACAGGCCCTTTGGCCCAACTTGTCCATGCTACCCCTTTTCTTAAACCACTAAGCCAGTCCCAATTACCCACGTTTGGCCCATATCCTTCTATACCTATTTTACTCATGCAACTGTCTTCATACTTTTTAATGGACTAAACTTTACCCGCTTCCACTACTACTACTCGTTCCAGACACTCCCAGCCGCTGAGTGAAAACAGTTGTCCCTCTGGATCCTTTTGTATCTCTTACCTGTACTTTAAAACTATGCCCTCTAGTTGTAGACTCCCCTACCTTTGGGAAAAGATATTGACTATCTACCTTATCTACACCCCTCATTATTTTACAGACCTCCATAAGATCACCCCAAGCCTCCTACTCTTCAGGGAAAAATAGTCATAGTGTATCCAGCCTCTCCTTGTAACTCAAACCAAGTTTGACAAGGATGATGCCAGAACTGAGAGATTATGCCCATCAGGAAAGCTTTGATCGGGTTGGGGATGTGGTGGTGGAGTCCTAGTTGCCGTGGCATCATCTGTCGGTTGAGGCTTTGACTTGCTTTGGGTCCTTATTTAAGAAGGGATATAATTGGATTAGAAACAGTTCAAAGGATATTTACTCAACTGATTCCTGATGAAGGAGTTATGTAATGAGGAAAGATTGGACAGGCTGGGCCAGTAGCCAGTTTAGAAGAATAAGAAGTGATCCTATTGAAATATACAAGATCCTGAGGGGACTGGACAGAGTGGATACTGAAAGGATGTTTTCCCTTGTGGGAGAGACTAGAACCAGGGGACACCATTTAAAAATAAGAAGTCTCCCATTTAAGATGGAGATAAGAATTTTCTTCTGAGGTAATTTATTTGTGGCATTCTCTTTCCTGGAGAGTAGTGGAAGCAGAGTCATTGAACATTATTAAGACTGAGTGAAATCAATTCTTGATTGATAAGGCGGGGGGGGGTCAATGGTTATAGTAGAGGGTAGACAGAAAGATGGAAGACACAATCAGTTCAACCATAATCTGATCAAGGGGCTGAATGCTCCTAATGTGCATGTTCATACGTAGATTCAGTTGTTTATTAATTTCCCTTAACAGCTCTGACTATTAAGTGCCCGGATAGCCCAGACCAAAAACCCTTGGAGAAGAAATTGCCAGGTAAAGCCTTAGTCTATAATCTGCACTGCACCCTCATTACAAGGTTGGAGCAAACACTAAGCCTGTTTTATAACATGAAATCCTCTCATATCCCTATTTCTATGCCCTCTCTCTCTCTCTGAAACGTTCACCAGTTCCTACACCTCTCCCTCTTTCTGTATCCTCTACCAGTCCTACAAGTTTCCCTCTCTCTGTAACCTTCCCCACCTCCATAATATCCTCCAGCCCTACAAATCTTCCCCTCATGTACATCCTCCAGTCCTACCAGGTTTGCTACCTCTGAAACTTCCTCCAGTCCTACAACCTTCCCCCTCTGTAACCTCCTCCAGCTCTGCAACCCTCCCTGGAGCCTTCTTCAGCCTCTACAATGCTCCAACTCTGTGTAACTTACTTCTCCAGCCCACCTCACCTTTCCTATTTGTAACTTCCTCCAACCCCTACAACTCTCTCTTGCTCTGTGACCTCCAACTCTTTCACAACCCTCCCTTTCTTTGTAACCTCAAGATCTGCAACACTCCCACTCATTGTAACCTTTGTCAGCTCCTACACCCCTCTATCTCTCTGTAACCACCTCTTCCATCCCACACCCTATTTGTTACGTCCTCCAACCCCTACACCTATCCCTCTCTCTGAAACTCCCCCAGCTCCTAAAGCCCTCCCTCTCTCTCTCTAACCTCCTCTAGCCCCTACAAGCCCCTCTCTTAGTGATATTTGCACTGCTCCAGTTCCATCCTTTCGCACATTCTCAATTTGAACCATTCCAGCAGTGGTCATAAGCACTGGCATTTATTCCCTAAACATATGCACCCCTCTTCTCCTCAATACACCCCTGAAAACCTACCTCTGACCATATTTTGTCCTAATGTTCACTAATCAAAATTCATCCTACTGTGGTCCTGTTTTGGGATATTTTATTTATTAAGGAAGTGGTATATAAATGTAAGTTATTGTTAACTGCAAGTCGTGAAACTTCTTGCTAATAAACAGCAGCTTGTGTTCTGTTGACTAATGTAGACTCCATGACCATTCAGAAAGTGAGGGGGCTGCTTCATCGATTGCTCAAAGTCCCAGGTACTGAATTAAGACTAACGTACATCAGCTCAAAGGTAAGGTATTCCACAGTAAAGTGACAGCGGGTTTCATTTGATTCTTTTATCTACATGATAGCATGTGATCGTGATTCAGGGAGGGGGTGGGGAAGGGGATACTTTCATCTTTAAAAATCCGAGGCAGCACCGATAAGGGTTCAATTTCCTTTTCAGTCAACCCTGTTTTCAGAGATGCAGGAGACAATCTATTCCCATGGAAATTTGATGCAGTGAGGACAAAAACTGTCTGAAGGGATGCTAAAATCCTCTGGCTCCAGGCTGTTGGTGTAATTGTGCCGCCAAACATCTCATTTAAAGATCCATGAGATAATAAATAATCAAGGATATGTGCAACACTTTTCTTGACTTGCGTTGGACTACAAGTGCATCCCAACAGCCCATGGAGGCTGAGTGTCTCTTAAGATTTATAGTCTTGGGAAGGAAGGGTTTGTTTGCAGACTAAGGTAACAACATCTTGAATCGGATTTGCAATGCAGTGATCCCTAGGATATGCCGAGTTAGTTGATTTCAAACATATGGGTTTGGAAGAGAGTGCGAGGAATAGTTCCTGTCACTTAGTGCTGAGGTTGACAATTACCATCTGTTTGAATGTCCTCCTGCCCCCGCAAACCTCAGGACGCAGCAGATTCCATATCCTTGCAAAGGACCAGAAGAAAGCTGACAAACAGGGAAAAGTGATATGCAGTATAAGAATTCTTTGAATTGCAAGTCATGGTACAGTGTTCCAAACTGGGACTCGGTGCCACGAGTAGGACAGTTGTGTCTTTTCAATGTCTTCCAAATCCAGTTGCAGGAATTGCAAGTGAGTGGAAACTCAGGGAGAAACATAAACCTGTGAGTTGGAGTAAAATTCAACTTTTGGAGGCAGTGGAGAATTAGTCAGGAATGAGCTGGGCAGCACTCCCACACACACATCAGTTTTTGATTCACTTTGAATTTGTGATTATCCAATGTCACCCTCTTCAATCTGAAGCATGTCTCCCACAGCTTCATGCTATTGATAAGTGACCTAGAATGAAGTTCATTGTTAAAGCTGTGAAGGACAAATCACTGACTATTTTTAAAAACAAAGTAAGTTGATAGATTTCTAAAGGCATCAGTGGATATGGGGAGAGAGCAGGGAGTATGGCATTGAGATAGGAGCAACTATTATTGAATGGCGGAGCAGGCTCAAGGTGGCAAGTGACCTACTCCTCCTCCTCTTTTCTATGTTTCTACAAAAGGGCAACTGTGCAGTAACAAACTGCCACCTAGTTCTCATCAAATCTTACATTGTGCAAGGCAATATTTGCAGGTGAAGGTGGTTTGGGGGAAGCTGGTCATTTGATAAACATTGAAGCGAGATCACCCACTGTGTGAGCATGCAGATAATAACAGCCAATTTCTGAACCATAAACAGATCATTCAAGTGTGCCTCATTCAGCCAGTAGCAATTCTTCGCAGTACTGATATCAGATATTTTTTACAATTCCCTTTTCAGCATTGTAAGTTTTTACAATGGTACAGCAATGAATGATTGCAGAAGAAACAAACTAAATTCCCAATGAGAACCTACTCTGAGAGTAAATTGCTTGCCATCCTTTCAATGGAAGTCTGTGTATACTCTGTCTACGTGATTCCTGAACAATAAAACTAATCTTTTTATATATTTTCTTAGATGGACATGGAAATAGATATGGATAATGACCTGAAGCCTCTATCATACTACTCGATAGAGAGTGGAGACTGTATATTAGTGCGATGGTAGCTGCATGTGACCAGCACATAACACAGAAAGAAAAGGAACGATATTCAGAGCCTTGACAGAAGATATTTTTCAGCACCTTCCCAGCACTCTATCAAAGATGCATATGATCCTGTACGGTACGTGCAACAAGAAGCAGTACTTATTTACATCTGTGCTGAAAACAATGCAGGCTAAATCCCTGTTGATGAACAGTGATTTATTTCTGTGCCAGTCTCAAAGCTACAGAAACAGAATGTGATATGGATATCACAAAATCCGCATTATAATATGCATCTCTCAGCTTTGTACTTTATTGTTTTTGGTTAATAAAAAAAATGAAGCTCAATGTATCTTTACATAATGTACAAGCCTGAAGATGCAGTTCATAAAACAGTTCTAAAATTAACATGTTCTGACACCATATGTTTACTAATAATCATAACGCAGACATTGAGTGGTAATCCTCACTCTCAATGTTTGCTCTTTGTACTGTAATGGTTCTGAACCATTTGAAGTGATGTGATATGAAAGGTTCAATGTTAAATATTTTTTGGTAGTTCTGGGCCTTTGGCCTTAATGTTACTGCATTGGACTGGTTCAGAGGCTGAACACGCATTCTAAGTTCAAGTACCTTCTACAGGTGAGTTTGGATGATTCTTGACTGAATACAGTTCCCAAGATCTCTCTTGTTTCCTGTAAGGTGAACCTGTGTTCATCAAAATGAGTGGTGGTTGTGGAGTGGGTTCGTGCTGAAAGCAGTATGTCCTCCCAGCTACTGTGTGTGCAGCAGAGAAATGGGAGTGGACTGAGCGTGTGACAAAGCTGGAGAAAGAGAATAATGTTCTGCATATTATTGGGGAGGGGTATTTATAAATCCTGAGTAAAATTAACTTCAATGTAGCATTGTCAGAAACTGCCAGCTGTTTAGGAAGCTTTTAAGAATAACAATTCATTTTATGAAATGTAACTTTTACATTGTGTTTATCTGACATGTTTTGACAGTTAATGAAATGGACTGTTACTATAGTTTAACATTTGTATTTTTTAACGTCCCCTACACTATCCAACTCTAGCCTTTATCCTTGTATGAAACTGTAGAACAGCTAGCATTGAAGGACTGCATTAAAGTGGCAGCGTTTTGAAGTTTGGCTGGAACTGTTAGATTGCTTCCTGCCCCAAACATTTCAGTGTCAAATGCGTCACCGGCACCTCATCTCTCCAAAAGTTCACAATTCCCCCTCAGTGTGCTGACATACTAATATTTAAAAAGCAAAAAAACATTTTCATCTTGGGGCATTGTGACGCCCCTCACTTGATTGCAACATGCACTGTAAAAATCTGAACCCCCCCCCCAGCCCTTTCCCGGCACCCCATTTATTTTGTAGCTAGCCTACAGCCTCAAACCCTAAACCAATCACATGTTGCCTTAACTCCAAGGTAGGTCAGGGTTAGATCAGAAACACTAACTTGCTTCCTTGCTTCACAGACTCTGTTTGCCCTTTTCATCACTTGCCCATTGGGACTCCTATCTGCTGTCATTTTTCCAACTCATATCCCTTTGCACCACCTAATTTAGTGTCATCAGCAAGCCTGGACATACGATTCCCTCTTAATTTGAGTGATTGGTAAATGTGGTTAAAAAGTTGAGACCTTTGGGGAACACCACTTGTTCCTGTGCCAGTTGAGTGCATACACTAGCCTCCATCTCTTGTTTCTTAAACAATTACATTTTCCACCCTTCTTTTGTTAATAATTTCCTGCACCCACTGCTTGTTATTTAGAATCAAGAAAGGAAACAAGGTATAGTGGGGCTGGGGAAGACAGAAAAGAACTTAGCGTGCTTTTATTCTTACAAATACAAAAACAGGAAGATTTGCCAGTTTTATCATCCACTAGGCTTCATAACAGCTCAATGTATAGAATATTACTCTCCTTGAAAGCTTTGTCCACTTCCAGAGCTTCCCAGAGAGATTTATACACCTTTAATGTGTTGTATGTAGAACGTTGTGGGTTACAAGAATTGTAATTACATTTGACATTGGTAAACATCTGTATGAGGAACCTATGCAAATTCCATTTCTCTCACTCTATAATAAAAGGTTTTGGCTGCAGTCATGTATTTTTTTCCTCATTAGCTGAGCTAAAAGAAACTTTAACAACACGATTCTTACAAAAGATTATGTTGTGGAACCGTACTATGGTTTGTACTGTCTATCTTGTGTAAAACAACCCTTGAGCCTGTTGTGATTGTTCTAGGTATCACCTGAGTATGTACAATGTGAGTGGCCTTTGTAAGGAAATGAGTCAGTAGCACGTTTGGTCAGCTATCACCACTTTTACAGGGCAGGCCAAGGACATCACCCCTTATGGAAGGAGCTAAAGCTTATGAGTATTTTTAATGTATAGAGAATGCAACCCAAAAACCTTCAGGGAAGCAGGTGCCAGGGAATGGATGTTCCATTTCCAGTGTCTGGATTATCTTAAAACTGGCCCTGAGCGTAAGACCCAGCCAGGAATTTATTTTTCGGGTGGACAGATAATACATTCAATCCCTTTGCTGTGTGAATTACAAAAACCTTTGACCATGATCAAACTTCACCTGATTCTGTATACAAAAAAATTCTATGACTTGGCATTTACAACAGCCTCTGCCACCTCAACCCCAATTGCTGGGTAGATTATTGCACATTTACCACCCTCAGTGTGTGAAGGTAATAGACCTTAATTATGTAGGCACTTTCTAAACTTAAATTCCTCCTCGCTTATCAGCCTGATCAGTTTTAGGTATTTCAGCAAAAAATCACTTCTACGTAAACAAGTGTTACTCCATGTGTAAACATCCCATTCCCTGATTCTTTCAGTAGGAATTAGCTTCTCCAATCTCAGTTGCTGTTTCTCCTGGTGCCTAGAGCTACCTTGAGAATAATCTGCATATTCTTACATCCTGTTTGCTCTTTTCACCAGTTGCCCATTGGAACGCCCATCTGATGTCACTTTTACAACGTCCTGTTTCCATCTATAGTACCTATTGTACCACCTAATTTAGTGTCATCAGCAAACTTGGATATACGATTCTTTAAGTGATTGGTAAATGTGGTTAAACAGTTGAAACCTTTGGGGAACACCACTAGTTCCCCATCTCTTGTTTCTTAAACAATCACATTTTCCACCCCTCCGACCTTCTCCTTTTGTTAATAATTGTCTGTGTCCACCACTTGTTACTTAGAATCAAGAAAGGAAACAAAGTGTTGTGGGGCTGGGAAGACAGAAAAAGATTTAGAGTGCTTTTATTCTTACAAATACAAAAATAGGAAGATTTGCCAACATTTGTCTGATAACTAAAGTGACCTGCCGTTAACATTTGCCCCACACAGGAAAGTTGCGTGCAGTGCCACCTCAGAACCAACCTGAATAGTGTGAGCTCAATAACAGGTAAAAAAGCCCATAGGGCCTAGTGTAACTGGAAGCTCTTTGGTAGGTCCTTTACAATCACAGTCATTTCATTCCAACCATTATCTGGTCTCTCAACACTGATTTATCAACCTTTGATAAAAGATGGACCATATTTGGACAAGCAGAGCAAAAGACCATGTACACAACCTAGAGCACCCAATAGAAAGATCTTTGATATTTGTCCTGCCTTGCTGAGAATTCACTGGCGATCCTCACTTTTGACAGTAACAGGGGTTTCCACACTGTTCCTTATTCTTCCACAACTCGAGCAACTCCCCTGGAGAGTACTGGGGGGATGAGAGCGCACCGGGCTGACACTTCTTTTCACACAGCCAGTGAGGGTCCTTGTCAGCAGAGAAAATAGACATTTTAATACAAGCTATATTTACATGTAATACTTAAAAAGAAGTGTAAGTTACTGGAAATAGCATGAGTTAAAGGCTCTGTGAGAAAGGGAAGATATATTTGTGTGGTGATTCTAACTAGGGTGCATAAATAAATCACTGATAAATACAGTAAGGACTTCCAGAGATAATTTGTTAGAGAGTGGTTAAAATGTAGAACTCACTACCACTGGAGTAACTGAGGTTGAGGCAAATAGCACAGATACATTTAAAAGAGGAAGCTAGGTAAGCATGAGAAAGAAAGGCATTAAAAAAGGTTGAGGGGTGGGAGGAGAGTACATACAGCAAATACACTGGCATAAACCAGATGGGCTGAATGGCCTGTTTCTGTTGTACTTCAAAGAAATGAAAAGTTGATAGATAGATAGATAAATAGCTACATCATAATTACTGTGAAAATCAGTCTTCGATGCCTAAATCAGCCTCTTCTGAACTCCTTATACAATCAATTATAAATCTGAGAGAAAACAACACTGGAAATGTTGAATGTAATTTGGTCACCTGATGGCGCTGAGGTCCAACTGCAGCCATCCAAATGCCCATGCTGACATCTTCACCCTGTGGGTACAATACAGAGCAGCACATTATTCTCAAGCCACACATAACTGGCTATCATGTGAATTACTCAGTACAGATTACCTTCATTTCGTAATTCAGCCTCTAAATAGTTTGAAACAGAAGGATGAGGGTAGAAGGTGCCTCAGACACCACTGCCTCCAACTCACACCTCATCCTTGCTGGTGAATTATCGCTGAAAGAAACACTGCAATATGGAACCATGTTCCTTCAGGATATTGGTCTGCAATAAATACTAAGATACAAGGAATGGTGCCCCACTCTTACACACTATGCTGGGCACTTCTAAAGATTTTCCTGTCTTACCAAAACACTCAGCAGCTTCATTTGCTCAGTTCAATCTCCTTTCCTCTATTAACACCATTGATTTTTCTACTTTCTGTGACAATGTTATTGACGAGTGAATATTTAATGTCAATCTGAGCTTTAATGCTGCTGAATTCTGAAATGTGATTCAATATTAAATGTTACACTTACATCGTTACAAACCCACTCCACACTGACAACCATGCTGTTGTCTGTACGGCATGGTGCACGGTGATTAGCACTGCTGCCTCACAGCGCCAGGGACCCGGGTTCAGTTCCAGCCTCGGGTTACCGTCTACGTGGAGTCTGCATGTTCTCCCCGTGTCTGCATAGGTTTCCTCCAGGTGCTCCAGTTTCCTTCCACAGTCCAAAGATTGAGTGGGTTAGATTGACTGACCAAGCTAAATTGACCCTTAATGTCAGGGGGATTAGCAGGGTAAATGTGTAGGGTTACGGGAATTGGACCTGGGTGGGATTGCTGTCAGTGCAATGGGCCAAATGGCCTCCTTCTGCACTGTAGGGATTCTGATCCTATCATCATTTCTATTATAGAAACAATGCCCAAAGTGTAGGATTAAGCAAGATTTAACTTCAAAACAGTTGGATTCTAAATATATGATTAAACAAAGGACTATCATGAATAAATACTGTAGAATCTCACAGCATTATACAGTTTTTTTCTGGCCTTGTTGTGGATGATGTCTTCACCTGGAGAGCACACTGAAGAGCAAAATGAAGCTTCCTCAGAGTCTGAGAGAGGTTTTTGGCACACTGGTCGCTTCTAAGCCAGAAACTCCAGTTCCAGTCCAGGTTTGTGGGTCAAGGAAGATGTGTTCATAATGCGGCCAAACAGGTTGAGTGTCAGCCTGCAAATCCTTTCAACTCTCGCCAATGGCAGATAGTAAGAGATTCCTGAGTAGCCGTGTACTGCAGGTTACTACACAACTCGAGACTGCCTGAGTGAACTGTATCACATCAGCACCAGTTGACCAGGTAGCTGGAGAGAAAGTATTTCCTTTGGTTGGGGAGTCCAAAATAAGGGGCCATAACCTTAAAATCAGAGCTGGGTTGTTTGGGGTCAGGGAGCACTTCAAAGGGAAGTGAAAATGTGGGAATTCCCCCCAAAAAAGCTGAGGAGGCTCGGGTTCAATTGAAATTTCTCAAACTGAGATTGCTGGATTTTTGATTGAAGTCCAACAGGTTTATTTGGAATGATGAGCAGCGTTCCGAAAGCTCATGATTCCAAATAAAACTGTTGGACTTTAACCTGATGTTGCGAGACTTCTTACTGCGCCCACCCCAGTCCAACATCGGCATCGCCACATCATAGATTCTTGATGGGCAAGGGCCCGAGAGACTACAGAACCAAGCCAGGTGGACAGAATTTAAATACAGAAATGCCATAATCTAACTTGAGTGCCAGAACAGGCTCGAGAGGCCATGTGTCTTACTCCTGTTCCTATAGCATTTGCTGAGACACTTGTTAATGTGATATGGTTGCTGGGTACTTACTCACTGGAGGCGGAGGGAGATGAGTGGAGACAAAGACAGAAAATGCTGGAAAATCTCAGCAAGTCTGACAGCATTGTGGAGAGAGAGCAGAGCCAATGTTTCAAGTCTGGATGATGCTTCATCAGAGGTGAGTGGAGATTCTAGTTCATCAGTAATACTGCACGCGTGCACCCATTCAACATGCACAGAAAATCCACTGGAAATCCTTTAGTAATTTGATTCTGCAGATGTTGGGATTGGACAGAAGTTTAAGTTGTGGTGACCTTGGAATAAAGACCTGGCAGAAGATTAGCAGGAACACTCTAGTCCTGATAAACATTTCCTGTAAAGACACAATATTGCTTTGCAAACACACAATGTGTAAACGTGTACATACAAATACTGAAAATTGTTTTTTGTCAGGGTAAGAGGGTGCCACAGCAAGATGTTGTTATGCCACGGAGACCTCACAGAATGTGATGAGGGACCCCAATAATATCACATTGTGTCGTCACCATTACAGTCCCTTTGATATCAGTCTGTCTGCCATTTGCCAGACAGGAAGTTGGCAGTAGAATCAGGGCTGATCATCTGTTCCTGCAAAGTGAAATCATCCAGATGGATAAATGACCCCACTTACAGAAAACTGTACTTTAAGATACAGTATATAAATACTGTAATTTGAGAAATACCAGGTATAGTTTTTTAAAAAAAAGCTGTCTAATTAGTCCCACTCTCCTTGGGCATGATAAGAAAGTGAAATTGAAGATTATTGCTTCACAGAGTTTGAGGGACAATATGACCCATTCATAGAATCCCTACAGTGCAGAAGGAGGCCATTCGGTCCATCGAGTCTGCACTCATTCTGCAACAGAGCATCCTACCCAAGCCCTATACCCATAACCCTTCTAATCTACACATCCCAAGACACAAAAGGACAAATTAGCTTGGCCAATCATAAGAAGTAGGAGCAGGAGTAGGCCATCTAGCCCTTTGAGCCTGCCCCCCCATTCAATAAGATCATGGCTGATCTGAAGTGGCTCAGTTCCACTTTCCCACTTTCTCCCCATAACCCTTAATTCCCCTGTCTACCAAAAACCTATCTACGCGTGTCTTAAATATAGCCTCCACCACTTCAACGGGCAGAGAATTCCAGAGATTCACCACCCTTTGAGTGAAGAAGTTCCTCCTCAACTCTGTTCTAAATGCCCCCCCACTTTATATTGAGGCTGTGCCCTCTAGTCCTGCTGTCCTTTCTGAGCGGGAAGAATCTCTCTACCTCTACCCTATCCATCCCTTTCATTACCTTATACGTCTCTATAAGATCCCCCCTCATCCTTCTAAACTCCAACAAGTACAGACCCAGTCTATTTAGTCTCTCTTCATAATCTAACCCCCTCATCTCCGGTATCAGCCTAGTGAACCTCCTCTGCACTCCCTCCAAGGCCAAAATATCCTTGGGCAAGTGCGGCGACCAAAACTGCACACAGTACTCCAGCTGCGGCCTCACCAGTGCCCTGTACAGTTGCAGCAAGACCTCTCTGCTTTTATATTCTATCCCCCCCACTATAAAGGCCAGCATCCCATTCGCCTTCTTGATCACCTGCAGACTGGGTTTTTATGACTCATGCACAAGGACCCCCAGATCCCTCTGCACCATAGCACGCTGCAGCTTTTCGCCCTTTAAATAGTAATCCCTCCTACTATTATTCCTGCCAAAGTGGATAACCTCACACTTGCTAACATTATACTCCATCTGCCAATCCACCCAACCTGCACATCTTTGGATTGTGGGAGGGAACTGGAGCACCCGGAGGAAATTCACACAGATACAGAGAGAACATGCAGACTTCACTCAGACAGTGACCCGAACCAGGAATCGAACTCCGATCCTTGGCGCTGTGAGGCAGCAGTGCTAACCACTGTGCCACTCTTCTGCTCCTTTTTCTTATGTAGCAGATGTAGAAAACGAGGTGACTTTCAACCTTTGTAACACAAAGCTTTCTAAGCACTGGTGTTTTCTGGATTTGTTGTACACTAGCAAAAAGATTGATTACAATTTTCACAATAAATTTATTGCAGTGTTAATGTTAGCCTACTTATAATAAATAAACTTTAAATTGCATTATAACATTAACATGCAACTAACAGGGCGAACTAACTTACGAATTGTTAAGGCAAACAAAGTTACTGAAATCTAAAACAGGTGAAAAAAACAGTGATTATTTTACAGTCACTATTTCCATAACGCAGTTAAAATCCACTGAAGGCACCCAATACCTGATAGACTTTTAGTGTCTTAGCGTTTTCTGCCAACCACTCAATCAGGTTTCGAGAGACGACATAACCAGAACCACAGGCAAAATCGGGATAGACCAGACTTGGATATTCCAGCTCCATCCACTTCCCACTGCTATCTACCGCCCAATTCTGCCGGAAACTGAAGAAATCAATTGGGAAAATGAATGAGCGTGAGGCTTTTCTGATTAAACAAATAAACAAAGCCTCAAAATAGCATGGATGCTGTAAATGTGAGATAGAAACAGGTCATGTCAGAAATACTCAGCAGGTCAAGCAGCATATGTGGAGAGAAAAACAAAAGTTAACATTTCAAGCCGATGGCCTTCCCTTGTAAATGGGAAGATGTTTCTGATTAACAACCAAGAAACTCAACACAAGCTTGAACATCACCTCTGTACTTAGACACCACAAGCCTCAGCATATGAATTTAATAACTTTAGATTTTAATCATCCATTTCTTCTTGGACATTCTGTAATCATTTAAACCTCTGACCTATCTTCTACTATCAGCTGCTTTTTCCTTGCACTCATCGCTTCTGGCAATGGCCTGGTAGTATTACCATAGACTATTAATCCAGAAGCTCAGTTAACGTTCTGGGAACTGGAGTTTAAATTCCATCACAGCAGATGGTGGAATTACAATTCAATAAAAAATATCTGAAATTAAAAATTTACTGATGACCATGAAACCATTGGTGATTGTCAGAAAAACCCATCTGGTTCACTAATGTCCTTCAGGGAAGGAAATCTGCTGTCTTTACCTGGTCTGGCCTACATGTGACTCCAGAGCCACAGCAATGTGGTTGACTCTCTGCCCTTGGGCAATCAGGGATGGGCAATAAATGCTGACCAGACAGTGACGCCCATTCCCATGAATGAATAAAAAAAATCTCTCCTGCTTTTCACCTGACTCCTACCCTTTTCACCTGAGTCCTACCCTTTTGTTCCTTCCCCCTTCCCCTGTATTTGCTTAAAAGACGTTAAAACTTCTTTCATCTTCCAGTTCTGAACAAAAGGTAATTGCCCTGCAACATTAACGCTGCATCTCTTTACAGATGCTGCCCGACTTGCTCGGTGCTTTCCAGGGTTTACTGATCCTATTTCATAAATTAACTCTTTTATCATATCACTCCAAAGCGTCGCACATTTTGTGTTAAATTACTAATATGTCACATCCTTTTACGTTAATTTGCCATCGATTGTTTTCTGAAGCTTTGAAAACACTCTTCAAAAGGTCCTCAGACATTTGATATGGAGGCCTGTCAAGCTGTCTTTGACTTTGAAACCATTTACACTACAGAGGAATAGCAGAGGAAATAAATCAGAAACAGCATATAGACAACAAAGATGGAGGTTAATGTGCGGCTTACAATAAGTGAATGACTAGCATTGGGAGAAGGGAGCAAAGGAGGTCTTAACTGGTTATAAAGCAAGGAGATATCTTGAGATAAAGCAACGTGATGTTGGCTTAGACAGAAATAGTTCTTCCGGAACGGCACAGTGGCTAGCACCGCTGTCTCTCAACGCCAGGGACCTGGGTTCGATTCCTGGCTTGCATCACCGTCAGTGTGGAGTCTGCACATTCTCCCCGTGTCTGCATGGGTTTCTTCCGGGTGCTCCAGTTTCCTCCCACAGTCCGAAAATGTGCAGATTAGGTGGATTGACCATACCCCTTAGTGTCAGGGGGACTAGCTATGGTAAATACATGGTGTCACGGGGATAGGGCCTGGATGGGGTGCAGACTTGATGGGCCAAATGGTCTCCTTCTGCACTGTAGGATTCGATGATAATTCCAGAGGCTTCTGGTCAGAAACTAACAACAGTAGGTTTTCCAAGATTTTAAATAAATATAAAATGCAGTAACTTTAGCCAGATCCTCAGACAGCAAAATTATGCAGCACAGAAGAAGGCCACTCAGCCCATCATTCCCATTGCTTGCTCTTTGGAGGAACTATTTGAATAAGCCCACATCTCAAGCTTATTGCCACATAGCCCGGCAGATCTCTCCCTTTGAATGACAGGATGAGCTGCTTTAATACACAAACACACAGATACTGACTTGCCCCACCACACTTTTGTAGCTCCCAGCCTGTCTCCTGCTCTCTCCAGTACTGCCTCCACATCGACATAACAATCATCATCTGTTTTCAGCAGCAGTTTGAAGCTTGTCGACTCCACAGACCTGTTTGTGAGGTAAAAGCAGGGTTGAAATCCATGAGATTGTTTTAAAAAACCTTTCCAATAGATGTGTATATTTAAGGCACATTCCTAAACTGGGTGTTGTTATCTCCAAATCTCATATACTTAGTTATCAAAAAAAAAATGTGACTCCAGACCACAATCTCCTTTGTAATTAAAAAAGACGTGCATTTTTGTTGTGCTTTTCATGATCTCAGGATGTCCAAAAGCCCTTCACAACTAACAAAATACATTTTTTTTTAAGTGTAGTCCCTGTTATAACATAGGAACTTAAGCATAGCAAGCTCCTACCAACAGCCATTCGACAATTTATCAGATATTCTGTTTGTAGGTGTTAGCTTAGAAATAAATATTGGTCAAGACACCAGGGGAAATCTCTTCTTTCAAAGCGCCAGGAACCCATGTTTGATTCCTGGTTTGGGTCACTGGCTGTGTGGAGTTTGCACATTCTCCCCATGTCAGGGTGGGTTTCCTCCAGGTGCTCCGGTTTCCTCCCATAATCCCACAGATGTACGGGTTAGGTTGATTGGCCTTGACCCTAGGGGTTATGGGAATAGGGCTTGGGTGGGATTGTGATCAGTGCAGACTCGATGGGCCAAATGGCCTCCATCTGCACTGCAGGGATTCTATGATTCTAAATGGTGTGATGGGATCTTTTATGTTCACCTGAGAGAGCAGACGGAACCTCTGCTTAACGTCACATCTAAAAATCAGCAGCTCTTAACAGTGCATCCATCCTTCAGTATTGGCACCTGGAATGTTAACCTGGATCTTGTGCTCAGGCCTCTGAACCTTAAACTCAATTTTCCGTCGGGAGTGCTATCCACTAACCACAACTAACACACAGACAGTGATGAATATCTCTTACCACTGATAAAAGTGCAGCAGTTTATGTGGCACATTTCTGTATGTGTCCACTACATCTACAAAAACAATATCCTGATAGGTTTGACTTTCTTTTTGTAAGGCAGCATCTTCCTCCCTGAGTTTATTTTTGTGGTTTTCAAACCGCTTTGGTCGAGTGTTGAGGCTTTCCAGGAGGGCAGGACCATCTAAAATAGATAAAGAGAGTGACAGACAGGTTTAATCTGTGCTTGCAGAAATCACTGGTCAAGTTCTCCATTAAACTTCACATCATTATAATGGGAGAGCAGGGGTGTTTATCGTGTCTGAACATTATAATAGAGCAAACATAAGAAATAGGCCCAGGAAAAGACACCACAGCCCATTGAGTCTGCAACACTGTTCGATGGCTGACCTCAGGCCTTCACTCTACTTTTCCACCTACTCCCTATATCTCTCTGAGACACAAAGTTTCTGTCTATCCTAGCTTTCAGTGATGGAGCTTCCACAACCGCCTGAACTAGAGAATTCCAAAGATTCACAACCCTTTGTGTGAAAGCATTTCTCATCTCAGTCCCAAATGATCAGTGCCATCCTGAAACCATGCCTCTTTGTTCTAGATTCCCCAGCCAGGGGAAACAGCCTTCAGTATCTACCCTGTCAAATGTCTTCAGAATCACGAATGAACATAAGAACATAAGAAATAGGAGCAGGAGTAGGCCATCTAGCCCTTCGAGCCTGCCCCGCCATTCAATAAGATCATGGCTGATCTGTCGTGGCTCAGTTCCACATTCCCGCCCTCTCCCCATAACCCTCAATCCCCTCTCTTATCAAAAACCCATCAACCTGTGTCTTAAAAATATTTAGCAAGGTAGCCTCCACCACTTCAACGGGCAGAGAATTCCAGAGATTCACCACCCTTTGAGTGAAGAAGTTCCTCCTCAACTCCGTTCTAAACCGCCCCCTCTTTATCTTGAGGCTGTGCCCCTTAGTCCTACTGTCCTTTCTGAGCGGGAAGTCTCTCCACCTCTATCCTATCCATCCCATTCATCATCTTATACGTCTCAATGAGATCTCCCCTCATTCTTCTAAACTCTAACGAGTACAAGCCTAATTTATTCAGCCTCTCCTCATAGCTCAACCCCCTCAACTCCGGCATCAGCCTAGTAAACCTCCTCTGCACTCCCTCCAAGGCCAAAATATCCTTGTGTAAGTGCGGCGACCAAAACTGCACACAGTACTCCAGCTGCGGCCTCACCAATGCCCTATACAGCCGCAGCAAGACCTCCCTACTTTTATATTCAATCCCCCTCGCTATGAAGGCCAGCATCCCGTTCGCCTTCCTGACCACCTGCTGCACCTGCAAGCTGGGTTTTTGCGACTCATGCACAAGGACCCCAAGGTCCCTCTGCACCGTCGCCTGCTGCAGTTTTTCTCCACGTAAGTAATAATCCTTCCTCCCATTATTCCTACCAAAGTGGACCACCTCGCACTTGCCAACATTAAATTCCATTTGCCATTTCCTGGCCCATTCGCCCAGCCTATCTAGATCCTTGTGCAGACTCTCCACACCCTCCGCGCAATTTGCCTTTCCACCAATCTTGGTGTCATCAGCAAATTTCGACACCATTCACTCGGTTCCCTCCTCCAGATCATCTATATAAATGGTAAATAGCTGAGGCCCCAGCACCGACCCCTGGGGCACTCCACTAGTCACCATCCGCCAATCCGAATAGCACCCGTTGACCCCCACTCTCTGCCTCCTATTTGACAACCAATCCTCTATCCACGCTAACACCCTACCCCCAACTCCATGTCCCCTGACCTTCTGCAATAACCTCTTGTGAGGTACCTTGTCAAACACCTTCTGAAAATCAAGAAAGACCACATCCACCGGCTCTCTATCCACCGCCCTAGACACATCCTCATAGAATTCCAATAAATTCGTCAGACACGACTTCCCCTTAACGAAACCGTGCTGCGTCTGCTCTATCAAGCAATTCCCCTCAAGATGCCTCGCTATTTCCTCCTTGATGACGGATGAATTCCTCCTTGATGAATGAGATCACTGCTCATTCATCTATCGACCTAATTCACCCAGCCTCTCATCACAGGACAACCATCTAATCCCACGAACTAACCTAGTGAACCTTTGCTGTGACACTTCCAGTTCCTTAAACATGAAGACCAAAACTGCACCAGTATTCAAGCTGTGGTCCCACCAAAGCTCTGTGCAATTGTAGTTAGACTTCAGTATTCTTATACTCCAATTCTCCTGCAGTAAGAGCAACGTGCCAATTGCTTTCCCAATTGTTTGCTGTATCTGCATGCTAACTTGTGTTCCTTGTGTAAGCACACCTAAATCTATATCAAAATCAACATTTACAAGTTTCACACCTTTTAAAAAATATTCTTTTTCAGTCCTATGACGGAAGTGAAAAACTTTACACTTACCCAAATTACATTTGATCTACCATCTTGTTGCTCACTCTTTGCAGCCTCTGTATCTTTCTTATAGTTTGCATTCCAGCCCAGCTTTGTTAACATCAAAAAACATAGATACTTTACTCTTGATCTCTTGGACTCAGTCATTAATATAGACTGTAAATAGCTGAGGCTCCAACACTGATCCTTGTGGCACCCAACTAGTTGCTGCCAGCCAACTTGAAAATGCCCTGTTTATGCCCTCTTTCTGCTTTCTGTCCATTAACCAATCTTCTATCCTTGCTACTTGATTAGCACTGCTGCCTCATGACACCAGAGACCTGGGGTTCGATTCCCGGCTTGTGTGACTGTGTGGAGTTTGCACATTCTCCCTGTGTCTGTGTGGGTTTCCTCCGGGTGCTCTGGTTTCTCCCCCCGCAGTCCAAAGATGTATGGGTTAGGTGAATTGGCCATGCTAAATTGCCTCTTACTGTCCAAAGATGTGTAAGGTTAGGGGAATTAGCGGGTAAATACGTGGGGTTGCGGAGATAGGGTAGGCTGGTGGGCCTGGATAGGGTGCTTTTTTGGAGAGTCGGTGCAGAATGGATGGGCTGAACGTCCTCCTGCACTGCAGGGATTCTATGGATAATATCCCACCCCCCCCCCGCCCCCAAACTCTATGTGCTTTTACGTTTTGTGTGGCACTTTATCCTTTCGGAAATCTAGTAGTTTACTGCTTTATCTGCCCTACTTATTACACCTCAAAAAAACCTCAGAATAAATTCATCAAACAGGATTTCCCTTTTGTAAAACCACACTGATATACTATGCTTTTCCAGATGGATTGTTAAGACTTCCTTAATAATGTAGGAAAGCAATGAAATACACAGGAGATATTTTTTAAAAGATTGTTTTCCACGTGTGGGCATTTCTAGCAAGGCTGGAGTTTACTGTCTATTCTTCGTTGCCCTCAGTTTGATTGGTTTCCTAGGCCACTTCACAGGACATTAGCAGTTAATCACATTGATGTGGGACTGAGATAGACTTGGCCCAGACTGGGTAGGACAGCAGATTTTATGGAACATTAGTGAAACAGTTGGATTTTGACAATTTGACAGCTTCATGGAAAGTTTTACACAAAAGAGCTATTCCCATGCAAAGAGATCAAGTTAACTTTATTATTGGCACAAGTAGGCTTATATTAACACTGCAATGAAGTTACTGTGAAATTTCCCTAGTCGTCACACTCTGGCGCACGTTCGGGTACACTGAGGGAGAACTTAGCACGGCCGATGCACCCTAACCAGGAGGTCTTCTGAACTGTGGGAGGAAACCTGAGCACCCAGAGGAAACCCAGAAAGACACGAGGAGAATGTTCAGACTCCACACAGATAGGGGGGTAACGTACAGACTCCACACAGTGACCCTAGCTGGGAATTGAACCCAGGTCCCCAGCGCTGTGAGACAACAGTGCTAACCACTGTGTCCCCCTGCTGTCCAAGTTATTGAATCTTTGGGGTCAATATCCTTTTGGCCAGTCATTCTCCTGCATTACTGTCTTGGCTGCATCATTTTAAACCTAAGGCTTTACACTAACATCCATTGCTAGGGTTGCAGTTTGCTCTCTCACTGACCTACCATGAATGGTATAAGTGAAGCCTCCAGCCACCGCAGCCACATTCTGTCCAAATCCATCCTGAATCACCTGCTTCTCCACCTGCAGCTGAGCCTGTATACAACAAGCAGAGCTTAGAATCAAGAGCAAACCAAACATGGAAGAAAGCAAGTCCAAATGAAGTGTGCACACATGCACACACACACTCATACACACACACACACACATATTTAGGAACACACTTCAATATCCAGTTACATGCTTTGAATACAGTTAACATCCCTTTCACCAGTTCCATTACAGCGCAGAAAAAAACACTTCCTCAATACTGTTCCCAAATGCAGTCCAGTGCTCCCTCGGCACTGCCCTTCTGACAGTGCGGTGCTCCCACAGTAATGTTTCTTCAACAGGGCAGCACTACGTCAGTATGCCTCCCCCGCCCGTCCAACAGTAATCGTTTCCCAATTTCTGTCCACAGGAGAGCATGCAGCTCTTCTGCTTTGAATCACTTTTCTGCGGGACTCTGAACTAGTTAACTTACTGTAACATGAGAATCAACTTACCGTAGAGAATCTAAGAACACCTCCTCCGCTGTCAAGCAGGACATCTGTGAGGTTCATGGTAGTGAGGTACTCACAGTCTTGGCTCTCCCAGGCAATGGTGCCTTCAAAGCCCTGTTAAAGAGAACGGATAACATATATACTTTCTGACTTTCTGAAGTTTTACACACCATCTTCATTTTAATTTATTCATTCATTTCCCATCGTCCTAACACCCTCAAGAAAGTGGTGTGAACTGCCTGCTTGAAACACCCAGTCCATCTGGTGTAGGTACATCTCCAGTGCTATTAGGAAGGGAGTTCCAGCAAAGGGAGGGCGATATATTTTCAAATCAGGATGGTGTGTGAGGTGTACTTATTTAGCTGTTGCCCTTTGTCCTTCCAGCTGGTAGAGGTTGTGGATTTGGTAGGTATTATCGATGGAGCCTTGGGACTTGCTGCAGTGCATCAAGTGGGTCAAAGTGGGCGCTGCGACTCGTCGATGGGTCACATGATGTTGAAAGATGGGTCGCTGAAAAGAATCCCCAAAGAATGCCTGACCCTTTTTATCCATTTTCTTTCTGGGTAAATTCTTGCTGCAGTATAGAGTATGACCACATAAGGCAAGAATAAACAGGCTCTGTACATGCATTTGATGCTAATTTCCTTTCCCTTTCTAGTAAGCCAATTGTAGACATGGACCGTTTTGTTCACAAAAGAGAGGGCCAGAGACTAGTAGTAAGTGAATCTGGCATGGGTCACGAGGGACAGCAATCTGGTAAAAGTGGGTCATGTTTTATTATTTATATCTGTTTATATGCAATCTCTAGTTACTTAAAATTGAAATCCTATTTCTTGACTTGCATCAGAAATAGTTTTGTATCAATTATGGAGATATCAGTGACATACTCTCATATTAGGTTTCAAATTCATTTTAACTACTTCTCCTTGCACAGATCGACTCATCACAGATGATGGTGCTCTGTAACTGAATGGTTGTGCTGATATGTGGCCACCATGTCAACAGAAAAATACACAGACAGCATCACCTCCAGTCCCTTGAAACTGAATGTATTATTTGTGAGCATCAGAGGCAAGGCCAGCAGTTATTGCTCAACCCCTTGACGAGATGATGATAGGCTGCTTTCTTGAACCATTCTGTTCTATGTGGTGTAGATATACCCACAGTGCTGTCATGAGTGCCTTCCTGTATTTTGAACCAATGAGAGCGAAGGAACGGCGATATAGTTTCAAGTCAGGACGGTGTGTGGCTTGGAATGAAACTCGAAGGCAGCTTCACTAGATTGACACCTCATGTTTAGGTATGCCTGTGCTGCTCCAGGGATGCTCTCCTACACTCTTCATTGAGCCAGGATGGTCATGGTAGAGTGAGGAATATGCCAGGCCATGAGGTTACAGATTGTAGAAAAATGCTATTCTGCTCTGCTGATAGAAAGATTATGGCACCGAGAGGTCATTCAGCCCACAGTGTGTGCACCATCTATCTGGGGGACAAATTCCAGATGCCCATCCACTCTGGGTGCGAAAGCTCTTCATAATATCCCCTCAAATCCTTCTATCAATTGCCTTAAATCTGTACCCCTTGTTATAAACCCAAGCAGAAATTCCAATGTATTTTATGAAGTCAGCCTAGACCTTTAGTTTTGCACTTTGAATTTGGCTAGGATAAGCAGGAGATGCTTCACTTCCGGTAAGATTCAAGCAACCCACTAGGGAGATTTTATCAAACAAAGTTTATTTAAGAATACAGCTAACATTTAGAAAGAAAACTAGCAATAACTTTTATCTTTACCCATTACAAACAGGAGAAAAAAACGCATGATACTGTGCAAACCTTAACAATTAAATGCATTGTTCCAACCAAACAAACCTCCCCATAAACAAACACCTGTCCTAGGTTTAGCACAGAAAATACGAATGCTCACATGGTTTTACAGCTCAGCAATACCTGCTGTGAATTAGTCCTTTGCATAGAGAATTGAAGTTCTGGCTTCTCCATTCTGGAAATCCCACCACCTCGAGGTAAACATAGTGCCACTGCTGGCCTCTAGCTGGCAAACAACCAATAGCAGAATTTTCACTCCAGAAAGTAAGAAAAACGGCAGATAACTAGCCGTCAGAACATCCAATGCCAGGGAGAAACACAGATCACTGCATCCAGCCTGAAGCCCAAACATCATCTAACTAGCCAGCAGCTAAATCTGAAAGTGAACAAACTTCTGGGAGAGAAAAAAAAAACTGTCCCACCTGTCTGTTTATCGTTCTCCCCAAAACAATTCAAAAGGTCTTAAACTCCCACAAAGTACAGTAGGCCCAGATTAAAAATAAACAAAACCTCATTTAAATCATTTAAGCAGCAGTGAAATGACATCTAATCAGGCAGACTGGTGCCTATGTAGACCATAAGATCATAAGACATTGGAGCAGAATTGGGCCATTCGGCCCATCGAGTCTGCTCCGCCATTCACTCATGGCTGATATTTTTCTCATCCCCATTATCCTGCCTTTTCCCCACAACCCCTGATCCCCTTATTAATCAAGAATCTATTTACCTCTGTCTTAAAGACACTCAATGACCTGACCTCCACAGCCTTCTGCAGCATAGAGTTTCACAGGTTCACCACTCTCTAGCTGAAGAAATTCCTCTTCATCTCTGTTTTAAAGGATCGTCCCTTTAGCCTGAGGTTGTGTTTTCTGGTTCTAGTTTTTCCTACAAGTGGAAACATCCTCTCCGCATCCACTCTATCGCAGTATCCTGTATGTTTCAATAAGATCCCCCCATATCCTTCTAAACTCCAATGAGTACAGATCCAAAGTCCTAAACCGTTCCTCATATGACAAGCTCTTCATTCCAGGGATCATTCTTGTGAACCTCCTCTAGACCCTTGCCAAGGCCAACACATCCTTCCTTAAATATGGGGCTCAAAACTGCTCACAATACTCCAAATGGGGTCTGACCAGAGCCTCAGAAGTACATCGCTGCTCTTGTATTCTACCCCTCACGACATGAATGCTAACGTTGCATTTGCCTTCCTAACTGCCGACTGAACTTGTACATTAACCTTGAGAATCTGGAACAAGGACTCCCAAGTCCCTTTGTGTTTCTGATTTCTTAAACATTTCCCATTTAGAAAATAGTCTATGCTTTTCCTCCTTCCAAAGTGCATAACCTCACACTTTTCCACATTGTATTCCATCTGCCACTTCTTTACCCATTCTCTTAATCGGTCCGAGTTCCTCTGCAGCCCCCCTTGCTTCCTCAATACTACCTGTCCCTCTACAAATCTTTACGTATCATCTGTAAACTTAGCAACAGTGCTTTCAGTTCCTTCCTCCAAATTAATAATGTATATTGTGAAAAATTGTGGTCTTGGCACTGATCCCGAGGCACATCACTAGTCACCTACTGCCATCTTGAAAAACACCCCTTAATCCCATTCTCTGTCTTCTGCCAGTCAGGCAATTCTCTATCCATGCCAGGATTCACCCTTAACACCATTGGCACATAACTTATTTAACAGTCTGCTACGTGGCACCTTGTCAACGGCCTTCTGGAAATCTAAATAAATCACGTCCACTGGTTCTCCTTTATCTAACTTCCTTGCTAACCCCTCAAAGAACTCTAACGGATCTGTCAGACATGATCTCCCCTTGACAAAGCCATGCTGGTTCAGCCCTACTTTATCATGCACTTCCAAGTACTCTGCGATCTCATCTTTAATAATGGACTCTAAAATCTTGCCAAGGACCGAAGTCAGGTTAACCGGCCTATAGTTTATAACTGTAGGGAACATGATTAAAAACATATTTCTTAAAGGCACAGTAGCGTCACTGTGATAAATATAAATGTGATTTAATAAATTAAATCCAAAGAGAGCAGGATCATTTTTTTTGCAGAGAGTTGTGATGCTGCGGTATCCACTACAAGATTAAGTGACTGAGGCAGAGACGTTCACAACATTTAAAAATGGATTAGAATAGTTGAAGGAAAGATAAGCCCCACAATGAAACACTAAAGAGAGGCTGACAGAAGCAATGAGGGTAAGTATGCAGCAGCCTATTCAAAAGGAATGTTATTTATATGAGAGCAATCTGGAGAGATTTGAAACACGAGCTTCGGCAAAGATGGAGCTGGGGAAGGCGGGGGTGATGCATCTTGAAGAGCAAAGGGAAGTTAAGTAAGAGAAGGTAATTGGAGACAACAGATAAGATTAAGCATGGGCTTTGTAACATTGAGGTGGGGGGAGCGCGATGGACAGTCCAGGAAAAGAACAAACATCTGCTGAAACCTTTGCTCATACCTTAGGTAAAAGGAATCTTTCCACCGGCTTGTACCACAGTTGGTTCACTTGCACTCCAGAGCTGAGTGGACTGAAGCGGGCACTAACAATAACCTCCTGGTAAAACAGTCACACAGCAACAATTACCACGAGGAAACAACAAGCCAGAGTTCCAATAGACTGTCACACAGCACTGCCACATTCATTCCATTTCCTACTATACTCACTGAGCAACATATGGCCCACCAGCTAGTTACCAGAAAGCAACACCAGCTTCTCAAGGGGTACACAATGATGGGCTACAAATGCCAATCTTGACAGCAATGCCCATGAAATGAGAATGAATAAAACAAATTACAACACTTTGAAGGTTGTAGGGGTTGGATAGAGTTACAGACAAAAGGAGAGAGGGAGTGTTGTAGGGGGTTAGAGAGAGGGAGAGTTGTAGGGGCTGGAGGACGTTACAGAGAAGGGGAGGTTATAGGTGCTGAATGGGATTAGAGAAAGAGGGAGGGTCGCAGAGGCTAGGGGAGGTTATAGAGAGAGGGAGAGATGGTTATAGAAGGTTACAAAAAGAGGGAGGGTTGTGGGGACTGGAGAGGGGGTGTTGTTGGGACTGGAGGAGCTTACAGAGGGAGGGAGGTTTGAAGGGGCTGGAGGAGGTTACAGGTGAGAGAGGGAGAAGTTCAAGGGGCTGGAGGAGGTTAGAGAGAGAGGGAGGAGTGTAGTGGCTGGAAAAGGTTACAGAGAGAGGGAGGGTCGTAGAGGCTGGAGGAGGTTACAGAAAGAGGGGTGTAGGGGCAGGAGGAGGTTACAGAGAGAGGGGGGGTGTAGGGGCGGGAGGAGGTTACAGAGAGAGGGAGGGGTGTAGGGGCTGGAGGAGGTTACAGAAAGAGGGAGGGGTGTAGGGGCTGGAGGAGATTACAGAGAGGGGGAGGGTGTAGGGGCTGGAGGAGGTTACAGAGAGAGGGAGGGTGTAGGGGCTGGAGGAGGTTACAGAAGGAGGGAGGGGTGTAGGGGCGGGAGGAGGTTACAGAAGGAGGGAGGGGTGTAGGGGCTGGAGGAGATTACAGAGAGGGGGAGGGTGTAGGGGCTGGAGGAGGTTACAGGGAGAGAGTTAAGCCTCAGTAAACACTGGATGAGAAATTCACAATTGTGAAATTTCTGGACTATGAGCCAATGTTTGAGACTTGGTGCAAGTTAGGCAGCACACTTTTGGATAAGCTCAAGTTTATGGATGTTGCGAGATGCCAGAGTAGTCAAGAAGAACATATTGGAGTAGGTGAGTCTGGAAGTCTGCAAAATTGCAATAAGGATTTCAGCAATAAGTGGGCTAAGACAGAGATACTGAGGTTACAGAATTGAAAGTAGGTAGTGTTATGATGGAGAGGATGTGGTTGGAAATTAAATAGTGTGTCATAACTGTGAAGTGGGACTTACCTCCAGTGTGGTTTGGTAGAGTCGGACGGTCAAGTTCTGATGAAAACCTGTTCCTCTTGGATCATGGAATACCCCAAGTCTTGTAATAATGATGGGATGGAGAACTCGGAAGTCAATCTTTGATACCTTGCTACCGAGCAACGTGGAAGCAGGAGTTCCAATCAAAGTGATGGCTTCAATTTCCTGTCCTATAACTGCAGAAAGCAAAAATTTACAGTTGTATAGCATCTTTCACAGACTTAAGTGTTTCACAGCCAATTAATTACCTTTGCATTGTTGTAACATAGGAAACCCATTCACCAACTCACACACAGGAAGATCCCACCAGCAATATGGCAATGACCTGATCATCTGATTTCATGATGTTTGGAAATCAAAAAGTCTAATAAAAACATAGAAGATAGGAGCAGGAGGAGGTCATTTGGCCCTTCGTACCTGCTCTGCCATTCATTACAATCATGGCTGACCATCCAACTCAACAGCCTAATCCTGTTTCTTCCCCACAGCCTTTGATCCCATTCACCCAAAGTGCTATATTTAGCTGCCTCTTGAACACATTCAATATTTTGGCATCAACTACTTCCTGTGGTAATGAATTCCACAGGCTCACCACTCTTTGGGTGAAGAAATGTCTCCTCACCTCCGTCCTAAATGGTCTACCCTTAATCTCAGACTGTGGCCTCTGGTTCTGGACTCCCCCAGGAACATTCTCTCTGCACTTACCCTATCTAGTCCTGTTAGAATTTTATAAATCTCTATGAGATCCCCCTTCATTTGTCTGAATTCCAGCAAATACAATCCTAACCCAATCAATCTCTCCTCGTACATCAGTCCGCCATTCCTGGAATCAGCCTGGTAAACTTTCGCTGCCCTCCCTCGACAGCAAGAACATCCTTCCTCAGAAAAGGAGACCAAAACTGCATACAATATTGTGGCCTCACTAAGGCCCTGTATAACTGCAACAACACATCCCTGTTCCTGTACTCGAAACCTCTCGCAATGAAGGCCAATGTACCATTTGCCTTCTTTACTGCCTGCTGCACCTGCATGCTTACCTTCAATGACTGGGTGCACAAGGACACCCAAGTCCCACTCTGTGCCAGATTTAGGCATAAGCTAAACAAGCTACAGCTTAGGGCCTCACAATCCGCAGAGGCCTCACAAAATTTCAGAAGGTTTACAATGAAGAGCACATTTAAGAGCGGATACCAGGAAGGAAAAAGAAAGCACCAGCTTGAAGAGCAACTCAAAAAATTACCGAAAATTGACAGTTACTTTACTCCAGAAACAGATAAGGATCCACAAACTAAAGGTGATCAGCAAAGTCCAAAACAACCACAGCCTAGTGCTTCTGCTACTGAGACAATACAGTCTGGAACCTCAGCTGAGGAAAACACTGGAAGTGATGCAAATGTGAACGTTGCAGAGCCGACATCCACAGTTGAAACAACAAAATTCATGAAACTCAATGATGTAGATCAATGGGGTGTCTTAACCGAGGATGAACTCTGATACTGGACCCTTAAGGGTCCTTCAGAGTGTCAACACTGGAACGGCCCATTTGAAAACTCAAAGTGGTCATTCAAAAATCAAGGTAGATATTGTTCAAAAGGTTTTTTTTCAGTCCAGAAAAGTTAATGGTGAAATATACAATTGAGAATGGCTAGTGTACTCTCCAACAACTGACTGTGTTTACTGCTTTGTCTGCAAGCTCTTTTCAACATCAACTGCAGCACTAGCTTCTGGTGGGTTTTCTGACTGGCAAAATCCCATTGCAATTAAAAGTCATGAAAACTCTGAAGAGCATAGAACAGCTCTGCTGACACACTTGACAAGAAAACGTGGTTCAGCCTTAGACTCAAGACTAGCAGAACAAATAACAGCAGAACAACAGTACTGGAGACATGTGTTTGAGCGTGTTGTTGCGGTGATATATGCATTAGCAGAACGTGGGCTAGCTTTTAGGGGAGACAAATTGTTCAGGAGAAAGGTCATTTTCACAGCTGAAGAGAATCAAAAATGAACTGAGAGCAACCATGTCTCAAGACAAACTGTCTGCACTTAGCATCACGTGCATAGAAAGTGGTAAGCGGCGTAACACATCATTTCAGGACATAATTCATGATTTTGCTTTTGAGAAATCAAGAAAGAAAATGTTTTAAGTTGTATCCGATATCAGTTTTCTGATTTTGCAAACAATTTCATTGTTACTTACCTTAATAAAAGTGATCCTGATTACTTATTTTGTCAGCATTTTGTATATATATTAACGTCCCTTAATATTATTTTTAAAAATACATTTAAGGATTGTTTCCAGGGTAGACTATATTATAATCTATGAGAGAGATCAAGCCAGCCATATGATAAATATGTAATCAGTAAATGCATTCATTTGAAAATAATTTGTATTTTTCACTTTAAATATCTTGCTATTAAATAACTAAAGGCATAATTATGTTTTCAATCTTTTTGGGGCAACCCAAGGTCCTGTTTTGGTACGCACCTTTGTGAGATCTTTTGGTGTAACTTTTTAACAAGAGGCCTCCAAGCTTTTTAAAGCTTAGGGCTTCACCAAGTCTAAATCCGGCACTGGTCCCACCGCACATTCCCCTCTCCCAATTTACAGCCACTCAAGTAGTAAGCTGCCTTCTTGTTCTTGCTTCCAAAGTGAATAACCTCACACTTACCCAAATTATACTGCATCTGTCACCCAACCTGTCCCGATCATTCTGAAGGTTCTGTGCACCTTCATCACAGTTCACCCTCCCACCCAAATTGGTGTTATCTGCAAACTTTGAGATGTTACATTTTGTTCCCTCATCCAAATCACTGATATATATTGTGAATAGCTGGGGTCCCAGTACTGATCCCTGTGGCACCCCACTAGTTACTGCCTGCCAATCTGAAAAGCACCCATTAATTCCTATCTTTGCTTTCTCTCTGCCAACCAGCTTTTTATCCATCTCAATACACTTCCCCCGCCATCCCACGTACTTTAATCTTGCAGATAATCTCTTGTGCGGGACTTTGTCAAAACGCTTTCTGAAAATCCAAATATACCTCTAGTTACATCCTACTAGTTACATCTTCAAAGAATTCCAACAGATTTGTCAAGCATGATTTCCCCTTCATAAATCCATGCTGACTCTGATCCTGCCACTGCTTTCTAAATGCTCTGTTATAAGGTCCTTAATAATGGATGTGAGGATTTTCCCCATTACTGATGTTAAACTTACTAGTCTATAATTCCCTGTTTTCTCTCTACCTCCCTTTTTGAATATCAGAGTGACGTTTGCTACCCTCCAATCTGCAGGGACTATTCCAGAGTCTATAGAATCCTGGAAGATGACCACTAATGCATCCACTATTTCTACAGCCATTTACTTAAATACTCTAGGGGATGTAGATTACCAGGCCCGGGGGATTTATCCACCTTCAATCCCATCAATTTTCCCAGCACCATTTCTCTACTAATATTGATCTCCCTCAGTTCTTCCCTCTCATTAAATCTTGCATTCGCCAATATTTCTGGCATTTAATTTGGGTCCTCTTTTGTGAAGACAGAACTAAAGTATCTATTCAGTTTCTTAGCCATTTCTTTGTCCCCTATTATACATTCCCCCGTTTCTGTCTATAGGTGACCAACATTTGTCTTCACCAACCTCTTCCTCTTCACGTATCTATAGAAACTCTTGGTGTCAGTCTTTACGTTATCCGCAAGCTTACTTTCGTACTGTATTTTCCCCTTCTTAATCAATCCCTAATGATGAAACCATCATTGAATGATATTAAAACCCATCTGGTTCACTCATGTCTTTTAGGGAAGGAAATCTGTTGCCTTTACTTGGTCTGGCCTACATGTGACTCAGAGTCACAGCAATGTGGTTGACTGTCAAAAGACCTCTGAATTGGCCTAGCAAGCTACTCAGTTGAAGGACAATTAATGATGGGCAACAAATGACAGTGACAGTCATGTGAAGTGAATAAAAAAATACATGAACACAGCAATTCAATCATCGCCATCAAGACTGACCTGGCTTTGTAAAGTTGAGCAGTTGACAGGAGTAAGGATCCTCTCTGTCTTCATCCGGAATATCACAACCATAAGTTCCAATTATAAACTTTGCAAGGACACTGCAAATCAAGAGAGGGAGGAAGAATAATGCATTTTCGTTCATGGCAGTAGTGACTGTTGTAATGCAGCAAATTTGCAAACAGAGCAGCAAGCTCTCACAAACAGCCAGACAATCTATTTTTACATTGAGCGAAAAGGCAGGACTGCCCTGCTGTTCTCTGAAATAGTGCCGTGACTGTGCCATTTACACTCACCCAAGCAAACAGATTGAAGTTTGGTTTAATGTCTCATCTGGAAGATGGTGCTTCCAACATGCAATACTCGCCCAGTATTGTTCTGGGGGCGACTGCCTGTATAACCTGCTCAAACTCAGTGGAGCGGGAATGGAATCCATAACTTTCTGGCTCAGTGGCATGATAGGCACAGAGCTAAGTGAAATAGACTGATTGTGATCAACCCAGGGCTTGGAAGTGATGACAAGGCACTGGATGAGGGAGATAAGGCAATGGAAGGGAGAAGGAATGCACCCAGGGCACCAGCAGCACAGACCCAGGACACTGGGGGCAGGGGGAATAGAACCAAGGCACTGGCAGGGTGGAGCAAAAAGAGGCAAGACCAAGGGTGCTGGGGAAGTTGTGATAGATCCAAGGCAATAGAGGACAGTGGGGGGAATTGACCTGTGGTGTAAGGTGGAGATGCCGGCGTTGGACTAGGGTAAACACAGTAAGAAGTCTGACAACATCAGGTTTAAGTCCAACCGATTTATTTGATAGTAAACTCACAAGCTTTCGAGGTTAACCTCTTCATCAGGTGAATGGAGAGTTCTGGCCTCAGACAGAGCATATAAAGCACAGACAGTTTACAGATTACTGATTAGAATGCAAATCTTTACACCTAACCTGCTATTCAAGTCTTAAAGTGGCTGACAATGTGACTGAAGGAGCACTGATCGCAGGTTAAAGAGATGTGTATTGTCTCCGGACAGTACACTAAGTGAGGTTTTGCAAACCCAGGCAAGTCACGAGGGTTACGGATAGTGTGACATGAACCCAAGATCCCTGTTGAGACCATCTGGGTTCATGTCGCACTATCCGTAACCCCCGTGACTTTAAAGAGTCTTTATTTGAAGTATTCAATAAGAAAGTCTATTTCAAACCATAGGCTGAGATGTCTACCTCAGGGAGACTTTCATGTTATGATGATAGACTTTGTTTATGTTTAATTAGTTATGACAGTGCACCTTTAATGTCCAGTGAACTTTATTTTGTGTGTTCACATGAAGGTGCTGCCGACAATGTGAGCTGCCTAAAATATTGAGAGTAAGTTTGCATCAAATGTTTCCACAGCTCAAACTGATGTGTGCTTCTGCTGTCCAGATACAGTAAGACTTCAGCATGAGAATGTGACCATTCAATCCAGAAAGAATTGCGATAAATACTTCTGTATGTACTAATGTCACATTTATCCCCATTACAATTATAATTTTAAGATAAGAAACAAATACTACTTTATACAGAATATAAAAGAACACATACTGTGAATTGAAACCACATTGTTTGACATCAGTAGAAGAGTGTAAACAGATTCACAATGTTTGTCTATTATTTTAATAAAGACACTGACTATATTTTAATATTGGTAACACATCGGTTGCTTGCTTTTAGTTTAACTTACTAAAATTGAATGTTAAAGGCATATTTATGATTTTTTTTGTAATTGCAAACGATGTGTGGGTAAGGTTGATTGACCACGCTAAATTAACCCTTGTGTCAGGAGGATTAGCCAGATAAATATGAGGGGTTGCTGGAATAGGGCCTGGGTGGGATTGTGGATGGTGCAGACTTGATGGGCCAAATGGCCTCCTTCTGCATGTAGGGATTCTATGATTCTATGACTTGCCTGGGTTTGCAAAGCCTCACTTACTGTACTGTCTGGAGACAATACACATCTCTGTAACCTGTGATCAGTGCTCCTTCCACTCACATTGTCGGCCACTTTAGGACTTGAACAGCAGGTTAGGTGTAAAGATTTGCATTCTAATCAGTAATCTGTAAACTGTCTGTGCTTTATATGCTCTGTCTGAGGCCAGAACTCTCCATTCACCTGACGAAGAGGTAAACCTCGAAAGCTAGGGAGTTTACTATCAAATAAATCTGTTGGACTTAAACCTGGTGTTGTCAGACTTCTTACCGTAAGGTGGGGATGCAGATTATACCCAGGCATAATGATAGATTGCCCACCGAGGCCATAATGTGAATCACCCACATTGCATACTATCCACCTCAATGCACACACGAGCGCACACACATGTACACGCACACGCAAGCGCGCGCGTGCACACACACACACACACACACACACACACACACACAATGACCAACATAAAAAGAGGAAATAGAATGCTAAGCCTATGCACCATGTAAGAGGAGACATTTATCAGTCTCAACATCAAGTTTAGCAATATCAGATGTTAACCACTATCACCATATTTTTGGACAGCAACATATGGGATGCTTCTGCTGTTGTTCTGTTGACATCTAAATTCCATACATAACACTTTTCACAGCCAATTGCGTCTATGCTGGCTTGCAAAAGGAGCAATTCACCTTGTACCAATCAGCCTTTTCCCCGTAGCTCTGCACATTCTTCATTTTCAGATAATAATCCAATTCCCTCATGATCGACCCTGCTTCATCACACACTCAGGCAGTGCACTCGCTGGGTGAAAATGTTTTTCCTCATGTCACCATTGCTTATTTTGTCACTTAAATCTATGCTTTCTCCTTCTCAATCCTTCCACCAATGGAACACTTTTTCCCTATCTAGACACCTTATGATTATGAATACCTCTATCTCTTCTCAACCTTCTCTTCTCCAAACAGAAAAACAGCCCAAAACTCTCCAATCTATCCTCGTCCTATTCTTGAGAATATTTTCTGCACTCTCTTATCTTTCCTAAAGTGTAGCTCCCAGAAGTGAACCTTCTGTTCTGGTTCTCGGTGTATTATCTACCTGACATCTCTCATAACCACACTTTTTCTTTACCTTAATCGTTATACCTTTTATTATCCAAGGTGCTCTGAATTTGTTTGCTCTACTTTTCCTCTTTGTGGGATTATGCCTTTTTCTGTGCCAAAACATTCTCTGCTTGAAGCCAGCTAGTTGCTCAGTTACAGTTCAGTTACGGGCAGCACGATGGCACAGTGGTTAGCATTGCTGCCTCACAGCGCCAGGGGCCTGGGTTCAATTCCCAGCTTGGGTCATTGTCTGTGCGGAGTTTGCATGTTCTCCCCATGTCTGCAAGGGTTTCCTCCAGGTATTCCAGTTTCCTCCCACAGTCTGAAGGATGTGCTGGTTGGGTGCATTGACCTGAACAGGCACTGGAGTGTAGTGATTAGGGAGTTTCACAGTAACCTCATTGCAGTGTTAATGTAAGCCTTACTTGTGACTAATAATAAACTTTAATAAACAAACTTTCAGTTCTGCCTAAGAATCTTTGATCAGTGGAAGGCATTCATAACCGAGATTTTACAGGCAGTTTAGACATGTCCCTACAAGGAAAAAGGGCGGTGCTGCCAAATCTTGAGCTCCCTGGTTATCCAGCAACATTCATGGTAAGATCAAGCAGAAAAAGCAAGCTGATGACTGTTATAACTTGCTTAATACTGTCCAAAGCCTACAGGCATGTAGAAAATACAGGGGTGAAGTAACAAAAGGAACTAGGAAACAAAAGAAACGATGCAAAAATTACTGGCAGGTAAAATCAATAAGAAAATGCAAATATGTTTTACCAGTACATTAAAAGCAAGAGAATGACTAATGAAGGAGTAAAGCCTCTCAAAAATGTACATTATAACATATCCATTAATGCTAAAGGTGTGGACAGGGTTCTCAATGAGTACTTTCTCTTCACAAAGGAGAGAGACAATGTAGCTATTCTAGTTAAAGAGGAGGAATGTGAAATATTAGATGTAATAAGCGTAATGAGAGTAGTAGTACTGGAGCAAGTGGCATCCATGAAGGTGGATAAATCACCAAGGTCGGATGGATTGTAACCCAGGCTGTTAAAGGGGGCCAAGGAGGAAGTAGTGGATGTCTGAAGGTCAGAGATCTGAGATATAGCTGAGGTCTGGAAAATTGGATGACTGTGAATCTTGTACCACTATTTAAAATGGTTCAAAAGGACAGGCCAAGAAAATGATAGACTTGTCATTCGGACTTTGGTCGTGGGCAAATTATTGGAATCAGTTCTGAAAGACAGTATGTACTTTCATTTTGAAAAAAAATGAATTAATCAGGGATAGTCAGCATTTTCTGTTAGGGGAAGATTTTGTCTTACTAACATAATCATATTTTTCGAGGAAGTAACAAGGAAGATTGATGAGGGTGGTGCAATGGATGTTTTCTAAATGGATTCAAGTAAGGCCTTTGACAAGATTCCACACGGCAGACTGGTCAGAAAAGTGAAATCCCATGGGACGCAGGGAAAGATGGCAAATTGGATCTAAAATTGGCTCAATGACAGGAAACAAAAGGTAATGGTCGATGCATGTTTTTGAAATTTGAAAGCCATTTTGAGTGGCATTCCACGGAGCTCAGTGTTGGGTCCCTTGCTGTTTGTTATATAAATGACTGATGTGAACTTAAATGTAAAGGCATGATCGGAAAATTTTTCAGATGATGCATAACTTGGCCACGTAATTGATCGTGAAGACGACAGCAATTGTCTCCAGAATTACGTCAATGATTTGGTTGAGTGGCTGCAAAAATGGCAAATGGAATGAAAGTTGGAAGAATGTAAGAGGTAATGCATTTAGGCAGGGCAAACAATAAAGAGGATATTGAGGAAGTGAGAGACTCGTGCCTCTCACATTTAAGTCCAAATAATTCATGTATAAAACAAACAGGACAGGCGGATAAGGTGGTAAAGAAAGCTTACGGAATGCTTTCCTTTATTGATGAGGTATTGAATACAAAAGCAGGGATGTAATGCTGGATCTGAATAAAAAGCTGGTTAGGCCACTGCTGGAGTTTGTGCACAGGTTTGGTCACCACATTACAGGAAGGACACAATTGCTCTGGAGAGAGTAAAGAGAAGATTCACAAAAATGTTGCCAGGGCTTGAGTTGAGAATTGCAGCAATGAGTAAAGACTGGATAGGCTGGGGCTGTTTTCCTTAGAACGGACGAGGCTGAGACGTGACTCGGTTGAGGTGTACAAAATTATGAGGGTCCGAGATAGAGTAGACAGGAAGAACTTGTTTCCCCTAGTGGAGAGGTCAGTTACAGGGGTGTGACGCTACTGTGCCTTTAAGAAATGTATTTTTTAACCATGTCCTCTGCAGTTCTAAGTTGCTTTTTTTTCCCCCAATTGTGGCGCCGGCTACCTGATTAGTTGTCCTTTTATTGCTGCTTAAATGGTTTAATTGGGGTTTTGAGGCTAAGGGGTGACCTAATTGAGGTGCACAAAATTATTAAGGATCAAGCCAAAGAAGACAGGAAAGACCTATTTCTCCAAGCAGTGTGGGCAGAGATTTAAGGTGATTGGCAAAAGGATTAGAGGGAACCTGAGGGAAGTCTTTTGCATTCAGAGGGTGATGGGCATCTGGAATTCACTGCTTGTATTGATGGCTGAAGCTGAAATGCTTCACTCATTTCAAAGATACCTGGATCAGCATCTGAAATGTTAACTGCAAGATAACAGACCAGGTGCTGGAAAATAGGAATAACAGGAGCAGCTAGGTTAGTACTGCTGCCTCACAGCACCTGGGACCCAGTTCAATTCCAGCCTTGGGTCACTGTCTGTGTGGAGTCTGCACATTCTCCCCATGTCTGTGTGGGTTTCCTCTCACAGTTCAAAGATGTGTGGGTGAAGTTGATTGGCCATGCTAAATTGATCTTAGTATTAGGGAAGTTAGAAGGGGAAATATGTGGGGTGATGGGAATAGGACCTGGGTGGGAATGGTCAGTGCAGATTTGATGGGCCGAATGGCCTCCTTCTGCACTGTACAAATTCTATGATTCTCGTTTCTTTTATCTCTCTGCTGGCCAGCACAGACATGATGGGCTGAATGGCCTCTTTCTGCACTGTAACCTTGCTCTGTTTTTAAGAAGAAGGTCCCACATTATTGTGCACACTTCTCCACTACTTTTTTAAAATTCTTCAGAAAGAGAAGGTAACCACTCTAATGGCCTGCTACTCACCGCTGGTTTAGATGCTGTAGATGTCCCAGCCAAGTGTTCCTGAGTGCATTGCGCAATTCATGGTGGCGTCGAGCTGACAATATACCAATCACAATATCGTACTGATCTGCTGTCCACTCTGGAAACAGAAAATCAACATTTGGGAGAAGGAATATAAAGAAAAACCTGCATTATAGTGCACCTTCCATGACAATAGGATATCCCAAAGTATTCTAAAGCCAGTGAAGTCCTTTGGTGAATTCCTCTGCTATTCTTTAAATAGGATCATTGATTCTGTTCTGTCAAACTGAGGGACCTGGCATGTCTTGGCTTAATGCTTCATGTTTCAAAAGTAGCACCTCTGACAGTGCCTTCCTCCCTCAATGCTGCACTGGAACACTCAGCCTGGATTATGATCTCAAGTCTCTGGTGCAGGAGCTGAATCAGCCTTAAAACAGGAGAACATTTGATCTTTACAATTCTTTCCCCCCAAAAATATATTTAATTCTTAAAATTTATAAGAGATACATTATGCAAATTTAACATGACACAAAGTGCAAAATAAATCAACTCTTTCTGCTTATTTATTAGTGTCACAAGTTGGCTTACATTAACACTGCAATGAAGTTACTGTGTCGCCACACTCTGGCATCTGTTTGGGTACACTGAGGGAGAATTTAGCACGGCCAATGCACCTAATCAGCACATCTGTTAGACTGTGGGAGGAAACCAGAACACCCAGAGGAAACCCACGCAGACTCAGGGAGAAGGCACAAACTTTGCACAGTTAATAGCCTGAGCCAGGAATTGAACCCTGGTCCCTGATGGTGTGAGGCAGCAACGCTAACTGCTGCGCCACCGTGATGTCCCAATACAATTCCAATTTCAAAACAATATCTTGCATTCAGGAACCCCTCACCACACTTAAAGTTACAAGATATATTTACAAGATTCATTACATAGACTATTTCTAGCCCCTCAGTATCTATGCGCCTTACCCAGCAGCTCTTCCAGCAGTTGCCCCAAGCTTTAACGCATGCTATAACTTATTAAACAGAGGCTGTATGTAGCAAATAAAGCTGATTTCCTCAATAAAACAGTGAAAAACATCAGTATATTTCACAGTGTTTGCTTACTCAGCAAAACAACGACGTCTACTTACAAAGAGTGTCTGTGAACTGTAGCTAGCAGAAGTGATAAACAAAACTATAGCAAAGTCTCTTCATAAAAGCAAAATGTGGTTTGGAGAACAATTAGATTAGACAAAAAATGAGCATAATAACAATCCCAGCCACAGTTGTTAGCACTGCTGCCTCACATGCTAGGAACCTGGTTCCGATTCCCAGCTTGAGTCACTGTCTGTGTGGAGTCTGCATGTTCTCCCCGTGTCTGCGTGGGTTTCCTCCCACAGTCTGAAAGCATGCTGGTTAGGTGCATCGGCCGTGCTAAATGCTCCCTCAGTGTACCTGAACAGGTGCCGGATTGTGGCGACTAGGGGATTTTCACAGTAACTTCATTGTAGTGTTAATGTAAACATACTTGTGACACTAATAAATAAACTTCAACTGACATCAGTGTGGGCTCCAGGTGTGACTGACAGGGGAATTACCCAAATCGTCTCAAATCTAGATTACACTATCACTATACGCAACCAGTATTTTGTTTCTTTGAATGAGAGCTGGGTATGGTCATAGCATGGTCATAATTTGTGGGCCCAAGTCAAGTCAAAAATATGTTATATAATCGACAAGGAAAGTCAGCAATGTTGACTATATTACTGTAGAAATTCAACAGCAACTTAAATTTGATCTCACTGTCAATTCTTTACAGGTCAAGCTTTACAGCAGTTTGGAGCTGATTAATCAATGCCTTTAAACACTATCAATAATTCCTTTGGTTTCCTTCTTCCAGCTAGCAGAGTAGAACCCTCCTCTTGTTGCTGCTCCTTGAGGTAGCTGAATGGCTTAGGACAAGTAAGGAGTTAAGACAATGGGGTTTTGAACATCAAGAGAAAACACTTGACAACTGGTTCATGGGCTGTGTAAAGTGGCCACAGTGCTCAGAATAACCTGCAGCAGTCAGATAAGTGATCACTATGGAGACTGGCCAAAACCACCTCTTGCAGTACATCCTGTGATTTCTACATTGTCCGCTCAAAATGAGGAATGAACATAAGAACATAAGAAATAGGAGGAGTAGGCCATCTAGCCCTTCGAGCCTGCCCCGCCATTCAATAGGATCATGGCTGATCTGTCGTGGCTCAGTTCCACATTCCCGCCCTCTCCCCATAACCCTTAATCCCCTCTCTTATCAAAAACCCATCAACCCGCTTCTTAAAAATATTTAGCGAGGTAGCCTCCACCACTTCAACGGACAGAGAATTCCAGAGATTCACCACCCTTTGAGTGAAGAAATTCTTCCTCAACTCCATTCTAAACCGCCCCCCCTTTATCTTGAGGCTGTGCCCCCTAGTCCTATTGTCCTTTCTGAGCGGGAAGAGTCTCTCCACCTCTATCCTATCCATCCCATTCATCATCTTATACGTCTCAATGAGATCTCCCCTCATTCTTCTAAACTCTAACGAGTACAAGCCTAGTTTATTCAGCCTCTCCTCATGGCTCAACCCCCTCAACTCCGGCATCAGCCTAGTAAACCTCCTCTGCACTCCCTTCAAGGCCAAAATATCCTTGCATAAGTACGGCGCCCAAAACTGCACACAGTACTCCAGCTGCGGCCTCACCAATGCCCTATACAGCCGCAGCAAGACCTCCCTACTTTTAAATTCAATCCCCCTCGCTATGAAGGCCAGCATCCCATTTGCCTTCCTGACCACCTGCTGCACCTGCAAGCTGGGTTTTTGCGACTCATGCACAAGGACCCCGAGGTCCCTCTGCACCGTCGCCTGCTGCAGTTTTTCTCCACGTAAGTAATAATCCTTCCTACCATTATTCCTACCAAAGTGGACCACCTCGCACTTGCCAACATTAAATTCCATTTGCCATTTCCTGGCCCATTCGCCCAGCCTATCTAGATCCTTCTGCACCCTCTCCACACCCTCCGCACAATCTTGGTGTCATCAGCAAATTTCACCATACACTCGGTTCCCTCCTCCAGATCATCTATATAAATGGTAAATAGCTGAGGCCCCAGCACCGACCCCTGGGGCACTCCACTAGTCACCAACCGCCAATCCGAATAGCACCCATTGACCCCCACTCTCTGCCTCCTATTTGACAACCAATCCTCTATCCACGTCAACACCCTACCCCCAACTCCATGTCCCCTGACCTTCTGCAATAACCTCTTGTGAGGTACCTTGTCAAACGCCTTCTGAAAATCAAGACCACATCCACCGGCTCTCCTCTATCCACCGCCCTAGACACATCCTCATAGAACTCCAGTAAATTTGTCAGACACGACTTCCCTTTAATGAAACCGTGCTGTGTCTGCTCTATCAAGCAATTCCCCTCAAGATGCCTTGCTATTTCCTCCTTGATGACGGATTCTAACATTTTACCTACAACAGACGTTAAACTAACCGGCCTATAATTCCCTGCCTTTTGCCTGCCACCCTTCTTAAACAACAGCGTAACATTAGCCGTTTTCCAATCTTCTGGCACTTCCCCGGAATCCAGTGATGTCTGGAAAATAAGCACCAAGGCATCCACTATCACCTCCGCCATTTCTTTCAGAACCCTCGGATGCATTGCATCCGGTCCTGGGGACTTGTCCACAATCAGCCCCTCCAGTCTGTCGAGTACCGCCTCTCTAGTAACAGTAATGTCATTGAGACCTTCCAGTCCTACCACCTTTCCATCTCTAACACCTGGCAAATTATTCACGTCCTCCTCCGTGAAGACCGAAACAAAAAAGTTATTCAAGACCTCAGCCATGTCCCCATCCCCTACCACTAAGTCCCCCTTCTCATCCTCGAAGGGTCCAACGTTCACCCTAGCCAGCCTCTTCCAAGCCTGCTCCTCCATTTGCTACTTTTGCTTCTGTGATATCAATACCAACATGTGATACAAAAAAAAGGGTACCTGAGTGAGACTAATTGGTTAGCTCATTCAGAGGGCTGGCACAGGTATGAAGTGGTGAATGATGTTCCTCTGTAAGATTCAGTGAGGAGACAATAAAACATTCTGTGGATTTGCATTCTTAGCTAATAGAGTCGCAGACTAGTACGGAAACAGCCCAAACGGTCCATATCGACCATGGTGCCCTCCCAACTAGTCCCAATGGCCCGCATTTGGCCCATATCCCTCTAACCCATTCCACGGATTTATCCAAATGCTTTTTAAATGTTGCCATTGTCCCTATTTCAACCATTTTCTCTGGCAGCTCATTCCATACATGCGCTACCCTCTGTGTGAATCTGGAGTGTCAGATCAGATTTAAATCTTTCCCCTCTCACCTTAAATCTATGCCCGCTAGTTTTCAATTCACCTCCCCTGGGGAAAAAGACTGTGTGCATTCAGCCTGTCTCCCTCATGATTTTATAAACCTCAATAAGGTCACCCCCTCATTTTTGTATGTTCCAAGGAATAAAGCTCTAACCTGGCCACCTTCTCCCTAGAAGTCAGTCCTGGCAACATCCTTGTAATCTTGGATAATGCTCAATATTTTTGAATGATTTACCCAGTTTCAAACAGATGTAGAACTATATTGCTTCTTATCGAAGCAGTCAATTACAAATTTGATGTTGGGAAGGAATGCTTTTCTTTTTCCAATTGAATGAGTTCACCTCCCCCGTATACAGTAATCTCTTCCCTCATCTATTGTTTCTGTTCTACCGTCTTGTCTGAGTGGCGTTGTCCCTCGACGTTGCACTGAAACCAGTGGATTTGGGCATCTCACTGTGATTTGCTCTAGTCTACCATTGCTGCCATTTCTCACCTGACGCTGAAATGGAGAACTCAACGTGAACTAACAAACACAAGAACCTGTGTCCCTTTGCTCGGGGCCAGTTTGGTAGAAACTGCAACTTAATGCACTGCAATTCCCCTTTATACTTGGGGAGCAATGTACGCCCATGACTTACAAAGAATTTTACAGCAAAGAAGCCAGACCTTCTGCTCATTGTTTACACTCGACACAAGTTATTTTCATTAAATCTCACCAACTTATCCACCTTCCTCATATCTAGCTTTCCCTCAAATGTTTTACCAAGATTTCATTTATATACAATTTCATAATCACTGAAAAAGATTTGGGTGATACAACCAACTACTGTGTGATACGTTTTCACTCATCTACTGTTCGATTCTTCTCTGATTAGCTTCCCTCCTGATTCACAGTCTCTTACTCTTCCTACTTCTCCTCAAACTCTCCATCTCTGATTGGTAAGCATTTCAAGGAAAATCTGCCTTAACATGTCTGTCCTTTGAGACTCAAGCCCTACACTAATGTGCTTGGTTCTTAAACAGATGCATCAAATTATAATAATTGATAAATTTCAAGGAATTTATTGGTGAACACAGTTTGAATATGGCAGTGAAGTTGTTCAACTTTCCATTACTCTCTAATGACTATAAAGGGAAACAGAAAAGGTGAAGAAAGTAAAACAGAACACAGGGAATAAAATATTATCCTCTTCCCATCTCAGCAAATGTCACTGCCTCTTTAAAATCATCTGGCTATGTTTGATGCACTCCAACTTGAATTTTTATAAATTGAAATGAAAGATTTATGACATATCCTAAATATGACATGCTGAAGATTTTTATCTTTTTGGATTTTGTTCTTAACAGAATACTGGACAATTTTATGATCCCATTATGCAGATTAAAGTGACGCGTGAAAACAATTTTGTTGAAAGCACTGATTGAAGTAGTCTTTCATCTCAAATCTTTTCAAAATGAGAAAAGAGCATACACTTCATTGTAATCCATTAACAGGCCCTCCTGCAGGAACAGGGTGTTCATTAATAATTGGTCTCAGTGTAGGAGGTTTGTTTCCCTCTACTCCTGAAGGACAAGTGGATAAGAAATGGATTCAAATCGGGTAAATACGTCAGCCAGATGTATTTCTCCCAATCTATACCCTTTGAATCCCGGTTGCAAGGCCCACCAAATGTCCAAGGAAAGTTCCAAATATAATTTCTCAGCCATGACCTGTGCGCCTGCCCAGTCTGGACGAGCCCTGATCAAGTAGGGTTGAAAGTCCAAGTTATACAGTTTAAAAAAATAAGATTATTTACTTCAAACATCTGTCACACTAAGACAAAGGCAAAATGTTTAAAGCACAAATCAGGATTGTATTGGAATATTCTCCACTTGCCTGGATTAATGCAGTTCCAACAACACTTGAGAAGCTCGACAGCATTCAGGACAAAGCATCCCGCTTGACTGACTCACCATCAACAAACATTTACTCCTTCTATCAACAATGCACAATGGCAGCAGTGTGTATCACCTACAAAGATGCACTGCAGAAACTCATCAAGCCTCCTTAGCCAGCACCTTCCAAGGCACTACTACTTCCATCTCGAAGGACAAGGGCAGATACCTGGGAACACCATGACCAGGAAGTTCCCCTCCAGTCACTCACTATCCTGACTTGGAAATATATCGCTGTTCCTTGATTGTCGCTGGACCAAAATCCTAGAATGACCTTCTAACAGCACTGTGAGTGTACCTACATCATAATGGTTAAAGAAGAAACACACCACCACCTTCTCAAGGGCTATTAGGGATGAGCAATAAACGTTGGCCTAACCAGTGACACCCACATCCCTCAAATAAATTTTTAAAAGCACTGCAGATAGTGGAAATCTGAAATAAAAGCAGAGAATGCTGGAAATAAACAACAAATCAGGTGATTTCATGAAAGCTCACTGGCCTGAATGTTAAAATTTTATTCTCCTCACAGATCCAGGTAGATCTGCTGAGCATTTCTGTTACTTGTTGCAATATGTTTTCTGCTCGGTATCAGTGTTTAAGTAATGTACATCACAGTCACTGTGAAAAATATACAGGTAAATCTGCTCCAGTATCTTGCTCAAGCATGCAGAGCTTTATCGAATTTAAAAATCATCCACAATTCAAGGGCTAACCTGTTCAGTGGAACAAACAGAATAAAATTTCCCAATGCCCTAAGTTGTCAACAGACTTGTGGCAACACACCCTAAGATCTTTCATAAGGATGGGAGGCATCAATATGTGACATTATATTTTTATCATATTGAAGGATATAATACAGCAGCACAGTGGTTAGCACTGCTGCCTCACAGCACCAGGGACCTGGGTTCGATACCTAGCTTGGGTCACTGTTTGTGCAGAGTCTGCATTGCGTCTGCACGGGTTTCCTCTGGGTGCTCCAATTTCCTCCCACACTCTGAAAGATGTGCTGGTTAGGTGGCTTGGCCATGCTAAATTCTCCGTCAAGCGCCGGAATTTCACAGTAACTTCATTGCAGTGTTAATATAAGCTACTTGTGACTAATAAATAAACCTTAATCTTCTCTATGTACAGTATGCTTTGTCTGTACAGTGCACAAGAAACAATACTTTTCAGTCCAACTTCATTGCAGGGTTAATATAAGCTACTTGTGACTAACAAATAAACCTGAACTTAACCTTCTCTATGTACAGTATACTTTGTCTCAACAGTGCACAAGAAACAATAATTTTCAGTATAACTTCATTTCAGGGTTAATATCAGCTACTTGTGACTCATAAATAAACCTTAGCTTAACCTTCTCTATGTACAGTATACTTTGCAGACTGCACAAGAGACAATAGTTTTCACTGTAAACCAATACATATAACAATAATAAAACAGACACCATATGCTCTACAGTATGACACGTCCAACTCTGGAGAGCAACACCAGCAGTGACATCATCCCGCCCAACGTCACCAGAATGCTGCGCGCGCGCAGAGTGCAACCACAGATCAGGGCTTCCACAGGTACGGCACCAGAATGCTGCGCACGCGCTGATCCGGAGACCAAATGGAGCAGAGCTTACGTGGTGATGTCACCAGAGAACGACTGACGCGATGGTGGGGGCGGGGCCCCCGCAATCACGTCGCAGCCATCCCCCACTCCGCGATCTGCGCCCGGCGGTTATTCGACGGTTAAATTGGCCATTTACCTCGGAACGGAACGAGGCGGCTGTGGTTGCAGTCAGGCCGCAGGCCGAAAGGGATAATGATGGCGAGGACGCAGAAGCAGGCCGCCGCCAGCACAGCAACGTTCCGCATTGATTGTCAGAATAGCGGCACTCCTAACCGGTTCCCCCCGCCGGTTAACGGCCAATCCTCGGCTCCTCCTGTTACCACGAGCCTCCCCCCACAGCCCACCCCCAAGCACCACCCCCCCCTCACTCCGTGGACGGCGCACTGAAGGCCCAGCCACAGCCACGGAGTGCGCAGCCGTACTGAGCACGGGGCACGCCGGGAGTTGTAGTTCAGACATGCCGTCAGGTACTCTGCGTGATGACGTACGATGCCGCGCAAAGGGACGCACAATGCTCAGGTATGTCCTCAGTGTGAGAGATGCTGGCTTAGGGACAAAGGTTCACAGGTAGCACTTCCAGTAGGCTGCCTGTGGGCAGCGTGACTGAGTAGATAACACGTTTTTTTAAATCAAAGTTGTGGGTTTAAGCCACAACTTTTGAGTCATGGGCCCAGATCTAATCTGACACTCCAGTGCATCACTGCCGAAATGCTTTGTTTATTTATCAGTGTCACAAGTAGGTTTACGTTAACCCTGCAATGAAGTAACTGTGAAAATCCCCTAGTCACCACACACTGGCGCCTGTTCAGGTACACTGAGGGAGAATTTAGCATGGCCAATGTATCTAAGCTGCACGTCTTTCAGACTGTGGGCAGAAACCCATTGGGACAGCATGTAAACTCCACATGGATAGTGTTCAAAGCCAGAATTCAAGTCTGTCCCTGGCACTTGAGGCAGCAGTGCTAACTACTGTGCCACCCGTACACTGTTGGAGGTACTGTTGTTTGGATAAGGCCTCCTGTCTCCTTGGATGGCCATAAAATATCCCATTACACTACACAAAGATGGTATTTGTCTTGCTCAATAATTATCCCTTCATCAACATCACAAAATGAGATTATCTGGTTATCATCTCCTCGTTGGTTGTGGGATTACACTGTCAAGTTTCCCAGTGTCATAGGTTATGACAGTGATTTACACTCCAAAATTGCTTGATTGGTTTTACAATACTTTGGGATGGCCTGAAGTAGTGAAGGTCGATGTACAAGTGCATGTCCTTTCAGAGAGAACAAAATAAACAGCCCAAGCAAGTTTGATAATTCTACATTTCTTTTAATAGCTTCACGATCCTTACTAGTCACCAAACAGAAAATGAACAAAAACACCAACCAATTTGCTTAACCCAGTCATGGTATAATAAACTAAAATTTCAACCAGGTCTCAGAATCCAGTTCAGTGTGAAACAAGTGTAAATACAAGTCAATACAGTTAGTTGTCTTTCAGCAATGCAGCATGTTCCAGCTGCTCCCAACATCAGTGAAACACATTAGATAATGACTCGTTTCTCCCAGAAAACGATACAGATAGCAGAAAGAACCAGCAAATGAACAAAGCTTTACTCTGGAGGCATCCTAAAAAATGTTAGCACTTACAGTATAGCTCTCAAAATAAATAAATTCAACACATTCAAACTGTTATATAACTCATTGTAGATTTTTCCCTTTGCCACTATTTCCTTGAACTTCCTTCCATCCTCTGTTTCCTGCAAAAAGTCGCAATGAGGGAGGGATATGTTTTTGCAGGAAACAGCTTCATCATTCCAAGTTGCAAACAGCCACTCCCCTCTTCATGTGAGCCTGGATTCCACTATCTAATAGGTGGGATTGTGGTCAGTGCAGACTTGATGGGCCAAATGTCCTCCTTCTGTACTGTAGGGATTCTATGATTCTACTGACAGAAAGTATTAGAGCCAGGCTTGATTCTGTCCTTCCACTACATCTAACATTTATTTCCTACATCACTGACATATTGTCTGCCGTCTGTCCTATCATGTGGAGATGCCGGCGTTGGACTGGGGTAAACTGAGTTTACTATCAAATAAATCGGTTGGACTTAAACTTGGTGTTGTCAGACTTCTTACTGAGTGTGTCCTATCCACAGGATGCACTGAAACATTAGAAAGCTTCTTTGCCTGTGCCTCCACCACCTGGAAAATCAAAGGCAGCAGATGCATGAGAACACCACCTCCTACAAGTTTCCTTCCAGGCTGCACACACAATCTTGACTTAGATCTATTGGCATTTCTTCATTGTGATGGTCAAAATCCTGAAATGATTTGCCTAACAGCACTATGGGGACATCTTTACCACATGGATTGCAGTGGTTCAATGAAGGCAGCTCACTAAAGTACATGAGTGAGCACAGGAGTGTTGGATGAATGTTTGGGAATGAGTTCTGGCATTCGGTATAGGGAGTAGTTTTACGGTATAGGGAGTAATTTTACAGTAAAGGTATTTCACCAGTTCCTGATATGAAAAGTAATTACAAGCTATGTTGGAACTCCAGATTGCTGAGCAGACACCTTGATGGATTCAAGTCTGATTGGCTGGGGAGCTGCATTCCATCCTGAGTGCCCTTTGTTTAAAGTTTAGTTATTAGTGTCACAAGTAAGCTTACATTAACACTGCAATTAAGTTAATTTTAAAATCCCCTAGTCGCCATACTCTGACGCCTGTTTGGATACACTGAGGGAGAATTTAGCATGGTCAATGTACCTAACCAACGCGTCTTTCAGTCTGTGGGAGAAACCCACACAGACACAGGGAGAAAGTGCAGACTATGCACACAGTGACCCAAGGCTGGAATTGGACCCAGGTCCCTGGCATTGTGAGGCAGCAGTGTCAATCACTGTACCACCTGCGTGGTTTTGTATATTTTCAGTTGACGATCTAGAACTAGGCAAGATGTTGAAAATCCACTTCAGTCAATGACCACTTGGGTGAAGGATGGACACATCACCCTATTGACTCCTCTCTGTGTGAGACAGGTTTCTGTGAGGTGGATTTTATATCAGGTAAACAGACAATGGGGGGGGAACATTGTCTTGGGAACAAACGTACACTGTACTGTACATTTTGTTAAACGCATGGATCTTTTAACTTTTTTGGGTGACACCTTAAAGGAGCCTGCCTTTTGCACGGCCTGTGTGGAGAAACATTTGGGTTTTTTGTGCAGCCTCGCGGTATCATTGCCTGTAAGGTATTAAAAAAATGGATAAATGAATCTCCAGCCATTACAGTCAATGCAAATGAAAATGGAGCAGAATGCAAAGCTGATTTGCTTCTTATGGCCTGGGTGGAATACAGTACTGGCATTCACCAACAGTCCTGTCACAAGCAGCAGCATTCTTCAAGGAGAGGTGAGAAATCTCAACTTTGGTAAAGGAAAGCAGATATGCCACATGTTCCCTTTTCAAAATAATAAATGGAACTAACATATTAGAAATATAATGAATATGACACTTCTGCATGCTAATGCAACTGATTTTGAAATCAAAATTAAGAAACCCCACAGTATTATCATACAGTCCTGTAAGTTAAAAAGGGAGTTGTGCACAATTTGAGGAAGGCATCATTTCTTATAGACTCTTCCTTTCTGAAGCACTAGAACACAACAAGGGTTTGTGACCAAACTATGCAGTGCTCTCAGTGCTCTACATCTTGGGTACCAGGTCAAGGGCGGGGGGGGGGGGGGGGGGCGGGGGGGGGGGGGGCGGAGGGCGGGGGAGAACATTGAAAGGCTGGAGAGGCAATGCACAGAAGGTCCACAAGGCCAATCTCCACCTTAGGGTCCATGATAGAAAACACTGGATAAACCTAGGTCATTTACCCTGGAAAAGAGGCACCTGGAGATAATTCCACAGAAAGGTGCAGGGTAGTTAATGGAATGGAAAGGGTAAATCTTTAAACTCGAGGGAGATGGACAAAAGAACGTAAGTAAAAGATCATTTTCAGACCGATATCTAGAAATTCTTCACACAGAGACCGATCAAGACTTGGACCGGAACCCTGGATGAAAAGAACATTCTGGACTCTTAAGACCCAATCAGATGGAGCATTTGGCAGGCAGATTAGTCTTCCCTTTCTGTAAGTACTTTGTGATCATGAAACCTTAATCCAGAGTGGAGGACAATGGACTAAAGGTACCACCTTACTGATCAGAAATTCATAATGTGACTAGTTCTACACAAATGTTTTCACCTTAATAAAAAGGATGAGAACAGCATTTTCTCGATGACCAATGATCCACCAGAACAGGTTTCACGGTTTGGGTTCAAGGGCTTACAAACTCTAGTTAGACATATTTCTGGGGAATCTGTTACAGAACCTCTGAACTCTTAACTCCTCCATCCATTTGTCTCTGTCTCTGTAATATTTTTATGATTTATTTTCAAACAATGGTTAAACACACAGTTCTGTAATGGCTTATGGCAGTTCCCAAAATAACAATTGTCCATTCTCAGGGACTCTTGGACAATCTTGAACAGTTGGCAAATTAAAATTTGTCATTAAAAGAGGAAATTCCCCCCTCCCGACAAGTCTGTTCCCAAGCTGTTTTAAACAATAACATATAAATAAGAGGCATTGAGATCTATAAAGATATATATCTGGCTGTTCTAACAGGAGCAGGTGGCAACTCTTTGAAGCAGATCTTCAAAAATGGTTTTAAAAAAAGGTTGAAAGAAAACGTGTAAAAAAAAAAGCTGTTATATATCAAAGGGAGAATGAGCCAATGCGGATTGTTTTTGTATAATGTAGGACTTGTAGAGTACTGGAGCCACAACTACCTGATCACCAGATCAAAAGTTAAATATTGAAATTAATTTTGAATAAATTTATAATTGGCACTGAGGTACACAGTGCAATCGTGATTAAGAAATGAAAGATGTGCATTTATGGATATTATCATTTATTTGATGTACTTCAATTCATTTTAGATGAAAAAGACTTCAAATGATCAGTTGGTGGAAGGAGGTCCGATATTCCATTAGATTTCTGTTTGCAGAACACATGCCTGTCTCTCTGCCCATTGTAGTATCTTCAGCCATGTCCAGCATCCCAACCTCAACCTGTTCTAGCTGTGGATTAGCCTTTATGTGAAGAAACTGCTTCTATTGTATTGTCCTATGCTTGCCCTTCACAATCTTGCTTTCATTCAGATATTCAAATCTTTTCATGGCCTCACCACTCCTTCATCACTACAATGTCCAGCTCAACAATCCTGAGAATTCTGCCTTCCTATGATTTTGGCATCTTGTCTATTATCCACCTACAGCTGTCTAGGTCTGAACTGTCAAATTTCCTCCTAAACATTTCCATCTACCCACTTCTATAAGTTGATCCTTCAAACCTACTTTTTTGACTAAGCTTTGGTCACCAGCCCTGATGGCATCTTTCGTAACTCATTATCAAGACTCATTGAAAATATAGTTCAGAAACGTGATGGAGCCATGTATTTTCTTGATGACGATAGAACCAATGGCCCTCCCTTACCCGTGTTCATCTTAAATCATCAAACACTTGCCTGTCGTTTCTTTGTGCAGTGAATGCCCTCCTCAACCTGCACGCAGCAATGTACTGATTCAGCATGTAGAGTCTTCTTAGCATACCCCATCTGTGTATTTTTCAGTTCTTTGCTCTTTGTGAAGGCAGCATTGAATATACTCCATTTGATTCCAGGTTTCTCACTTAAGGACCTACCTTATAAGGTGATCATTCTCTACGTCCTAGCTATGACTGTAACGCTACATTCTGCACGCTCTCCTTCTCTATGAATGGTATGCTTTGTCTACACAGCGCACAAGAAACAATAATTTCCACTGTATCCCAGTACGTGACAATAATAAATCAAATCAACATGACAGCTTCCCTCCTCTCATAAGAATCCCTGCATTATAAATTGGTCAGCAATAATTCTCATGTTAAATTAAATTCTCATGTTATTTGTTATGTAGTAACGGGAAAACAGAACTTACTTTATCGTTAACGAAAACTGTGATAACTGACCCCTGGCTTCAACATTCCCAAGCTTTCAAGTTCCCCTTGCTCCAAGAATAAATTTCATATCACAAGACTTTCTTCATCCTGCTTGGGTACAATACATTAAAGCATTGGGCAGAATTCATTGGACATCATGGGGCGAGTTGTCCTGTCCCGTCCAGCCCAGCCCACCACAGGAATCAGAGGCGGCGAGGGGTGGACCATTGGAAAGGTCTGTTGACTTGGGCAGGATTTTCCTGGGGTTTGCGTGGCCAGAAAATCCCAACCCATCTCTCTGAAACAGTGGAGGATAATGTAGGCAGTTGCAATTTTTCTACATACTGTCGCCCTGTGATCCCCAAATATGAAAATTATTCAGAACATCATCATATCAACCTCACCCAAAAGTGAGCCCACACCTTGTTGAGTTGGAACCTTGTCTAAACTCAATCTCTATTCAGACAAATCAGATTAACATTTTATAGTAAAATACCTCAAGGTGCATTACAGGAGCTTTAAGGTATGAGGTCAGATGATCAAAAACTTGTTTAGAGGTGTGTTTTCAGGAGTATGTTAGAAGGAAGAGAGGGAGGCGAGAAGGGGAATCCCAGAGCTTAGAGTCTTGATATTGAAGACAGAGGCACAAATATTGGAAGAATTAAAATTAGAGATGCTTAATTGGCCAGATTGGAGGAGTGTAAAAATCTGAAGATTGTGGAGCTGAAAGAGATTCCCAAGGAGGAGTATGGCAATGGAGGGATTTGAAAAGAAGATAAGAATTTTGAAATTGAGATGCTGCTTAACCAGGAAACAACCTGATCAGTGAGCAGAAGGCTGGTTGGTGAACAGGACCTAGTGCAAACAGGTAAAATTTTGGATGATCTCATGTTTACAGAGGGTTGAGGCTGGCCAAGAGGGCACTGGAATAGTTTGGTCTAGGGTAAAAAAATGCAGGTCCCAGCAGCAGCTGAGTTGAGGCAGGGTGGAGTTTGGAGATGGTATATTGGTGAATCTAAGTGGTGTTAGTGATGGCACAAGTATGTGGTTGGAAGCTCATCTCAGGATCAGATGTAACAGTCTGATTTATCTCCGGTAACCACTACTGAGAAAGGCTGGGGTTCTTTTTTAGAATGCAAGGTTACATGATGGTTTCCACTTACAAAGAAGAGCAAATATAAATATATAATGCAAATATGAAATAATCATTAATAAATCCTGTTTGGAATTCAAGAGAATCTTCTTCACCTGAAGAAGTTAGAATTTAAGACTCACTAGCCCAAGGAGTAGTCGAGGTGAATAGTACAGATAGATTAAAGGGAAGCCTGGATACCACAATGAGGGAGAAAGGAATAGAAAGACATGCTGAAGGAAATTGGAGGAGGTGAAGTAAGGTGGGAGGAGGCTCGTGTGCAGCATAAATGCTGGTTTGGATAGTTGGATTGAATTGTCTAATTCAATGCTATATAACATCCCACTAATATTTGAGACATGCATTTATACACTGACCTGTTTGATATATACATTGAGTATTGTTTTAGCTTTGGAGATGCGTGATTAGGAAGCACTTCAATACCATGGCCAGATTAGTTAGGATACAGATTTATCTTCCAAGAATACAATATTTTTCTTCAAATAAGTCACTTTTGTTCCTGAATCATAGTTTGACTTCAGAGTAAACATCTTTGAGTTGATACTTTGTCTCTTTGCATGAGGATTCAATACTGTTGTTCTGTCTTCACTATGTAAAAATAGAATGGTCGTACTTCTCTCCAAAGCCACTACTTCCTGTTGCCACCAGGTGATTGTGCTTATAACATTTTATATTCAACATACAAAACATGAAACATTCTAGTTAGAAAAAGTCATCTAAGTACCTACATTTCTTTAAAAAAATTTAAGTTACTGTTAAATCCTTTTGTGATTGTGCAACTGACACAAGTGTGTGCTGTCAAAACTATGATCAACGTAAAACACTCAGTACGGTTCATTCCCCTAGAACTGGAGCAATATTACAGCATGCACATGTGACATTCTCAACACCTGTGATCTTTTTGGACACGGTGCTCCTCACCTCATTCCCCTCCCTCCCCCCAACCACCCACCCCTCCCCCCCCATCTCCGCATGTTGTCAGAGGATGATGCAGAAGAACTTCTTCTCCCTGAATGGGTTTTCCGAAGCAGGCAGCGGGGCAATGAGTGGATCATCCCGAAGGTGAGCATCACAGTAAGCCATCAGGTCTGCTGATGCCTTTGACACCTAGAACATATGAAAGAAAGATAAGTGTTAGGAATGGTTTTACCGTAATGATGTGGAGGGAGAGTATCCTGGCTGTACCGCTGTAATTACTGCGCCTTTTTTTAAAATCATTCTTGGGATATTAGCACCACTGACAAGGTTACCATTTACTGCCTTTCTGTAACTGCCATCAAGAAGGTGGTGATAAGCCACCCTCTTGAACTACTGGCGCTCCAATTGGTGTAGGTACATCCACACTGATGTTCTTGGGAGGGCAGTGACCAGCATCAATCGCTCCCTCCCTCTCCCACAATCCTATTGCAGAATGGCAGCAGGTCCCTCGCCACCACCAGTCACCCCCCCCCCCCCCCCCCACCCCCGCCGTCCCCACCAGCAGCGTGAGGATACCTGTTCCCTGTTAGTGGGGAGCAGTTGTAAAGCCTGCTGGTGGGAACCTCTCCTGGCAGGTGGTTGGGGAGTCACTAGCAGGCCCGGAGACTACTGTCCCAGGCCTTCTAATCATATGGAAGTTGAGATTTCTATATGGTAATCAGCTCTGCGCTGGATTTCCGGCCTGGCGCTGATTACGTTGGAAAAAAAGAGCTCGGAAACTCACAATCAGCTGGACACTGGTTGCAAATCCTGCTAAAGGCACCTTTTTGGTGTTTCCTGGCCCATTGCACTATTTGGTTAACACAATGGGCTGGGAGAATCCTGGCCAAAGTGTTTGTTCAATGCCTGCCTTTTCCTCATTCGCATGGTAATTTCTATCCATCTCTAAGGGACCACCATTTACTTTAGCTATTCTCCTTTCTCATATACTTGTAAAGAGCTCTATGTAATCTATTTTTATATTTCTGGCTAATTTCCTCTTGTATTTTATTCTTTTACTAACTTTTTGGGATCTCTTTCCTGGATTTCAAAATACTCCCGCTCTTCAGGCTTACTACTATTCTTTGCAGCATTATAAGCCTCGTCGTTTCATCCTTGACTCCTTAGTAAACTAAGGGTGGATCTTTTCTGCCAAGTTTTTTGTTTTCAATGTAATGTATCATTGTTGAATATTGAATTGTTTCTTGAGATGTTTCTTACTATTGACTTACTGCCATACCTTTTAGTGGATTTACCCAATCAACCTTAGCCAGCTTTCCCATCATTCCTATGTAAATGACTGGTTTAAGTTTAAGATTCTTGCCTGTGATTGGAGTATGTTGGTGTCAAATGTAATGTGGAATTCAGTAGTATTATGATAATTATTTTTAGTCTTTTACCTTTGCTGATGATTAACTTCAGTGGATTGGATTTCTGTTGACTTCAATTTTTCTAGGGTTCTTTGATGCTAAATCAGTCAAATGCTGTCTTCATAGAGGGCAGTCACTCTTGCCTCACCAAGTTCAATTGTTTTAGTCCACACTTGGACTAAGGCTATAATGAGGTAAGGAACCAAGGAGCCCTGGTGGAACCCAGAACGAACATCATTGAACAGATTATTGATAACACTGTCCACAACAACTTCCAGCACTTTACTGATGATGTCCTGGAACAGTTTAGCTGGGTGCCCAGCTAGTTCTGGAGTCAATTCTTCAGTGCAACAGTCAGAATGTTGTCAGGGCCCATATCCTTTGCTATATCCAGTGTGTTCACCTGTTTCTTGATGTCACGTGGAGTGAGCCAAATTGGCTAAAGACTGACATCTGGATGATAGGGACCTCAGGAGGAGTCCAAGATGGATCATCCACTCACCATTTCTGGCTGAGGAAGGTTGCAAACACCTGGTCTTTTGCACGGATATGATGGGCTGTCTCATCGCTGAAGATCGGGATTTTGTTTACCACAGTTCATAATCGGATGTGCAAGATTGTCCTGATCTGCATGTTATGGGATTGCTTAGCTCTCCGTGACATATTGCTTAGCATTGCAGGCCTGTGTTGTACCTTCATCAAATTGACATTTTGTTTTTAGACATGGCTGATGTGGCTCCCAACACGCTCTCCTACGTTCCTCTTTGAGCCAGGGACAGTCCTCAGGCCTGCTGGTAATGCTAGAGTAAAGCATATGCCAGACCAGGAAGTTACTGATTGTGTTTAAATACAGATCTGCTGATGGCCCACAGCATCTGTCAGATGCCCAATTTAAGCTATTAGTTCTGTTCCAAAGCATGACGGTAGTGTCACACAACACAATGATGGATATTCTCATGGTAAAGATGGAACTGCATTTCCACAAGGACTGTGCAGAGGTCACTCCTACCAGTACTGTCATGGACAGATGCATCTATGATAGGTAGATCGGTGAGATTGAGATCAAGTGGGTTTCCTCTCATGGGTTCGGATAGAGGGCGTGTGGACAAGAAACTATGCCTGAGTGAGACATAGACTGCTTGAGGAGTTGGGAATTTGCTACACGGAGATGCTCCTTTTTCTATTTTTTTCAGCCTCCAGCAGTTGACAAGTCTCCTCCCCTGTCTCTAAGCCAGATGGGTGCAACTTTCTATTCATTTATCTGTGTAAATTATTAACTAATTGACTAATGAAATAAGGTTGGACAGAAATGGTAGGACTGGTGGTGTGCCCTTTAGCAGTGTGTTGGAATCTGTGGAGTGCAATCCTGGACAACAGGGCAGCACAGTGGCACAGTAGTTAGCACTGTTGCCTCAGTGCCAGGGACCCAGGTTTGATTCCTGGCTTGGGTCACTCTCTGTGAGGAGTTTGCACGTTCTCCCTATGTCTGCATGGCTTTCCTCCGGGTGCTCCAGTTTCCTCCTACAGTCCAAAGCGCAGGTTAGGTGCATTGGCCATGCTAAATTCTCCCTCAGTGTACCCGAACAGGCGTAGTGTGGCAAACAGGGGATTTTCACAGTAACTTCATTGCAGTGTTAATGTAAGCCTACTTGTGACACTAATAAAGAAACTTTGAAGAAACTGTATCTGCAATTAGCACCTGCAGACTAAGTCAACATTAGCTCAGTGTTGCTGAGCTGGAGTCCGATATGAGTAAACAGGAACTTGTGCACTTTAGCAGAAAGATAGAAGAACAGTATACTTTCTAACAGGGGAAGATCATCACAGAGCCCAGGGTAGAGCGAGATGTGTGTGTCTTAGAACAAAGTTACCAAGTTAGCAAGCGATTAGGAAGGCAGGTGGAACCTTGGTATTTATTGCAAGAGTTATTGAATATAAAAGTTTTACTGCAGCTGTAGAGGGTCTTGGTGAGACCACATCTGGAATACTATGCACAGTTTTGCCTTACTTTAAAAAATATACAATTGCATCAGATGCAGTTCAGAGAAGGTTCACTTGACTCATTCCTAGGGTGAGGGGCTTATGTTATGGAGAAAGATTGAACAGGGTGGATCTATACCTATTGGAGTTGAGAAGAATGAGAAGCGATCTTATTGAAAGATCCTGAGGAGGACTTGATCAGGTGGATACCTGAATGATGTTTCTGCTTGTTGGGGAGACTAGGGGGACAAAAATGACTTCCTTTTAAGACAGTGATCAGGACAATGTTTTTCTCCTAAATGGTTGCTGGTGTGTGGAATTCTCTTCCCCAAAAAGTAGTGGAGACTGGGTCATTGAATTTATTCAAGGCAGAGTAAGACAGTTTTATGTTGGGCAAGGTGTTCACGGGGCTGACAGGAAAATGGACCTGAGACCACAACCAGATCAGCCATGACCTTATTGAATGGTGGATCAGGCTCGAAGGACTGAATGGCCTATGCCTGCTCCTTTATTGTCTCAGCATTCTCAGCAGGGCACATTCACCGTTCAGAACTCGGCTATTCCATCACTAATGAGCCACTCATCGCCCAGAGTACATTCTGTGACCATGCTACCCTCAGTACCTCTTCCAAATGTGTTCAACCTGCCCAGAGCACTGACTCAGCAGCTGAGGGGAAGGGTGATAATGGACAGTGTTTCACCTTTTGTGCCTCATAACATAAACAATGAGGACAAATTGCCAAAATTTGTCCATGTTCCCATGAGTTTAAAAGTCTGAGGGGTAATCACTGAGAGGTATTTAAAACATTAACAGGATCGATAAAATAGAGAGAAACTACTTCCTTAGGTGGCAAAGCCAGAACTAGGGGGCAACAACCTTAAATTTGGAGGCAAGCCCTTCAAGGGTATTGCCAAGAAGCACTTCTTCACATAAACAGTAATAAAAATCCAGCGAGGAGAATAACAGACAGCTGGTTAAATGGGCACACACATGGCAGATGAAATTTAATGGAGAGAAGTGTGAAGTGATGCATTTTTGAAAACAGGATGAGACAACATAAATAAAATGGTACAATTGTAAAGTCAAATGAGAAGCATAAGGGATCCTAAAATTTATAAATAGAAGCATGGACTACAAAAGCAAGAAAATTTGCTAAATCTTCATAAGGCCTCAGCTGGAGATTGTGTCCAATCTGCATAGCGCACTTTAGGAAGGATATTGAGCCTTGGAGACAGTGCAGAAGAGATTGCATGAATGATGCCAGCTATGAAGGATTTCAGTTACACAGAAAGATTGTTTTCCTTAAAGCAAAAAAGCTCAAGGGAGAATCTGATAGAAGTATTTAAAATAATCAGGGGTTTTGCGAAGAGTAAATAGGGAGTCTGAACAGGGGAACACAGATTCAAGCTAATAGGCAAAAAAAAAACGGGGGGGGGAGATCAGAAGAAATCTATGCACCAAGTTGCTAAAATCTAGGAAGTCTCTCCTGAAAAGGTGATGGAAACAGATTCAATTGTAATGTTCGAAAAGGAGCTAGATATATAATTGGTGAAAAATTTGCAGACTGGGGGGAAGCATAAGGGAATAAGACTAATTCTTCTGCCAGAGGATGGTGAATCTGTGGAAGTCATTGCCACAGAAGGCTGTGGAGGCCAGGTCATTGAGTGTAATTAAGATGGAGATAGATTGGTAAGGAGATCAAAGATTACGGGAAAAGGTGGGAGAATGGGGTTGAGAAACCGATCAGCCATGATTGAATGGTAGGGCAGACTCGATGGGCCAAATGGCCTAATTCTGCTCCTATATCTTATGGATAACTATTAAAAGAGTAAGCTTAAGAATGATGGGCTGAATGCCTCCCTCTGTGTTGGATACTTCTTTGTCCTCACTGATATGGAAACTCAATGATATGCTGATTGACAGTCCTGTCAGCTCATGCACAGCCACACAAACTACTAAGATTAAATCAACCCTTTCTGCAACTGAGATATATACCCACGTCAACCCTGATGGAGAGGTAAGGGGCACAAATTGGCAGAAAGATGACATCAGGTTCACAAATCAGGACAGCATAAAACCAATTCTGGATGAATACTGGCTCCATAGTTTCCTTTCAGTCTTGACATTCTTCCTGAAGTTTGGTGTTCAGATTAGACATAATAACCAGCTGAGGCCTAACCCGTAATTTCTAAACATTCAGCATAACTTTCTTACTTCCACAGTCCAAAGTATACTAGACAATCTGATCCACATGGAGCGCCTAGCAAATCTTTCAGCGCCTTTTTTAAAGTTTAATTTTATGCCTTAAAGTTACAAAGCCAATGCGCAAAGCAGAGTGAATCCTTAAGCCATCTCCTTGCTTATTCCAAAAGCCAATTCAAATTCCAGTTGAATCCACTTCATTGTCCCCACTAGAGAGATATACAACATCCAAGCTGATAAGACATTGCACCTAATATTAGGCTCGATCTGACACTTTATCTTAGCCAAAAGGCTGAAAAGTGATTCTTTACCTTTTAAATAATGGACACACTATATTCCACATTTTCTATGGCCAGGAAACACTACACTGATTATATAAACAAATTCTGTAGAACCTTTAAAATAATGAAACATCTCAAGTGGCTTCCTAAGGAACGTGATTAGAAACACCAGTAGGGCAAGGTACAGCTACCAGTAGTGGGGCAAAAGGCAGGAGGGAGGTTACAGAGTTAGAATGGTGGGAGGTGGATGGATCTGGGAAGGAACATTATTAAATTTGAGGTATTGCCACATCGATGCCAATGTGTTAAAAATGTCACACTGACAGTCAGTGCGAGGTGGAGCAGATTAGCCATATTCACAAAAACGAAAACTTATTTTGCTTTCGTTCTGGCATTTTTTTTAAAATGCAGGTTACGATAAATGTGATTTGTTGATGCGCTGTCAAGAGCCCTTACAGTGAGGAAGGATGGAGATTGTTGATTTAATAAGACTGTGAAATTCTGGGAGCTCCTCTATAATTATCCTGGAAGCTTCTGTGACAGTAGGAAAACCTCATTGAAGCAATCAATGCCACTTGTTTCTCTGAAAGGATGCAGCTTTCTGTGTTACATGTTCTATGCACCAATTTGCAACCGCCCTGTTCTGAGCCCCATTGTCATCTGATAATAAGAGTCTGTCAGCTCCTAATGGGAGCAAATCAAACGTAGCCAGGGCCTGGAAGGTGGCATCACGCGATGTAACTAAAAGATTATCACAGGCAGTGTAGATTTCTGGCAGCATGAAAGCATCTAATTAAAATGTTTACTGCTCTTTTTGGGGAGATTCAAAATTGCAAAGGCAAGAGTTGGCTGTAAAATCTCTTTATTTAGTCGGGAGAACGAAGAGAGCCAGCCAGGGAGGATTAATGAGGAACGTATTCAAAAGTGGTTTCATTTTTTTGAGATTATTTTCTCTCCCTGTTCAATTGCCTGGTGGGCGTACCATTATATTGAAACGTCTGCATTCAACCATAGCCTAGTGTAAGATATATGTTGTTAATGAGTATGGTAATATGTCATTAAATGCTGTGTCATTACCATCCAAATGAGACATGGAAAGAACCTATGAGTCACTGGCACTCCTCTGCGTTGCATCCAACCTAGTTGTCTGATTTTTTTTTCCCTGTCTAGCTGGAATTGAGTTGACAACCTTCCAGGATAGTCCTGGAACCTCCAGCAGTTAAACATTAATCTTCTGGGTACACTGAACAAATATCATCCAGGAAAAAGATCAGAGGGATATCAAAAAGTTGCTTTGTTTTTCCATTTTCTTTGAACACAATTATGTTATAGTTATAAAACTATTGGACATGGAAGGAACAAAAGCCTCAAGAGGGCAGGCAAACAACAGAAAATCATTTGATGCAATATCCAGCAATATTCAGGTGGTGAATGTCTGGAACGCGCTGCCTGGGGAGGTGGTGGGAGTAGGTATGATAGCTGCATTTAAGGGGCAACTAGACAAATACATGAATAGGACAGGAATGGAAGGATACGGACTCCATAAGTGCATAAGGTTTTAGTTTAGGCAGGCATCAGGCGTCATGATCAATGCAGACTTGGAGGGGTGAAGGGCCTATTTCTGTGCTGAATTTTTCTTTGTTCTTTATATCACAGCTTGGTATAGCTTCTACTCTGACCAAGACCGCAAGAAACTACAAAGGTTGTGAACAAAGCCCAGTTCATCACGGAAACCAATCCCCCATCCATCCACTCCGTCTACACTTCCCGCTGCCTTGGGCAAGCAGCATAATCAAGGACCCCACACACCTCAGACATTCTCTCTTCCACCACCTTCTGTTGGGGAAAAAGATACAAAAGTCCGAGGTTATGTACCAACCGACTTAAGAACAGCTTCTTCCCTGATGCCATCAGACTTTTGAATGGATCGAGCTTATATTAAGCTGATCTTTCTCTGCACCCTAGCTATGACCGTCACATTACACCCTGCACCCTCTTCTTTCCTTCTCCCCTATGAATGGTATGCTTTGTATAGCATGCAATAAACAATATTTTTTCATTGTATTCCAATACATGTGACAATAATAAATCAAACCAATGTCAATGTTTACACATAGCTCAAAGAGCCAGGTGAACCATTTAGCCAGTAATTCATAACAAGGAGATAGATAGGCACCAAGCTCTGGAGAGGGTGAAAAAAAGCCAGGAGGGTCCTTGGGAGATTTTTGAAGATTGCAGGAGATGATGAGGAAAGAGATTTCAGTCAGTGGGGTGAGGTGGTGGCTGGGTGTGGTTGTGGGGGGGTGGTGGAGAGATGCTGGTGGTTCAACATAATGAAGAACTACTGAAGGTGAGAAGCAAGAATTGGGTTGCATGAATAGAAGTTGCATGTCGGGATATTTGAATATGTAAGGAGGTCTAACAAGAAACTGGTCCAAGCATCCTGTTCCATTCTGTTATGACGCTACAATCGTCTTGCCAATCAACTCCCTACTCCTATCGTACCATGTTGTCTAATGGAAGTAGTGAAAAAGCAGATCAGGCCAAAAGTGGGAAAAAAATTTGGAACACTCCTCCCTGAATTCTCTAGGCGACCCAGATTAGGTCAGGAGGCTTACAACATGTTACCTCCCTGCCATCTCCACCTCAAGTCAAAAAGCAGTCTGGCTCTCGAAGATATCACACAGGAACGGCAAGGCAGTGATCAGCTTTGAGGATGAAAAGAGCCGCGTGATGTTGACTATCTTAAAATCTTAATGCATCTCTCATGTCATAATTGTAAAACAAACAAAATAAGGACAATTCCCTCTTTCTTTACAACATGCCTCAGAACCGTTATTTTTCTAAAGTTTGTCAATTGGGAATCTTTGGAAAGTGCAGCTTACCTTCATTCTTTCCATGCAGGCTTCCATCTTCAGCTGTTCTACTGCTTTCCTGGCCTGAGAAATGCTGGCTGTGCTGTTGTTCGACATTTCCTGTCACTCTGTAAACCTTCAAATCAAATGACATGCCCTGAAGTTCAAGGGATGTAAAGCGTCAAGATGTCAATCTAAATTGCATTCCCTCAGATATTTACACATGAAAAGTTAATACTGTTAATCACCACACAGTTTTCAAAACAACCCATATTGGGTCAGGGATTAGCACTGTGATCTCGTTGCGGGCCCAATTTTCCCTTTGCTGCTGAGTCAGAAGGTGCAGGCTTCATTCCCCAATCTGGGAAGCCTGGAGCTCACTTTGGGTTCACACCACTCAGATTCTCATATGTGTTGCCCATGGGAGATTCCCCCATCCTCATCATCTGGGCTGTGGAAACATTAGCTGCCACATTAACTGTTGGTTAATTAGCCTGTGAATCCTGCTTCTACTCTTGCAATACTCTCCAGGGAAGGGCAAAGATGCACAATGATGCCAGCCACATTAACCAACGTTATGCTCCTTCACATTCGGAGAAGGACAACATCATAATAACCAACTCAAATTTTACAGTGGTACAATTCCACTTTGAGAGGGTCAACCTAAACTTGTAAAAATGGGATTTCCATAGAGTCTGCTCCTGTATTGTTGAATTTTGCTGGAAATATGGTAGAAACTACTCATATGGCAAAACACAAAATCTGGACCATGATAATTGTACTCCTTAAGACTATAACATACAGGAGCAAAATTAGTCTACTCTGCCATTCAGTCATGGCTGTTATGTTTCTCAACTCACATTCTCCTGCCTTTTCCCTGTAACCTTTGATCCCCAATCAAGAATCTATCTCTGTCTTAAAAACACAGTGACCCAGCCTCCACTATCTTCTGTGGCAATAGATTCCACAGATTTACTACCCTCTGGCTGATGAAATTCCTCCTCATCTCGGTTCGAAAGAGCTGTCCCTTTACTGAGGCTGTGCCCTTGGATCCTAGTCTCTCCTGACTAATGGAGACCTCTTCCCTACCTCCACTCTATCCAGGCCTTTCAGTATTCTGTAAGTTTCAATGAGATCCCCCTCATCATAAACTCCATCGAGTACAGACCCAGAGTCCTCAAAAATTCCTCATACGTCAAGCCTTTCATTCCCAGGATTGTTCCCATGAATCTCCTCTGGATTGTCTCCAAGGCCAGCACATCCTTCTTTCAATACAGGGCCCAAAATTGCTCACAATATTCCAAATGTGCTGTGATCAGAGCCCTATACAGCTTCAGCAGTACGTCCCTACTTTTGTTTCCTAGTCCTCCCAAAATCAATGCTAACGTTGCATTTGCCTTCCCAAACTACCAATTCAACCTGAACTAGAATTCCCAAGTCCCTTTGTGCTTCCAATTTCTGAATTCTCATCCCATTTAAAAAATATTCTGTGGAATTTTAGGCCCTTGCTCGGGCGAAGCTTTTAAAATCCTGCCCGAGGCCAACAGAGAATTCCATTCTGCGAGCTGGCGGGCATGCCGGTAAAACTTTGGTCCGTGCCTCTACTCTAACGACCAAAATGCATAACCTCACACTTTCCTACGCTACATTTCATCTGATACTTATTTGCCCACTCTCATAATCTGTCCAAGTCCGACAGTCTCCTGTCTCCTCAATACTACCTGTCCTCCCAACTATCTTTGTATCATCTGCAAACTTAGCCACAAAGCCCCTCAATTCCTTCATCTACACCATTGATATAAGAGGTAGAAAGTTACAATCCCAACACTGACCCCTGTGGAACCCTACTAGTCACCGGCTGCCATTCTGAAAAGGACCCCTTATGCCCCCAGTCTTTGCCTTCTGCCAGCCAGCCATTTTTCTATCCATGCCAGTATCTTGCCTCTCGTACCATGGGCTCTTATCTTATTTAGCAACCTGTGTGGCACCTTGTCAAAGGCCTTCTGGAAGTCTGTCTCATTACCTCCTCAAAAAATTCTAACAGATCTGTCAGGCATGACCTCCTTTTGATGAAACCATGCTGACTTTGCCCTATTTTACCATGCTCTTCCAAGATCTCCAAAATCTCATCCTCAATAATGGACTCTAAGATCTTACCAAGGACCTAGGTCACTCTAACTGGCCTTTAATTTCCCATCTTTTGCCTCCCTCCTTTCTTAAACAGGGGTACCACATTTGTGATTTTCCAGTTCTCTGGGACCCTCTCGGACTCCACTGATTCCTGAAAGATCTCCACTAATGCCTCCACGATCTCTGCAGCTATCTGCTTCAAAACCCTGGGGTGTAGTCTATCTGGCCAAGGTAATTTATCCACTTCCAAGCCTTTCAAATTTCCTGGCACATTCTCCTTAGTAATAACCACCATATTCACCTCTGCCCCCAACTCTCTTGAATTTTTGATATGTTACTGGTATCTTTCACTGTGAAGACTGACGCAATCTATCTGTATCTATTCAGTTCCTCTGCCATTTCTTTGTGCCCCATTGCTCCTTCTGCAGCTTCATTTTCCAGTGGTTCTTGCCTCTCTCTTACCCTTTATATATCTAGAAAAAATCTTTGCAGTCTTCTTATATATTATTGGCTAGCTTACCCTTATATTTCATCTCTTTCCTCCCTGCCCCCTTTATTAGTAGTCCTCTGTTGGTTTCTAAAGGTTCCCAATCCCCTGGCTTCCCACTAACCTTCTCAATTAAAGGGGTTTAAAATGAACATTTAATTGTAATATAAGGTTGGGATTTTGAACTTTCTGTACCATACTAATGAATAGGAACATAAAGTATAAGAGCAAGAAAGTAATGGTAAATTTTTACATATCAATTGTTAGCCAAATTGTTTACAGTTTTTGGACCAATTCTGGAAAATAGATAGAAGCTGTAGTGAGTGCAGAGTTTATATTCATCAGAATGACGCAAGAGATGAAAAACTACAATTATGGAGAAGAGACTTGAGGTACTGAATTTCCACTGAAGCAGATATGATTTAAGAGATTGGATAAAACCTAACATGAAAGATTTTGATAGGATGCTTGGGGAAAAACTATTTCAGGAGGTCAGGGAGAGGTTTTCTTTACCCAGGGCTGTTGGAGCAGAGAATGATTCACCACAGAGTGGTTGAGACAGAGACCAGTGCATCTTTGAAGGGAAAAGTGGATAGATATTTAAAACAAAGAGGTGCAAGGTTCTAGGCAAAGAGGCAAGATTCGATCTGGATTTCTTTGAAAGTTGTACCCCACTAAGTTTTAAAAGTTTATTTATTAGTGTCAAGTTTGCTTACATTAACACTGCAATCAAGTTACTGTGAAAATTCCCCTAGTGCCACACTCTGGCACTTGTTGGAGTACATGGAGGGAGAATTTAGCAAGGCCAATGCACCTAACCAGCATGTCTTTCAGATTGTGGCAGGAAACCGATGCAAACACAGGGAGAACATGTAAGCCCCACCCAAGCTGGGAATCGAACCAGGATCCCTGGTGCCGAGAGGCAGTAGGGCTAATCACTGTGCCACCATGCCACCCTCGGGGAACACAGAACACCAATCTGACAGGGGTTGGAAACTCATGGCGAAAAATTCAAATCTGATTTTAAAAATCTGATCTCTTTCAGGTTAGGCATGTGCATGCTGACAGACTGTGTCAGGAACACTAAAGGTGTTTATTAATAAGAAAAAACTGTGGAGGATAGCAGCCTCCTGGCTGCCCTAGAGCAACCCACTGACTGCCCCAGTCCTACATGTCTTCTAGGTGACTTCTGCCGAAAGTAGGATTCCGCCCCTTGGGGTGATTACCCTACCTCGTGACCCTCTTCTGCTGTGCTTTCCTTAAAGCGGCAATGATCATATCCCTCCCTCTTTAACTCTTTTTACCATCTTCAATAATTTTAGCTGAAGTTTGAGGCTGCAAAACATTATACAGATGGGGTTGGACAATTATAGATCAAGTCTGTAGTCTGAGGTACTTCCACCAGATCAACATTGACTGCAATAATGGGTACCTCTTCTGGCACAGGCAGTTCATTATTACTTGCTTCCACAGTTATGTCTATAACAGGTTGATCAGGTACTTCAGTGCTTACAGGTTCAAAAACATTTCTTGATGGTCCCTCTATCCCTCCACATGTTTATAAACAATCTGTCCTTCCATGTCTGCTGGGTACAACAGGAGTGTGGTCATTGAGGTATTAATTCTAGGGACTATCTTCATCTGTTACCAAAGTTTCATTTTATGGCACTCTGTCGTATTTTGTACTTATGGCTAATCGATGAGATCTTGAGGCTTGTGCATCCAAAAATAAACATTTTTATTGTAGGCTTTAACTATGAACTGTTGCAAATATGGTCATGCATGGAACTCTTCCATATAGACTTGCTGTCCTCGACTGTCCTCTGACTGTGTGACTATACACTTCGCTCTGTGGGTGATACTACTCTCCAGTTCTACATTGACCCTTGCTCTGCTTAGCACTTTATAGGTACGTATCATCACAATACAACAAAGTCCTTATGTCTTGACAGTTCCTTCACAATCTGGGTGTGTCATGTGTGAAGGAATGGCTGTGGTACTCTGTTTCTGGTACTTAGATTTATGTGATTAAAGTTTCTTCTCTTTCTGGCATGACTGTATGGCCATATTCCCCTCCAACTCGATTTTCAAGTTTGCTGTTGACACCACCTGTAGTGGGTTGGATCTCAAACAATGATTTTCCCAGGCAGCAGGAAGTGTAGATAGAGTAAACGGATGGGAGGCTGGTTGAGTGATGGACTGGGCTACGTTCACAATCTTTTGTAATTTCTTGTGATCTTGGACAGAGCAACGGCCATACCAAGCTATGATACATCTGGAAAGGATGCTTTCTGGACTCCCCACCGTCAGGAATATCCTCCCTGCATCTGGAGTACAGGAATGAGATAGAGAATCTGGTGAACTGGTGCAGCAACAATAATCTCTCAATGTCAACAAAAGAGATAGTCATTGACTTCAGGAAGTGTAGTGGAGGACATGTCCCCTATCTTCATCAACAGGGATGAAGTGACAATGGTCAAGAGTTTCAAGTTTCTAGGTGTCCAGCTCACCAACAACCTGTCCTGGTCCTTCCACGCCGATGCTATAGTTCAGAAAGCCCACCAACGCCTCTACTTTCTCAGGCGGCTAAGGAAATTCAGCATGTCCACGATGACTGTCACCAAGTTTACAGATGCACCATCTATAAAAAGCATCCTTTTCTGACGTATGAGAAAAGGTTGACCTGGTTAGGATTGTTTTCACTGGAGTTCAAACGAATGAGGGGGAAATCTCCAAGACTTATAAAATTCTAAAAGGACTGGACAGGGTAGATGCAGGGAGGATATTCCTGATGGTGGGGGAGTCCAGAAAGCATCCTTTCCAGATGCATCATAGCTTGGTATGGCCCCTGGTCTGTCCAAGACCACAAAAAATTACAAAGGATTGTGAACATATCCCAGTCCATTGCTCAACCAGCCTCCCATCCATTGACTCTGTCTACACTTTCCGCTGCTTGGGAAAAGCAGCCAATATAATCAAGAACCCCATGCACCCCTAACATACTCTGTTTCACCTTCTAACGTCAGGAAAAAGATACAAAAATTTGAGATCACATACTACCTGATTCAACAACAGCTTCTTCTTTGCTGCCAGACTTTTGAATGGATTGACCTTATATTAACTTTCTCTACACCCTAGCTTTGACTATAACACTATATTCTGCATACTCTCCTTCGCCCCTATGAACAATATGCTTTGTCTGTATAGTGAAAGAAACAAGACTTTTCACTGCATCCCAATACATTTGACAATAATAAATTATTTCAATTCAGCATCTTCATGATCTTGCTTTTCTATTAGTGTGATTATTTCAGCAATTTTGTTCTAACTTAGAAGAAAGGAGCAGCAGGAGGCCATTTGGCTCTACGATCCATTCTTCATAATCATGGCTGATTGTCCAACTCAATAGCCTAATTCTCCTTTCTCCCCATAATCTTTGATCCCATTCACTCCAAGTGCGATATCCAGCTGCCTCTTGAATACAATCAATGTTTTGGCATTAACTACTTCCTGTGGTAATGAATTCCACAGGCTTACCACTCTTTGGGTGAGAAATGTCTCCTCACCTCCGTTCTAAGTGGTTTACTCCGAATCCTCAACTGTGACCCTGGTTCTGGACACCTCCACCATTGGGAATATCCTCCCTGCATCTACCCTGTCTAGTCCTTTTAGAATTTTATAAGTTTCTATGAGATCCCCCTCATTCGTCTGAACTCCAGGGAAAATGATTTAACCTTGTCAATCTCTTCTCATACGTCAGTCCCGCTATCCCTGGAATCTGCCTGGTAAATCTTCGCTGCACTCCCTTGAGAGCAAGAACATCCTTCCTCAGAAATGGAGACCAAAGCTGCACACACTACTCTAGGTGTGGCCTCACCAAGGCCTTGTATAATTGCACCAACACATCCCTGCTCCTGTACTCAAAACCTCTCACAATGAAAGTCAACATATCATTTGCCTTCTTTACTGCCTGCTGCACCTGCATGCTTACCTTCAGCGACTGGGTGCACAAGGACACCCAGATCCCACTGCATACTCCCCCGTCCCGATTTACAGCCACTCAGGTAGTAATCTATCTTCTTGTTTTTGCTTCCAAAGTGAATAACCTCACATTTATCCAAATTATACTGCATCTGTCATTGATTTGCCCAGTGACACATAATCTCAGTTTCCTTCTCTGTCTGAATTGCTGATTCTGCTGTCAATTTCACTATATTTACCTCTTCAGTTAATTTCCCATTGTCAAGCTTCCTTCTACAAGCTGTTATTCTGATTCAATTTTTCACTGGATGTGTTCTGTTCTAGTTGCATTTTTGTGGAATTCAGCGTATTCTTCTTTGTTTCATTCCATTCTTCTTAAAAGCAAAATTTGATAAAAGTTGTTTGTTGTTAGTCATTTCATCTTGTTTTAATATCTGCTGGAGCTTTCAATCTTTTTGTGACTCCTCTTTATGTTCAATAATTCCTGGTTTCTTTTTGAAGTTTTTCATTTCTGTGTGTCTTCTGAGGGAAATCCATCATGTTATTTCTGCACAAAGCCAGCTCGCATATAGAACCTTCATTTCTACTTCTCTTAACTTCAGTCAAACCCTTTTTGATTTCATTGTTGGTCGGGTCTGTCTCCGATGGAGCGTTGACTTGTTAGCCTTCATTTGGTCATTTATTGTCTTGCGTGGCCCTCCTCCCCGGGCTCCCCCCTCCCACCTCCCCAGGGCTCCCGAATTGCCCCCCCCCAGGTCTCACACGGCCCTCTGTCCAGGGTCTTCTCCAATTTTCCTGTCCATTGCATTTTATCTTTTTGTGGTTGTTGTTATCAATGCAATATCTCTGTCATCGATTTTTCGATTGCTGTCAGCAGTGTCTGATTCTCTATGTTTTTCAAGTTTGACACAAACCTGCTGTTCCTCTGAACCTTTCTTAAACAATAAAAATGTCTCTTTTTTATAATGTAAAGCTATCTTGGCGATCTCTGTAGTTTATTTTCCTCTGGCCATCTGGATGTTCCCTTTTATGTGTCTTTCTTTCTTTTGTCAATTTCATTGGCAGATCTAGCGCTCTTGTGGTCCAAGGGCCATTTTTAAAACTTTAACTTTTTTTTTATAAAGGTTTGCTCCTTTTAAAAGCTTTAGAGCCTTGCTGCCTTCAGTCCCTCAGTGCAGAGATCAGTACCTAAAACCTCAGCAGGCTCCTGTGTGACCGAGTGCCCAGCAATGCCAGCTTCTTCATTTCCCCGTGCTCCTGGCACAGATCCTGCAGTTCCTCTTTCACCAAAAACACTGCTTTCTCTGCTCTTCTCTTTTTATAAGAGATTTTTAAAAAAACTAAGTTCCACTTTTCCATGAGTACAAAACCGCAGCCCTTGCTCCCAAGGGTTATTTTCTTTGATTTCTTTTTCTCTGCATTTTTAAACTTCAGGCTGTATTGACCAGTACAGGCTCATTCTGCATTTGCCCCTCGGGGTCTGGCACTATCTTTACATCTGAAAGGTGTCTGTTCACCCAGAGGCAGGCATCCAGGTGAGTATTTCTTTTTTCAGACTTCAACTCAAACAGAATACTGACAGGTGTCAGGTCAGAGACTGCGTCGCTATAATCCATCCCACCTTCGTAATGCTGCGCACTCAGAGACCCCCCCCCCGCCCCCCCGGTCACTCTCCACATACATTAAGATATTATTTCAAAAGCTTGGGTTTTGAACCAGAGATTAGGAGTCTGAAAAATTCAAAACATACCACTCACTGATGGAGCTGGGTGAAGGAGGCTTGTGTGGACTGTCTGGCTTACTGTCTGCACTATACATCCTATAGTTATGTCTGATATTACCTAGCTCCTCGAGTTACAGAGCCAATATACATAATCCTGTTCTAGCGGTAAATCTGTGGCAAGTCCGATTTCGGAAGACATACATTGTTTTTTGTTTTAATGTGTCCTTTTCTGGGTTCCTCAGCTCCCCTCGGCACCCCTGCAGGACATCGAGTCTGCAGATTTGATAATTACTGTCAGCTTAAAACGGGCACCAGAAATGTTCAAAGGAAACATCTGCCTTGTATCGTGTTCAAGTCAGGAGAGGCAATTAACACCACAGGGAAGAGGATCATGTGAGGGGGAAGAATCGCTTGCTGGGCGTGTAGCACTGCTGGAGTCTGCCATTAGCTTTGATTTTTTTTAAATAACCTTTTATCAATGCATCAAAAACTAGTGCCCTAAAGGTTTCAGATGATGTGGCTGCAGATTAGCTCCGACTGGATCCTGCCTTCTTGTGATGAGAGCCTAACGGGGTTTCTCACAACTGTCAGCGTGGTGGACCAGCTCCCTCTCGCTCCTCACAAAATGATTAGATTGATTCAAACTGAAACCAAGTTAAAACTCAGATTACTACTCCTGTCTCCTCTTTAATGCAGTAAGAAACTGCAATGTCGATCAATAGAAGTACATAGAGTTTACAGCACAGAAACAGGCCATTCACCCCAATACAGTTCTGAGGACATGCTCCGTCATGTTATGTGGCACTACTGCCCTGCCTAATGAGAAGTCTCACAACACCAGCTTAAAGTCCAACAGGATTATTTGGAATCATGAGCTTTCGGACTCACCTGATGAAGGAGCAGCTTTCCGAAAGCTCCTGATTCCAAATAAACATAGAAACATAGAAGATAGGAACAAGAAGAGGCCATTTGACTCTTTGAGCCTGCTCCACCATTCATTGCGATCATGGCTGATCATCCAACTCAATAGCCTAATCCTGCTTTCTCCCCATAACTCGATCTCATTCGCCCCAAGTGCTATACCCAGCCACCTCTCAAAACCTGTTGAATTTTAACCTGATTTTGAGACTTCTTACTGTGCTCAACCCAGTCCAATGTGAGCATCTCCACATCACGCCCTGCCTAATGAGGTAGATTCAGAACAGCCCTAGTAACTCCACGGTGACCTTCAATGAAGCAACGTGCAGGAGCAGAATTATATTCAGTCGCAATTTGTAAATTCATAGCTTCACAAATTCTTCAACCTACCATTAAACCAGGAGCCGAGTCTGGTCCAATGATGAGTACCAGGAGCATCATCTGAAAGTAAGATGCCAACCTGGCAAACTTACAACTTAGGACTACTTGTGTGCTGGAGAGCAGAAGCAGCATGCTATAGACAGAGCTATGTAATTACACAACCACCACATCAGATCAAAGCTCTGCAGACCTGTAACATCCAGCTGTGAATAATTGTGGACAATTAAACCAGGAGCAAGAGGTTCCATGAATAACTCACACTCAGTGATGGCTGCGCCCAGCACGAGGGCAAAAAGCAAGGCCACCATCATCCACCAATCTGATTTATTGGTGTTTAGAAACAGCTGAGTTCACTGGGTTCAGCTATGGATATAGGCCCTGCTGAGACCTTGGCCATATTGCTGAAAGCTTGTGCTCCAGAACTAGCCACCCCTGTCGCCAAGCTGTTCCAGTACAGTGACAGCATGGCATCTACCAAACAATGTGAAAAATTGTCCAGCCTTGTCCTGCCTGCAAAAAGCAAGACAAATCATCCCAAATATCAGCACAATTATGGAGGGTATTATCATCAGTATTATCAAGTAACATTTACTCACTAATAATCTGCTTGTCAATGCTCATTTTGGATTTCACTGGGATCACTTGACATGCGGGCTCAAATTGAGGTATACAAGATGATAAAAAGTATGGAGAAAGTATACGTGGAGCGGATGCTTCTTCTGGTGGGGCATTCTAGGATGAAAGGTCTTAGGATAAGGTGTAGTAAGTTTAAAACAGAGTTGAGGAGAGACCAGTTCTCCCAAAGGGTTGGGAATCTGGAATTTGCCAACCCAAAAGTGTGGTGGATGCTGGGACAGTGAGTAAATTTATGGAGGAATTAGACAGATTTTTAATTAATAATGAGTTGAAGGGTTATGGGGAGAAGACATGAAAATGGGAACGAGGAGCATATCAGCCATGATCGAGTGGCAGAGCCTGCTCTTATATTTTATGAATATGGATAAAGGACAGACCGCAGAGGTGAGATAAACTCAGCATTTGATCGAATTTGACATCAAGGAGACCTTATAAAATTAGTCAGTGGGTATTGGAGAAAATGCTACACTGGTTGGAGTCACAACTCGCAGGAAGGAATTATGCTGTGATTGTTGGAGGGCATTTATCTTAGGTTCCAGAGTTCCTCATGACCCAGCCAACTTCAGGCTCTTCATTAACCTTCCATTATAAGGTGAAAAATGGGGATATTTCTGCGGCATTCAATTCCACCCATAACAACTCAGGTAATGAGCAAAACACTGCAGGTGCTCAGGTAATGAAGTAGTCTATGCCAGTGTTTTTTAAACTTTTCTCCCAACAACACTTTTACTAGATGGCTAGCCCTCATGACCCATGCCACACTCACTTATTACTTGTCTCTGACTCTCTCATGTAACAAAATGATCCATGTCTACATTTGTCTTACTAGAAAGGGAAATAAAATTGGTATCAAGTGCACATAGAGAGCCTGTTTATTCTTGCCCCATGTGGTCATACCCTGTACTGCAGTGAGAATTTACTCAAAGAAAATGGAAAAAAGGTCAGGTGTTCTTTGGGGATCATTTTTAGCAACCCATTTTTCTTCATCTTGCGACCCATCCACAGGTCACAACACTCAGTTTGAAGAACACTGGTCCATGCCTACATGCAGCAATAGCTAGACAACTGGAAACTGACAAGTGCCAAATAACATTTGTATCACACAATGCCAGTGAATGACCTCCTCCAACAAGAGATCTAATTACCTCCTCCACCAGAAATCTAACTGGACTAGCCACAAATACTGTGGTTACACAATCAGATAAGAGGCTGGATATTCTGTGGCGAATGGCTCACCTTTCTGACTCAAAATCTGTTCACCTTCTACAAGGCACAAGTCAACAGTCTGATGGAATATTCTCCTCTCGCCTGGACGAGTGTGGCTCCAAACAACACAAAATGGTTAACACCATTCATCACAAAGAAGTCTGCTTGATTGGCATTTCATCCAACACCATAAAATATTCACTGCCTCTACCACCAAGTACTTGTGGTCTGCAGTGTATATACAAGATGCACCTTGCCCAAGCTTCTTTGACAACACCTTCCAAACCTGTGACCTCTACCACCTTAGAAGACAGGGGGAGCAGGCAAATAGTAACACCACCTTCTACAAGTTTCACCCGCATACCACCCTGACTTGGCACTATTTCAACATTTCTTCACTGTCACTGGGTCAAAATCCTGGCACTCCTTTCCTACAGCACTGTAGGTGTTCCTATGCCAAGTAGACAGTTGCAGTTCAAGAGGGCAGCTCACCACCATCTTCTCAAGGAAATTAGGGATAGACACTACATGCTGGCTTTGCCAGCAACATGCATATTCCATGAATTACTTAAAACATCTGACCTATTCCATAGTTTATGCTCCACATGAGCCTCCTCCCATCTTACTTCATCCAACCCTCTCAGCTTATCCACTGATTCTTTTAGCCCTCACGTACTTTTGTAGATTCACCTTAAATGCATCTGCATCTAGTGGTAGCAAATTCATTCTCTCCCAGTAAAGATGTTTCTCCTAAATTGCCTGTTGGATGGTCAGCTACAACAGCAGCAAAGATTGAGAGCGTTCCTGGGCCTAGAAGTTACACACAATTTCCTGACTCAGCTCAGATTCTACTGATAAGCTGTGTATTTTTATGAAAATTTGACTGGAACTCGGCATGGTCACATATGATAAAAGGAGACAAAATATCCAAAACAGCAGTTGTGTAAAGCTAGCTGTTTGAGTCAGTCGATTGTTGGTTCAAATGCTGTACATGAAAGGCACCAGAATTGAGCAGGGAAGTTCTCCCCAGAGTCACGGCCAATATTAATACCTCAACCAGCATCACTGAAACAGGTAAATTAATTATTATATCACTCTGTGCACATTGCCAAGTTTCCTACACTATATCAGAGACCAGAGTTATCATAGGATTCCACAGTTCTAGAGGAGACCATTCGACCCATCGAGTCTGAACCAACAACAATCCCCATAACCCCAGGTATTTACCCTAATCCCCCTGATGCTAAGGGGCAATTTAGCATGGCTAATCCACCTAACCTGCACGTCTTTAGACTGTGGGAGGAAACCGGAGCACCCAGAGGAAACCCCCATAGATACAGAAAGAACATGCAAACTCCTCACACACAGTGGCCCGAGGCTAGAATTGAACCCAAGTCCCCTGTGACACACTGTGCCCCCATTTGTTGGCAGTATAGCACCTTGAAATGTTCCGACAGATGCTATATAAAATTTACTGTAGATAAACATAAGGTGATTCAATCACCTTATCACTTTTTAATCACAAAACGTGATGAAATAAATATGAAAGTAATACAACTTTGAAAATGTTAAACAGAGAAACACTTGGAAATTTCAGATATGCTTTTGAAGCAAGACAATAAGTTAATAAACTTCTGAGAAAAACAGGGGATCCTAAGTTTTAGAAAGAAAGAATACAAAAAGCAAACTGGTAATGTTGCTAGTCATCAGTAAGGTCACTGTTAGAAACCATTGTTTCTGATATTGAGCCACCATCACTTGCCCTGGCCATTGTCCGCAACCGAACCAAACCGTTTGAAATTTTGATGTTCTATTTGGCCCTATACTAACCTTTAAATTTCTTATCCTCTGCTTTACCAAAATTGTTTACTAGTGTATCTCAATTTTCCCACATTCTGACACTGCTTCAGCCCTTCTGCTGTTGAAACTTTCATCCAGACCCAACTCTTTCAATAGTTTCCCAGCCAACCTCCCATCCACCATCCTCCATAAACCTGAGCTCATCAAAAACCCAGCTTCCCATCTCCTAACATTCACTGTGTCCTGTTCACTCATTGCCACTGTGGATGCTGACCACTTGAAGGTCCCAGATTTCCAGCACTGCATCACCACCAGCTGTACCTTTAGCCTAACTTCAGAAATTCCCTTCCCTTTCCAACTTGCTACCTCTCGCTTCGTTCAGATACTCTCGACCACAATCACCTGAAAGGCCTTGGGATGTTTCACTGCCTTGGAGATGCTACATTACTGCAAATTGTTGTGGAATACTGCCTCCAGTTTAGGGTGCCTTTCTTTAAGAAAGATGTCACAGATGTGGAGAGAAGGCCAGTGAGGGTCACTACAACACTCTGATGGATGACAAGTATTGGTTATGATTAAAAACTGGGATTCATTAGAAGGAAGAAAGTTTAAAGGGATTTTGAAAGCTAAACAGGGGAACATTTTTCCACTGGTTAGGGATTGGGTAACTAACTGGAGAAAATCAATTTAAGGTTATCGCTGCAAAGAACAAAGGGAAAGGTCAGGAGAGTTTGTTTTCACACAGAGGATTGTTATGCCCAAATAGAAATGTTGATGGAATTCAAATCTAGAATAGCTTTTAAAAGGAATTATATTGAATTTACAGCATAGATAGGCCATTCAAGTCCAGATGGCCTTTGACTGTCTTCATACACCACACGAGCATTTCAACTCACCCTGTCAACACTATAGTTAAGAAAGCCCACAAATGCCTCTACTTTCTTCGGAGGCTAAGGAAACGTGGCATGTCTGCTATGACCAATTTTTACAGAGGCACCACAGAAAGCATTCTTTCTGGTTGTATCACAGCTTGGTACGGCTCCTGCTCTGCCCAAGACTGCAAGAAACTGCAAAAGGGTTACGAACATAGCCCAGTCCATCACACAAATCAGCCTCCCATCCAGCGACTCTGTCTACACTTTCTGCTGCCTCAGAAAAGCAGCCAGCATAATCAAGGACCCCACGCACCCCGGACATTCTCTCTTCCACCTTCCATCAGGAAAAAGGCACAAAAGTCTGAGGTCACACACCAACCAACTCAAGAACAGCTTCTTCCCTGCTGCCATCAGACTTTTGAATGGACCTACCTTAAGTTGATATTTCTCTATACCCTAGCTATGACTGTAACACTATATTCTGCACTCTTCTTTCCTTCTCCCCTATGTATTTTGTGAGCAATATGCTTTGTATAGCATAAGAAACAATACTTTTCACTACCCCAATACGTGACAATAATAAAAATCAGATCAAATGACAATAATAATTCAAATCAAATCCTAGCTTCAGTTTTCTTGTGTTTTTTCTAACATCTGCTCCAATCATTGCTAGTTGCCTCAACCATTCTTTGTAGTTTGTTACTGTCAGCTTAAAATATCTGATTTGTAAAAACATTAAAATTGTGAACACAGTGCACTCCATTCTAAATGGCTGCCCCTGCTCCAGAATTTCCTGGCACCACTTGAAAAAAACCTCCAAACATCTTTTCAGCCAAAGTATTCGCCTTCTGATTTCACCCTCCCTCTCCTGGCTTGCATCCTCCTTTTTACTTTTCCAGCTGATTTATTATTGTAGTCACCGTGTATTTAAATATTTTAAAAGGGGGGGGGGGAAAGCACAAGCTTTGTTGGAAGATTGTAGGAATGTAACTCTGGGTGGTGCTGACAGCTGAGACAGGCACCGTGAGTCAAATGGCCTCCTGCACATTAAAAACTCCATGGTTGACAGGGATGGGTGGGGGCAGGGGTTGGAGGTGATGGAAAATGTTGTCATAAGTAAGCAAATAAATGCCAAGAGGTCGATTAGAGAGAGAAAAAAAGACCAGTAACGATATAAAAAAAGCATAATGAAATGTAACATTTACAGCTTGGAAAATGGCAACATCTTGGGAAATGATTCAGTACGGTGAGGGTGGGGGGTGGTGTTCACAGTTTAGAAACACCCAGGCTGTAGGATTAAATTGGTACAGAACTAGTCTAACAAGCCTTTAATCCAAGTTAGTGTGGGGAACTCAGAGATTGACACTGCTGCTTTTGTCTGAGGCTGCTGAAAAGGCAACATTGAAACGGGCTGGGGAAGGCCTGAGCTATAGTGGACTTGGAGGTTGCATGATGCAGACACTGGCTGCACTAAAGTGCACAAATATCTCCCCCCCCGGCCCCCCCAACACCCCTTACAAATTAATTCAAAACTCAGGAAGTAAACAGCCAAAGAATATCGAAGCCTTGTCATCGATATTTCCCCACTGCCAGAAGTAAGGCAACAGAACAGGAATAATTACATTGTAGATGGATGATAAAAATACAGAAACTGGCAGCAAGAAATGTTGAGTAGGAGAGCTCTAACATCTGGGAATGCAGCCACACAACTTGCTCAACGAGGAGGTAAAATATTCGCCAGGAGAGCGGCCAGCTCCCCCGCCTTCCCACTCCAGTTTAATAAGGGGAGGATTCCTTTCACTTACTAACCTCCAGTACTGGCTTTTCACTTCACCATCTACTGAATGGAGCGAGGGATGGGGCAGGGATTGTGAACAGCTTCAACCTGGATTTTAAATACATGATCGGGCAGTAACACAGATGAAAGCTCCGGCATGGCTCTGGTGGAGACAGACGTGAGGGTAACCCCGCTTTCTCTTTCAGAAAAGACTTACCCTGCGGCTCTCTCACACACACGGCCGTTTCCCGCACTGAGATCCAGGTCTCACAGCAGCGATGTCCTTCCACAAATAAACATCAACAGCCCACGTCCATTCGCTCAGCTTCTGCCAGGCATGGTGGGGGTATTCCGCTTTCACAGCGGCATGCTGCTGCTCCCTGCTCCGAATAAAGCAGATCACTTTCACTCTGCAAAAGCACACAGCGGCTGCCTGTCTGTCTGTCCGCCCCTCCTCGCCTGCCCAGATTTCATTGGCTCCTTTATTTTAAGAGCAATCTCGGTCAGCTTGTGATGAGTGGGAAGATCCTCAAGTGAAAGAGGGGAAATCTACATCCCAGAATGTTCCAACCGTGCCAGGAGAAAGGGGGAAGCTCACACAACACCACGGGAAAGATGTCAAATCTTGCAGTCAATTGTCCCATTATCACTTTTTGATTTGATTTATTGTCACGTGTTAAGTAACAAGTATTGTTTCTTGCGCGCAAAACAGACAAAGCATAACGTACATAGAGACAGAAAGGAGAGGGTGCAGAATGTAGTGTTATAGTCATAGCGAGGGTGTAGAGAAAGATCGACTTAATATAAGGTAGGTCCATTCAAAAGTCTGATGGCAGCAGGGAAGAAGCTGTGCTGGAGTCGGTTGGTACTTTTTCCCGACGGAAGAAGGTGGAAGAAAGTATGTCTGGGGTGCTTGGGGTCCTTGATTATACTGGCTGCTTTTCCGAGGCAGCGGGAAGCGTACATAATGGAATATGATTTTACAAGTACCTGTCTAAAACTATAATGGTTATTGGAGTGTTATCATTTTAAATGGGGTTTAGTCTTCTGTAAGCAAATTGGCTATTTTTGCCTAAGGTCCATTAGATGCTGTTATAGGTTAGATTGATTGGCCACATTAAATTGACCCGGAGGTCAGGGGGGATTAGCAGCATAAATATGTGGGGTTACGGGAATAAGACCTGGGTGGGATTGTGGTCGGTGCAGACTTGATAGGCTGAATGGCCTTCTCCTGTAGGGATTCTATGATTCTATGTACAATGACCATGGCTGCTCTGTAGCCTCCCTGACTCATTTGGATTAAGCACAGGGATCTCTACTCCACGTCGGACTTAAATCAGCACAGATTGGTAACGGACTGTGGTAGCAGCATCGTCAGACTCACCCTCAACTGGACTTTTCATCAGAGATCTTTAGCTGTTTCCTGGTTACAAATGGCACCATGGATTTGTTGGTATTGAGAGAAAAAAGAGACATGTTATTTCATCACAACAATTCAGCACAATACCAAATTTCAGGGAGAACAACACATTTGTCCTGTATGAGAAGAGAATCCTGATTGGTTGGCATATACGCTCATAAAGGTGTTGCCATGGGGAATATACCAGTTGATTGTGACTGACAGTTAACTGCCAAACACTAGGTTCATTCCTCAGGGCAATGCCTAGATCAGAGTCAAGCTGTCTGGTTTAAATTACAACAGTGCATGACAGTTGGATTAGATTCAGGGGAAGTACTTGACATTTCTTACAACCCATTTAAGTGCGAGACAATGAAGACATTCCAATAAAATTCATATTTAAATGGCATTATTCATCTGAGCCCAGCGAGGGCTGGCATAACCCTCTATGTTGCACACAAGCAACATATTGAAGACGCTGGAAATCTAAAATAAAAACAAAATGCTGAAAATACTCAGCAGGTCTGGCAAAATCAGTTGAAAGAGAATTAATGTTTTAGGTTGATGACCTCATCAGAATTTAATAGGACCAGTAAAGGAAGGAGGTGTGAATGACAGAATGATGAACAGAAAAAGACAAATTCAAAATCTGCAAAGGAAATGGGAATAAAGTAGGGTCAGAGGTTGTTGATCGCATTGCTTAGTTGGAAGGCTGGAACATGCCTAATCAAAAGATGAGGTGCTATTCGTCGAGCTTACACCAAGCTCCATTGGAATGGTGCAGGAAGCAGAGAACAAGGTGGAGTATGACAGGTGGAAAATATGGAAATGATGTGTTAAGAACAAAGAACAAAAACAGCCCGGGAAACAGGCCCTTCGGCCCAACGAGCCCGTGCCGCCATCTCAACACCACCAGTCCCCCTCTCCACCCACGACCCTTATCTAATGTTTTATGGCCATCCAGATTGAGGGAAACTGATTTAGGGACAATTTATTACTGCCAATCAGCCTAACAGTACATCTTTGGGGTGTGGGAGGAAACCGGAGCACCCGGAGAAAACCCACGCAAGCACGGGGAGAATGCGCAAACTCCCACAGACACCGGCCCAAATCCATGTGTCTGCACAGCAATCAGTGATAGTCACTGAACTGTCGTCTTGCCCAGTATCTGGTCCAGTTTAGGCACACACTAACGACATGAAGCACTAGGCCAATCTCGAACAACCAAGAGCAGCCCAAGTACAACCCATCGTGTGCATGCCCCTCGTTGGACACAAGGCGGACCGACTTAAAACCTGTGAATGAAAAGGAAAAAAAAACATTATCATACCACTCTGCTATTTTCTATTTTAAGATACAATTTGAAATTCACTGTAAACATTTTGTTTTATGTACGTATGAAATAGACTGTTCACAATGATAAGACTTGAGTTCAGATAACACCTTTCATGATCTCCGCACAGCCTAATAAAGCTGTTCTTGCCAGTGAAGTACTCTTGAAGTGATATATGAAATATCTCCACTGGAATTCGACTGCCCCACCCACGATGGAATCAGGCGAGGGGCAGACAACAGAAATGTCCATTGACCTTGAGCAGGAATTTCCCATCTTGCTCAAGCGAGGTGTAAAATTCCATCCCTCATCTCAGTCCTCTGGAATAATATGATGGTTGTCCTTCGAAAAAGAGATGAACGCAGAGATGGTTATGTAGTTCCAGTCTGAATGCACACAATTGGAAACAGTTGGAGCAATGAAACTCACGTGTTGAGATGTGGACACATGCTGCTCTGTGAGGATGACACAGTGGTTAGCAGCACTGCCCCACAGCGCCAGGGACCCAGGTTCGATTCTAGGCTTGGGTCAATGTCTGTGCAGAGTTTGCACGTTCTCCCTGTGTCTGCATGGGTTTCCTTCAGGTGCTCCAGTTTCCTCTCTCAGTCCAAAAGATGTGCTGATTAGGTGGATTGCCAATACTAAATTGACCTTTGGTATCAGAGGATGTGCAAGTTAGGTGGATTAGTCATGGTAAATGTGTGGAGTTGTGGGGATTGAGCCTAAGTTGCTCTTTGTTGGGGGTGGGGAAGAGGTTGAATGGCGTCTTTCTGCACCGTTAGGATTCTGTGGTTCTATGACATTGTTCATGGGCAGCAAGATGTTGATTTCAATCCTGTTCAAAATTGACAGAAGCTGAATGGATCAGGGCTCTCAAGTCTGTCTCACAATGATGTCTCCAGCACTTTGGGCTTAATGATTTCCCTTAGCATGTTGTTGTAGTGCTTGTGGGGTGCACACTGATTTGCCAGATTCTAGCTATCCATACAGCGGTTGTCTTGGATTGCAATGGTCCTCCATTCTAATTGCACGCCCTACGCAGTACAGTTGGACTCTCTGGCGTATTCTCAATATCTGTTGTCTGGACTGTCTGAGCTACAACCTAGTCAAAAGCTACTGAGCCACAACAAAATGTCTGTTCAGGATGATGTGAGCAAAGAACTTTCCAGCTGTGGACAGGAGTGAGATACTGTGTAGTTGCTACACACTGCTTTGCTGCCTTTGGTTTTGCAGAGAGCAGCAATTTTGGCATTGTGGAGATAATGTGGTATCTTTTCTTTATTCCAAATACACAGAGGATGTCATGGCTCAATCCGGTCATCGCTTGCCAGTTTGAAAGTTTCTGCATGGACTCCATCTTCTCCTGAAGTTCATCTGCTTAACGGCTTCCCGATCTCATCGACAGAAGGCGGCAAATCAAATTATTCAAGGCCAACTTGCCGAGGAACATGGTTGAAGGCTGTGGGGTAGATAGTAAATGGTCTGTTTAGCAAGCTGCTAACGTGTTTGCCCATCTGTCTCATTTCTCAGCCTGATTTTGATCAGGGATGGTCCATCTGCAGAGAGCAGCAGTATGGAGCCTGTTCGAGAAGGTCCATAGATGGATTTGACATAACTTCGAGTTGCAAAAGCCTTCATATTGTTGTTATTTTTCAGTCTTGTGTCATATGGAGCTCTCTCTGAACTTTACTCGAGATGGCAAAACTTGTCTCGTTTGCAGGTTGGGTTATTCTTCCAGTCCATATCTGTTCATTTTCAGCCTGCTAGACTTAAAAATATTTTCATCATTTACATCAAACCAATCTTGATGCACTTACTTCTTTAGTTAGAGCAAGCAATGTTACTCAGTTTAGCCATAGGAAAAGCAATTTTTTTGATGATTTTTAGTTGCTTGCACTGAGTTGGAGCAATTTGGAAGTTAGAATTGTTCTTGCTTGTCTGGCCTGTCCAGTATTCTGCACCTCACCTCACACTGCACAGATTATCTGTACACAGGAAATCCCTCTGATGCTTAGTGATGTGGTCAATAATGTGTCACCGTTTTGACCTTGCACGTATCCATGTAGTCTTGCATTTGTCAGCATGTCTGAACATTGTGTTGAGAATGCAAAGATTGTGCAAAGCGCATTCATTCAGGAGCAACAGGACAGTGCTGCTAAGGTTTGCAACCCTGTGATTATTCAGAACTCTTTTCTCATTCCCTCTCACTTCCTCACACAAGCATTGAAATCTCCTGGACCATGACAAACGTTGACTTAGTGAGTTCATAGAACCTCAGAATGGCAGATGGTGGCCATTCTGCCCATTGAGTCTGCACCAACAACAATCCCACCCAGGCCCTTTCCTTGTAGCCCCACATAATCCCCCTGACATTAAGGGGCAATCCGACCCACACCTGTTCCCCTAACCCCAAGTATTTATCCCACTAATCCCCCCTAACCACTGGGCCACCATATCGCCCAGTTGATCCAGATCCTTGTAGAACTGTTCTTTCATGTCCTCAGGGCTGTTGAGAATTGATGCATAGGTACTGATGATGGTAAAGTAGCTTGCTTGGTCGAGTGGAAAATGCAACTTCACGAGGTGCTTGTTAATCCCAACAGGCAGTGTAGCAATGGGCGCAATCTTGAACGTCAAAAGGTCTGGAATTGGGTGTATTTCAGACCTTTTTTTGATGTGAATTTGGCAATGAAATCTTACCATATACTGGCAGTTTTGGTAGCGCACCGGTTGTGGGGATAGAGCCTAAGCTTGCTAGCTTCAAAGAACTCAGTTGCCATTGTGCAGGGCATCCTGAACTCAGTGAACTTGGTCTTTCCCCCACTTCTCCCCCCAACACTAACACAGGTCATTAGCATTGGAACATCAGGACCCTCCCGATGAGATCCTGGCAGACCCTCTTGCATAGCATCATCACATCACATCACCACCTCCCCCCCACCCCCGTCATAGCCCCACTGCCAAATGTACCGGAGTAACTCAAGGGACTGAAATCTGATAAATCCTCTGTACCTAATGGCCTATGTCCAGGATTCTGAAAGAGATAGTTGCTGAGACCGTGGACGCATTGGCTTGTATTTTGCAAATTTTCCTACATTCTGGAACATCCCAGCAAATTGGAAGCTAGCAAATTTAACACCATTATTCACGAAAGGAGAGAAAGGAAAACTTGGAACTACAAACCAATTAGCCCAACGTCATTCAGTAGGAAAGTGCTAAAACCTATTAGGGAATACTTCACAATTTACTTAAATAACATGGTATGGTTAGAACAAGTCAACATGGTTTCACAAAAGAAAAGTTTTGTTAGATAAATTTAATAGAATTCCTTGAGGATGTAACTAGTGTAGATAAAGGGAAACCAGTAGATGTAGTATAATTGGATTTCCCATTGGCATCCACTAAGGTGCCACACAAAAGGTTAACGTGTAAGGCTCTTGGAGTCGTGGTGATGTATTAGCATGGATAGAGGATTGGTTAACAAATGGTTACCAATATTTAGGGATAGGCAGGACATTTTCAATTTGTGTTGTTAGGATTCTGGACTAGAATCCCAGTCCTGAATCCCAAATTACATTAAGAAACCAGGCTAGACATCAACAATTTTTCTATTTTTGGTATATATGTGAAGATAGGATGCTTTACTCCAGGAGTAATTCCATTGACATATTAGGGCTCTTTTATCGTAAAATAACTTTATTTAATAATAATGTTTAACTATAACTAAAAAATGAAGATGTTTAACTATTAATAATTCAGCAGACTCCCAGCTAGAAGTGCAACCCTCAAACTGCAAAAGCTCCGTTTTCTCTGCTGCAGACCCAGTTTATCATATGACCCTATAAATCATCTTTAGTTAGAAATCCTAGGGGAACATCTTGTACAAACAAAAGTCCATTAGCTCTAAGTAACAAATTCCTACTGAAAATGAAGCAATTTGCTTTCACATCCTTGAACTAAAAGTATTTTCCAGACAAACTGGCTGCTGGCAGAACAAATCAAATTTTAAATATTTCTCTTTAACAAGAAAAATGTATTTATAATTGCACTTGTATCATCACGATATGAATGATTTTGTCATCTTGCAGTATATTGTGAATTTTCAGTCAATAACTCAATATGTTAAAAGCCACAAAGGCTACAGGATGACGACCAGCTGATTTCTCTTGTGGATAGAAACAGTCCCATCTCGAGAGGGAACAAAAGGAATTTTCCAGACAGATGTTGACTCAATGCCTTTTTCCTAAAATTAATTCAGAAGGATAATTTCAATTGGGTCCTTCTGACACAAGCTGTCTCAAATTCTCAAGGTGTGAAAGTAATCACACAGGATGTATAATTGATCTGGCCAACTATCTTATTTGGTAAAGGAATTTGGAGATGCAACAGGTCACGTGGTGACACAGCCATGTTCATGACTAGCTGCAAGTCCATTGTAGAGGAGATGGTGGCATAGTTACTGGACCTTGGGTATTATTCTGGGGACCTGGATTCGAATACCATCAAGGAAGATGGTGAAATTTGAAATCTGGAGGTAGAGGTCCAGTAATGACCCATCTGGTTCAATAATGCCCTTTAGGGGAGGAAATCAGCCATTCCTAGATGTGGTTTATATGATTCCAGATTCACAGCAATGTGGTTAACTGTTAAATGCCCTCTGAAATGGCCTAGCAAGCCTCTCAATACAAGGGCAATGAGGGATGGGCAATAAATGCTAGCATTTAAAAAAAATGCAGCCAAGTTGATGAACAGTCGTACCTTGAAAATGGGAGAAGGACTTTCCTCAAACTGTTCCAACTTCAATAAAAGCAAAATACAGCAGATGCTGGGGAAAAAAAAAATCAACAGCTCTGGCAGCATCTGTGGAAAGAGAAAGTAGAGTTAACATTTGAAGTCCATAAGGCTTCTTCAGAACACAAGTTCACTTCAAACTAACCTGTTGGAAATGCAAGTACAAGACGCCACACAGCTCAGAATCCTCAGCTTACAAGATCTTTACTTGAACTTAAGCATCAACTCAGTTAACTACAGACCTGTCATGAACAATCATGTAATCATAATTTTTTTCCTTACTCGTTTCTAACATTTGTGAGAGTGATAGTGTGCAAGATAAGTGAGTGCGACAACAACGTGCCTTTAAGAAATGTATTTTAAATCATGTTTCTCTGCAGTTTTGTTTTCAAATAGTTGGTATCCTTTAATTGTTGCTGAAGCAATATAACGGGCATCTTGTTTATTTTTACTCTGGGCTAATGCAGTGTCCTGGAGTTTTATGACTTTTTTGGAATTGTTGGGTGGAGCCTCATTGACAGGCCAGGTCGTCTCTTGGGACAGTTCCCCCCGCTAGAGGAAATAGCCAAAGGTTTTGGTTTCATTTTGACCAGAAGCTGTTGGAACCACAGACTGAAAGCAATGTTCTCTGTCTCTCTCTGCGGTGAAAATTCTGCTATCTGTGAGGTGCAGCTTGAAAGTAGACACAAGCAGTATCTCCCAAGATATGCTGGAGTTCTAGGGCTGGGAAGTCTCAATTGTGATCTAGCATTTCAAAGCACTAATTCATAGCAGGAGCTGCAAAGCTGCAAAATCCATCGTCATGTGAGCAGACTTGCTTTCTATGCTCACCTATGCCAAATTCATTTAGTATGTTTGTGGGGGTGGTTTGATTTGGAACAGTATACTTAACTCTTAAGGTTTATACAATATCATGGTTGTTTTTTTGTAATTGATAGAAGTTATGATCATTGTATTAGTATATATTAACTGTGTTCTTAAGTAAACTTTGATAAAAGCTTCCTAATGGGTTATTTAAATCAAACATCTTATGCTCACCCTACACAAATTCAAAGTGCAAAACCTATGGTCTCGGCTGACGTTATTAAACCCTTGGAGTTTGTAACATGAGTGAGACATTTTTTTAAATCTAGTAGGCCCTTATTGGAGAATAAATAACGTTTGTTTTAAATCTTAAAAATACTTGCTGTTTGAACTTCTTTAAATTGGGACAATTACTCGGAGGGTAAAAAAACACACCCCATATAAAACAATTGATCACAGAATGTAAGAAAACTTTTGTCCATGGATGACAGTAATGTGTCTAATTTTGCAACAATAAGCTTGTTGATGATACCAAGTTAAATGGGAATGTCAGCTGAGGAGCACACAAAAGGTTGGCAGATGGAGTATAATGTGGGAAAAAGTATGAAGTTTTATTCACTTTGATTGTATGAATAGGAAAGCAGAATATTTTTAGAAGGCTTAAAATTTGTAAATATTGATTTTGGTAGAGACTTGGGTATACTCATGCAAGGAACACAAAGTTAGCATGCAGCTACAGCAAACAATTAGGAAAACAAATGGCATATTGGCCTTTATTGCAAGGGAATTAAGTACAAGAATAAACAAGATTTTCTACAATTGTAGAGCTTTGGTGAGACCACTCCTAGAATATTATGTACATTTTGGTCACATTATTTAAAGCAGGATATACTTACATTAGTGTTAGTACAATGAAGGTTCACTAGATCGATCCCGGGGATGACAGGGTGGTTCTATGATGGAGGCTATCATGTATCTCTACTGTCCACCCAAATACCATCAAAATCTTCTCAACGAGATCAGATGTCATTGAGCAGCACATGGATGAGGAATTATGAATTTCAAAGTCTGAGGTACAATACTTTCATGAATTTTAAAATAAATTTAATGTTAACTATATTTTAAAATATCAGCAAAATGAAAGAAAAAGGTCAAGGACAGAAAGGTTTCTCAGATTATAGTTAATTTAATGTTCAAATATTCATCACAAATACTTTGTACAGATATATAAGGAATAGAAGTACAAAAGACAGCAAATGCTTACTTTCAAAGTCTGAGGAACACTGGTTTCATGAATTTTTAAATTAATGTTCACGCAGAGTTTTAAATATCGGCAAAACAATTGACAAACTAGCTCTTCACTTCCTCCAAAATACTTGCAAAATGCACATTTTTCAATTCTTTATTTTTAAATATGATTAAGAACAATAATCAAAAGACAACTTTCAGAAGGAAAGTGGCAGTCATAAAGTTGGCCCTCCAGTTAAATAAATAATCACGTATTTAACACAAGTGGGTAACAGCTTAACCACAAATAATCTAATTAACCCCAGCACTGGAACTTCAATAAAGTTTACATAATTCTCTGTGTAGAAACTCTTTTATCTATTCATGCAATCTTTAAGCGTTGGCCAAATGAACCTTTATCTCTCAATTTGGGGTCTGCTCAACATTAGTTACAAAGGTGATGGAGAAGAAACAATCTGCAGCATATCGAATTATTAAGGGAAAGGTATGACAAATGGCAGCACTTGCAAAGATGAACTCAAACATTCAAGACAGTCATAGATAAATGCTGCGTGCACAAATATTGGTTTAAGGTGCTTTTATATCATAATTCCATGCTCCTTTATGTAACTGGTTCTGTTGTTGTACCTCATTAACTGGTTTGGTCTCATGCGCATTGTATGCAAAATTTTATGTAGATTCTGAAGTAGAAAATATTGCACTCTGTAAAGTTGCCAACCAGATACATTGCATAATTTACATCAAACTAAAATTGGTGCAACTGAGTTTTAAGTTTGCCAGTTTGGAACTGGTAGTACTTGGAAGGACTGCATATGCATAAGTTAAGGATTCCCATCATAGCAGATTGTAACGATGAAAACTGCTCCATTAATCTGTTTCCATATTCCATCTTCTTCTGCTGATTGGGAAAATCCCCTGTTCGATTTATGGGTATCTTTTGCATTTAGAATATTTACAACTGAGCGGGGATCATTATTTCGCTGATCTTTGCTCCCCCTTCCCCATGAGAGCACTGAAGATTCTAAACGTGCACAGTGATAGGTATAACTTAGTCACAGGGTAAGTCTTCAGCCAGCAGCATAACTGCTTAAGAAGGAATAAAACATGGGGAGCTTCATCCGCTGTTGGTCCTTACGACACCAGGCTATCACAGTGCCGTCGCTGTTTGCTGTGTAGAGATGATGGCCATCACAGGAGAACGTGAGACTGTAGGATACAAGAGAGAATGTAACCATTAAAATCAAAAGCATGTTATCAAAAATGTGCCAGTGTTTAATTAAGCTAATCTTTGACATGAGGGCTGGCATGGTGGCACAGTGGTTAGTACTGCTGTCTTACAGCAGCAGGACCTGGATTCAATTCCAGCCTTGGGTGACTGTGTGGAGTTTGCACATTTCCTTTGTGTCTGCGTAGGTTTCCTCCGGGTGCTCCAGTTTCCTCCCACACTCCAAAGATGTGCAGTTTAAGTTGACTGACCATGCTAAATTGCCTGTTAGTGTCAAGGGATTATTAGGATAAATAGGTAGTGTTACAGGGATAGGTCCTAGGTGGGATTGTTGTCGGTGCAGACTTGACAGGTTGAATGGCCTCCTCCTGCACTAGAGGGATTCTTGAATTCTTTGCTAATGATTTTCCCTCTCCTGAAGAATAGTGACTGCTGTAGTCTGTTTCCACAAATACTTGACTGTTCTCCTATAATTTTAGTTTGGGGGTTACACTTGCACTTTATTTAAGCAGCAAGTTTTTAATTATGATTTTGTGTTACAACAGTCAGGATCTGTCAAGAACTAAAAAGGGTTCCCTGGAGGAAGGAGGCTCAAACCGCATAGTTTTGACTGCACAGCTCTTAACTTCAGTTTACAAACTTAGTTTAGAAAGTATTCAAACACTTAGACTGAGTATTTTTTTAAACCCACTGGACTTCAACGTAAATGTTAGGCAATGTTAACTAACTCAGCAATTATGCCTTTCCTGTATTGGCTTCTTGGCTAAGAACAAGCATCAGATCAAGCCTAAGATGGGGTGCAATGCTACATTTTGTCAGCTTGGATCTTGTTTGTCTCCCTTGTGGGAGATGAATTGGATTCAACTGGATTTTGAATTTGGTTTTTGGAGCAAGCAAGGAATGGCGGTCCATTCTGAGCATTAGCTTCTAACTTTAAGAATGGAGCCAGAAGGTCAGATTCAAACACCACTCGAAACACTAGTGCATACAATCTAGGCTAGTATTTCAAAGCTATGCTGAAGGAGGACTGCAGCATCAAAGATGAATGGAAATGATTCCACGGCACAATTTAAAGGGAAGTCGAGTTCTGGTCAATATTTGCCTTCATTAAAACCAACTATTTAATTATCACATTGACGTTTATGGGAGCTTGCTGCTTGAAAATTGGCTGCCACTATTTCTACATTACAATACAGACCACACTTCAAAAGGACTTTATCAGGTGGAAGGTACGTTTCAGTATACTGAAATCATGAAAAGGTGTTATATAAATGCAAGTTCATTATTTCTTTTTAAAGAGTAGGGAATCCCCTTCATATCCTGAGTGTTTAAGTTTCTAGTGGCTAGGAAACCAATCTGAGCTTGTGTGTATCCAGGCATTGCACAGCCATCTCATGGCACATACAGACAGTAAGAAGTCTCACAACATCAGGTTAAAGTCCACAGGTTTACTTGATGGCTTGTGGCTTTCAGAGTGCTGCTCCTTCATCAGATGAAGGAACACCACTCTGAAAGCTTGTGGCTTGTGCTACCAAATAGACCTATTGGACTTTAACCTGGTGTTGAGAGACTTTTTACTGTGCTTAGCCCAGTCCAATACCAGCATCTCCATATCATATACAGACAGGCAGATGCCATACAATGGAAGCGAGATTCAGCCTGGTACCCAAACAGTGGCTATCATTCTCAGATTGGTAACTGCACCTGTATTTGTTGGTGAATTCAGAGAGATTCAAATAAGGGAAAAATAAAGCTGGAGATTGAACTAAGATGTATACTTGGCCAGGGTATACTTCACCCTGACCTAGTCTACATTTCTGACAACGAGCTGGAAGCAAGTCATCTACATGTTTATTTGTATTGCAGGGGTATTGGAGAGATTTGTGAAAATTGGAGAGGAGATCAGGAAGCCACATTGTGAGAGGATTCATAATTATGTCCGTAATTTCCTGCCTCAGAACAAAAGGCATTGAATGGAAGTCACATTGGGACCGAGGAGGAAGAACTAAAAGATCAATCACATCAAGCCACTTTGATGTGGTTGAGGAGTGGTATTAGAGAAGGGTTTATGGCCACACTCCACTCTGTGCTGAGATGGAAGAATGAAGAAATGAGGAGATAAAAGTGAAAAGGAAACAGCAAATATTCACTGCAAAAACAAGAAATTAAATGCAACAAATGCTGATATGGAAACTTTTTGTCAGCACAGAAATTGTGTGGTGCTAAGTCTGCATTTTGTCTTAGATTTTATACACATTCGTCGTAAGTTCAGCTGCTTAATTTTCCGACTGTTCTGGGTGAGTGGCTGAAAACAACCAAAACTAATCCAACAGTCAGTGATCACCAGACTTTACTTCCCCTATTGCTATTTGCCAATTTGATTGGTTTTTAAGCAACAGCAATTGCTTCTCTATAGCTTGTCCAATACAATATCCAAAGGTGCTTCACAGCAGCATTATCAAATAAAATTTGACACCAAGCCACATAAGGAAATATTAGTGCCAAAAGCTTGGTCAAAGGAGTAGATTTTAAGACGCATCTTAAAGGGAGAAAGAAGCTATGAAGGGGGTGGGGGAGGAATTCCAGACTTTAGGGCCTTAGCTGCTGAATGCACAGATGCCAATGATGGACAATAGACACAGCATACATGGACAACATTAGCATTGAATCAGGTACCACCCAAGCTTCACAACACAGATCAATGTGTCCATGAGAAGGACTTAACCAGTT